>NC_090373.1:131039082-131354082 GCF_036365525.1 Heterodontus francisci
AAGCCAACCCTTTAACTAAAATCAGAGCAGTGCACAAAGAGTGATGCGGGGAAAGTCAGCACAAAAACAGCTTTGTAGCCAGAAAGATTATTGCACTAAAATAAAAGCAAAATACTGCAGATGCTAGAAATCTGAAATTAAAACAGGAAGTGCTGGAAATCCTCAGCAGGTCAGGCAACATCTGTGGAGAGAGAAGCAGAGTTAATGTATCAGGTCTGTGACCTTTCATCAGAACTTTCATCAGGGCGGCACAGTGGTGCAGTGGTTAGCACCGCAGCCTCACAGCTCCAGCGAAATTGTTGAACTCAAGGTTGAGTCCGCAAGGCTGTAGAGTGTCTTATTGAAAGATCAGGTGCTGCTCCTCGAGCTTGTGATGATGTTCACTGGAACACTGCAGCAGGCCAAGGACAGAAATGTGGGCATGAGAGCCGGATGGTGAGTTGAAATGGCAAGCAACCAGAAGCTCGGGGTCAAGCTTTCGGACTGAGCAGAGGTGTTCCGTTAAGGGGTCACCCATTCTACATTTGGTCTCCCAATGTAGAGGAGACCATTTTGTGAGCAGCGAATACAGTATACTAAATTGAAGGAAGTACAAGTAAATCGTTGCTTCACCTGGCAGGACTGTTTGGGGCATTGGATAGTGGAGAGAGAGGTGGTAAAAGGGCAGGTATTATTCCTCCTGCGAATACATGGGAAGGTGCTGTGGGAAGGGGACGAGGTGTCGGGGGTGATGGAGGAGTGGACCAGGGTGTCGCAGAGGGAACGATCCCTTCAGAATGCTGACGGGGAGGGGAAGATGTGTTTGGTGGTGGCATCACGCTGGAGGTGGCAGAAATGGCAGAGGATGATCTTTTGGAAGTGGAGGTTGGTAGGGTGGAAAGTGAGGACAAGGGGAACCCTGATATGGTCCTGGGCGGGAGGAGAAGGGGTGAGGGCCGAAGTGCAGGAAATAGGTTGGACACGGTCCAGGGCCCTGTTAACCACAGTGGGGGGGAATCCTCAGTTGAGGAAAAAGGAAGGCATATCAGAAGTGCTGTTGTAGAAGGTTGCATCATCAGAACAGATACATTGGAAATGAAGAAACTGGGAGAATGGGATGGAGTCCTTACAGGAAACAGGGTGTTTGCCATCATTTTCCACACCTGTTGCCAGGTCCTGTGGGTATTGGCAAGAGAATTGCTGTGCTGCCACCTCATCTGGACAATGTCCTCTGTGACGCGTACTGAAGAGGCCCTCCAAACCGGTCAAGGCAACGTAATCGCATTTTCTGCATGCCAGTGGTGTGTTCAATGATGGATCTGGTGGATGCGTGGGTGACATTGTACCTCTCTTCAGCAGTGCTTTGGGGATAATGTACTGGTGTCATCAACCAGGTACAAAGTGGGTAATCCTTGTCATCCAGGATCAATCTGTCCACTTTGGTTGGTTCCTCAAAAACTGCCGGCAGCTGGGAGTTCCACAAAATGTAGGAGTCATGACAACTCCCTGCGAAATGTGTGCAAACATGCATGATTTTTCTCCTGTGGTCATGAACCAGCTGTAAGTATAAAAAGTGGAAGCCTTTATGGTTTACAAAGACAGCAGGCTGGTCCCAGGGAGCTCTAATATCCACATGAGTACAGTCGATCACCCCTTGCACTCTAGGGAACTCAGCAATGGCACCGAAGGCTGCAGACCTTGCTGCCTGGCTGTCCTCGTCTACGGGTAAGTAGATGAAATCATTGGCATGACGAAAAAGGGCATTGGTCACCTCTTTGATGCACCTCTGGGTCACAGACTGTGAGATGCCAAGTATGTTGCCCGTGGATCCCTGGAAGGAGCTGCTAGAGAAAAAATAGAGTGCAGCAGTCAACTTGAGGGCAACTGGCATGGGATTGCCACCAAAACCAAGTGGCTGCAGGTGATGCTGCAGGATCCTACAAATTTCTGCGACCATTTCATGTGACATCCTTAGGCATCTCTGACATTGCCTCTCTAACATTTGAAGGTAATTTGACCTTGTCCTGAGGATGCAATGATGTGCCAGATGTGTCTTCGATAAGGCCATTCCTGGATGTTATCATTTGGAGCATTCTCACCTTCCTGTTCTGCCTGTTACAGGTGCTCAGGCATCATGAGTTGAGAAAAAAGAGCCCTCCTTAGTCTCTCTCTTTGTTCTTCTGCCTATGTTACTAGACAAAATAGGTGTATGAGATCTATGTCACTGCGGCTTTTCTGAACAATAAATAAGCAGAGTGTAGGGATTCAACCCTCTGTTGCTAGTGAGCTGAAACATCAAGGCGATGAACAGCTGCCAAGTAGAAGACACACCCACTGTCATTTGTATGCTCCCACTCTTCTTGCAATTGTTGAGTGTCCATGTGGTTTCCATTGTTGTTGGAGAAAATGATGTGCATGGAATGCAGGGCAAGTATCCCCACATTCCAACTTCCTCCTGCAACCTTCCAGCTTGAACCCATCACCCTCGACCCACCCAATGTCACTGTTACCCTTCCCTCTGTTGCCATTGAACCTCCCTCCATTACCGTGCACAGTGTAATCATCAATTTATTCATGCCATTCCTCTCCCTTGTTCCTACTCCCATTACTATCGACATGCCAACTCTTATCCTTGAACCTCCTCACATCAAACTGGCCATTGTTGCTGAGTCCCGTTCCCCTTTATATGAAGCTGTCGAATACCCACCCATTAGTCTTGACCTTCCCCCCATAGAATCCATTTGCCCCCATTGACTGTGACCATTCCCTCTGCTAGCCAGTACCCTCAATTTGGCCCACAGCTCCCCAACATCGACAGCACTCAGCCCTCCCTCTAGGCCCTTGACAACTATCTTCACACAGTACTGATCTAATCCACCCACCACCCCCGCAGCTGACAAAATGCATCTTCACCATCAACATCAGCCATTCAACAACCTGGACGCTCCACTCAACCCTTCCCCGCTCCTCCATGCACCCGAATAACTCCACCCTTCCTTCATCAACTACCTTCCCCTGCTCCTCCATGCACCCGACACGTTAGACAGACCCCACCCTTCCCTCCCTGACTACCCTGCCTTGCTCCTCCATATAGCCCCTGCCCATGCTGTCACCACCAACCCCTGAGATGATTCACCCTTGCTGGTGCCAAGCCTGGAGGCAAACATCCATTCCAATGCTGGTGTTCGTTTAGCGGATGAGTTAAAGAGAGAAGAGCACAGTCCTGAGATTCAACTTCACAAATCCAACTGTTGCGCATCACATTGAAATATATGTGAACTGGGTGGCACGGGAATATCACTCACTGTTCACTTAATCTGACAGGTAGGACTAAATTGTAACTATGTGTAGGGTAATGAGTATTTATGTTATTTAAATGAATGCAAAGCTGCAATCTGCCACCGCACTGGGGGAACCCCAGAATGACACAAACCCACCGCCAACCTAATTCCTCTGAAATATCCTGCATCGGGAATCAAGAAAAACATCTCTCGCCTAATTATATCACCCCACACACCATCAAATCTGCTGCAGTGGAAAGCATAAAATTCCCTCCTACATGTCATTTTTACCTATGAAATAAGAGTAGTGGGGATTTGGCCCACAGAAATTCCCTCCCACCATGAATTCTCTTTACCTTCACCACATGTACAATGTCATTTGCATCACACAACTTCCATTTCTACTACATTTCCTGGTACATTATTGTCAACATTTCTCCATGTCAGTACTGCATTTTTGGGTACATCTTTGTAAATAGTAATATGCCTATGCACTCATCTTTACATTGTGCAACTTGTTCTGGACAATTCTTCTGAATAGTTAACATGAGCTCTGTCTTTCAGTCACAGGTTGCAACATTTGTCATTTAGTATATTTGGGGCCATGCCCCCCAATCAAAAAACACTCTCTTCCAGAGATTTCCAGCACAGCTTGGTAAATTGCACTTTTTAATTATCATTGAACCATTACCCAGAAATAGTACACATTCCACAGCTGCACTATGAACAAATCTGATATTTAACTCAGTTACGTGGCTTGTTAGCTGCTTGAGTTGTGTTAAAAATTCATTATTTCCAGCTTTGCATGATTTGCCGTTATTTCTCTGTTACTGAAATAAAATTGGCTTCTCAGTAATTTTGGATTTCAAAACTAATGAGCTGGAAATTACAATGGAAGTCAGACATTCCACCTAATTTTGAAAAATTTAATTATTTTATATTATACAAACATAGAAAAATTGTTCTGGACAAGAAACATCTTATTTTCCATTGGGGCTATGTTGATGAAAGAGTTAAGCCTCAGTAAAATTTAGAAGCTCAATGGAATTTCTAATTATAGATGTCTTTTTAGTAAATATACTTGCTTTTCTGCTCCACTGCTCCATTATGATTTGTGTGGAAGCAGATGACAAATCGAACCAGATCACTCAAGCCACAGCCACTGTCATCGCAACTTTCCCCAAGCCTAATCTCGAAAACTTTGCCTGTGCAAAGTTGTCACATCTGATTTCCACCTTCCTCTAGCAAAGGAAAGGAATCGGAGGGTCACAGGATCAGGATGTGCCTCAGGGCTGCTCCCTGCAGTACAAAAGACTCGACTCAACTCACGTTAGTCATTTTGCTGGCCCTATCGGTGGTGACGGAATGCCAACTCCGTCTATGGCTAGCAGGGAAGGCAAAGTGATATCAGCATTGAAATGCTAAGTGCTTAATTAGGGACCTTTCATATCAGTTTATAGGGTTCCATCACCCATAGCCCTGGGCTCTGTACATTACCATCAAATCCCTGGAGCTCGCCACAATTTTATTGTGGTGACAAGTGAAAGGAACAAGTGGTTTGTAATCTTTTCACAGCCCAAATATATATTGTGATTCAGTCAGTAAGCTGTTTGCAACAGAATTGATACCATATATCATCAATATTCATTTATTAGCATTTCATTTGATTTAACTTCCTGCCTTCCTGAAAATTCAGTACAACTGAAAGGAGAAATATGTTTATAAATCTACAGAATATGCTGCCTTCTGAGATTGAATAAGATATGTCTCATATAACAGCCTACTCATTTCTTTGCATTTTTGGTATGGAAATATGTGAGTAAATGTATATGTGTTATATATATATAGTAAGTGTCTTAGTGCATGTATATAATTGGTTTATGGAGCAGTTAAAATAATCAAGTATTAGACAGGTTAATAATGTGTTCAACAGTGAAAAATGTTCAAGATACAATTGCACAAAGCTTTAAATTCAGGAACACTCAAAAAATAATAAGACTGATTTCAGCAGGCTGTCTGTATGAATATGACGGAGCATATGGGCAGTGCTCGCAAAGCAGATAGAGCCTATGTTAGTGCCACTCACAGCATGCAGCCTCTTCAGGCCAACTTGAAGTACAAGCAGTCTCATTACTAGATTTCTGGTTTTAAATATACATATCTAATATATACACACATATATATAGACTGCAGAGCAGTTGAAATCATGGCTGAATTACATTGTTTTCCACATTGATATGATCTGACTTATCTGGGACTGATTTAAAGATACTTCTACACTGATACTGTCCAATAGCTAGCAGCTGCTCAGTACTCCTGTCAATGAGGGAACATTGTGACAGTTAGTAGCTAAATGCCATGGCTTTGATACTGTCAATTACTTGATTTTGGTGGGTGAGTGAAAAACGGTGAAAATGAATGAGTGATGCTCAGATTCTGTGCGTGAGTTCTGTTTTCCTGGGACACAACTAGAACCATAGAAAAATTATGGCACAAAGTGTTCCTACAGTCAAATCGTCCCTGATAAGGATACCTTAAATTCTTCTGGGAACCAATCTTTAAAGAGTAGATAATAGACAAAGGACATATTTAGCTGTGCCTTTGTTTTGATTCCTTCAAAAGTTCATCTTGTTTGTTGAACAGTTCTCAATATGACAGCTTCAGATGCATAAGATTATTTTTGAAATTTATTTTTCCTTGTGTAATTGAAAGCATTAAAAAAAACAATTCAGTTAAACTTCTTACAGAATTCTGGCTATTTCATTTTCTACTATAAAAAGCTACAAATAAGTAAACATTTGGATGACTCTGTTCTGCAGGGTTTCTTTTGGAGATTCCTATTGATGCACAGGATTATGTAAATTCTCAACATTTGCAAATTTTCTTTTTATTCATTCATGGGATGTGAGCATCACTGGCAAGGCCAGTATTTATTGCCCATCCCTAATTACCCTTGAGAACATGGTGGTGAGCTGCCTTCATGAACCACTGTAATCTATCTAGTGTAGGTACACCCACAGTGCTGTTAGGGAGGGAGTACCAGGATTTTGACCCAGCAATTGAGGGAATTTAATTCAACAATAGCAAGGAATTTAGAGAGGAAATTAGGGGAAATAAAAGGAGACATAAAAGGACTGGGGAAAAAAAATGGAAGCCAAGTGATAACAAAGGAAAACTGATGAATGAATAGAAACCTCGACAAATCTTGGTAGTGATGCCAAGGACCTTAGATTCATGTCTCGACTGACTGGAGAAATTTATAGAATTGTAAAGAGAAAGTAAAGAACTTAGAAGTGGCGTCAGGGCAATGGAATCATGATGGTAGATTTGTCCTGTTGGTTATAACTATGACACCACAGCTTAACCCCCATTTTCATGTCTGTGGCAATGCTGGTGGATGAACAAGCCTAGCTAAGATCTGCAATTCCTCTCACATATATTGCAGCAGTAACTAGTGTTCAAAGGGTCTGACTGCAGTCTATTATTCCAGAGCTTGCACTTGTTTTGATGTATCGGAACACAGTGGACATTATTCAATCAATCTTACTGAGAGAAAATATTCAAGAAATTGGCTTTTTTGGCTTTTGTGTGATCAATTTGTTATCAGCTCTGTATGTACAATCATGTCCTAGGATACATCTATATAACGAATACTAATTAGTAGTAAATAGCCTTATCTATAATGTTACAATAGGGCATAACCTGCTGTATGTAGAGCTACACCTATGGATATGGGCTTAACGTCATCAGCAGAGATCATGTTAGGCAGACAAGTGCGGACGACTCTGCCAAGCCACCATCTGTCCAAGTTCTCCGAAATGCAGGAGACACTGATCGGAAAACAGCAGAGAATGAAGATGGCATGACCAACACGCAGGGACAGAACTACCTCAGCCACATGTAGGACAAAAGGTCAGGGTCATACACTTCACAATGAGAATGCAGCCACCCGCAGAGGTATCCAAAGTTTGTAGTGAGCCTAGGTCATAAGAGATTACAATACCTAGTGGAGCGGTGTTGAGAAGGAACTGTAGCCAACTAAGGGAAGTGTGCAATACCCCAATTGCACACAGAGGACTCAAAAGAATGCAATCTGACGATGAGGGTGTGATGGAACAACAGGACAGCAACAACACAGTGACAACATGCCTGCAAACCCAAAACAGCCAAGTACCAGGATGCTGTCATGTGACATGGAGCCAGAGTCACTCTGCAACTGTAACACCCAGAGTAAGGTTCTGTAAATAATTTGCTCTGTACTGTATATAGTAGTCTAACTGTAAATAAACCTGTTTGAGATCTTCAACCAACTGGACTCCACACATCTCATTCATGTTGCATCAGACAACATAAAGAACGCATTACATGGTGGCAGCTGTGGTAAGAAGACAAAGTCTGAGATTGAAGACCAGGTTAAAACAGCTCTGAAAAAAACCTTTCCTACAGCCAGTAGAGAGAAAGTTCAAGAAAAATACTGGCTCAAACAGTGAAAAAAGAATTCACCTCAAGCTGTAGAAGACAGAGCACAGAATGACAGGCTGCAAGTAAATCGGGTGAATCAATGTGTCAATGGGTGAGGGATACTGCTTAAAAAAAATGCCTTGAAGTCCTTCAAAAGATCTTTTTTTTTCAAAAGCTCTATGTAAAAAAAAACAGGGAATCCCGCGTCCTTTCCCAGGCTGATCGAGGTAAGCACCATTACAGGAGGCATCCGTTAGAAGAAATGTGGGAAAACCCAGATCACGGCAGAGCCTTCATCCGCACAGCAAAAGTTTTAAAAACATCCATTAAACTACTTCAGTATGAATAAGCGCTTCCATTCACCAAGCCACAGTAAAAAAATACATTAAAACCACTCGAGCGTGAAGAACATAAACAAACTCTAGCAGCTATGTAAACAGAACAGGCTTAAGTGCTGGAAGCATCTAAATGCACAGCTCTAGCAAACACCTGGTCCTGTCAATCAAAGCAGCTAGTATGAATAACAGAGAGTCTCTTAAGGGGAAAACAATGCAGAATCATAGAACAAGTCTTAAAGCAAGTTTAAAAGCAAAAGGACAGCAGAAATATGGATACAAATTTTCCCAGCATGAACTGGAAGGCCTTGGATATACTGTCCAAGTTCCAACTGTTCAAACAAAGAATTCAGTTATTCTTCACAGACTAAATAATTGTAGAACCAAAAAACAGGTTGTAAAATTACTAATAGCAGTTGGAAATAAGGGATTACACAGAATCAATATTTCTAGACTATCTGACGAAGACCAGAAAGATCCCGCAAAGATATGGAAAGTGCTAGAAGATCAGCTCCGATTACGAGTGAATTTTAGAATTCACCACCTGGAATTGATGTCCTACAGGCAACAGCCACAGGAATCAATAGACTAGTTCATCAGTAGATGCCCTAGTAAGGGCAACAAATGCAATTTCTCAGAAACTGAGATATCAGAGCAACTAATGGAGCTGGTGATTGTATTGGTGTATTGAGCTGGTGACCCATTGAAGCATTTCAGAAAGACCTCTTGGGGAAAAAGAAAGATCGCAGCATCGATGCACTGCTAGAAGATGGCAGGAAATACAAAGCCATTGTAACTAGATAACAGCATCTGCAAGCATTTGGTACAGTCAACAGTATCGGCATGATAACCAGGTCAAAACGAGCAAGCAAGCTGTGTGCTAAGTATGGTTGGTCCCACTCATTGCAATGTTGTCCTGCGTTCCAAGACCCGTGCAGAGCAAAAGGACACTGGGCCCACCTGTGCAAGAAATCTGGCTCCAAAGACACGGCCAGAAGCTGCAGCAGGACACAGACAAACAGAAGACAAGCTCAGCAACAGGGCAACAGCAGCAGGGAGAGCACTAGAGACCTGCATAAACACAAGCTAATACACAGCGAAACAGATCTGATTCAAGACTCAGCGAGGAGTAATTCTCAGCCAGAAGATGATCAGCATTCCACATTGTGAACCTGACACATTGGGTCACAACAGGGAGGCCGGTAAAATTCAGCGGGGAGAGGCCCGGCTCGACCTCCAACGCCGCATATTACTGGTGGCGGGGGACTTCGGTGCAGGCTCCCCACTGCTTGGCAGCGGGGCCATCATCTAAATATTTAAATTAATAATAATGAGATGTAAATTAACTTACCTGCAGGCGGCGGCCGTCCCACGCCGATTTTACGGCTGCCGAACGCAGCTCGCGGGCCTTTGGAACTCTGTCCGGCAAGTCGGCATGGGAACCACAAATGTTCCACCTGGTAGACATGAGTGGACCAGCAGTGGCAGGACTACCAGCATGTAAGGACCTCAACATCATAACGATCCACGATACCATTGACATGGGAAAATCTCCAAGGACTGGAACCCACACGCAGACTCTGACCAGCATCAAACGGTGCAGTCTGGAAATCCAGAAACAGCACAACTATGCTGTGCTTTCACTTCTGCTCTCTAGAAAACTGCCAGCACCAAAATGAGCCAAAATGGACAGGTACTTCCATGAGGCCAAGTACTCTTCCCACCACAACTCCTCAACCTTGAGTTCCAAGCCTTCAGATACGGAGGATGAGGAGAGGCAAAGGAGATGCAATGTCCTGAAGAGGCAGAGGAGGAATGTCTGTTAGCTCTTTGAGATGAAGTTCCGGACCTTTCCAAGAATGACAAGGTCTCAAAGGTGGTCATCTTGAGAAAAGCAACAGAGTATGTTAGCAGGCTGAAGATAGAGCAATAGAAACTGAATTGAGAGAGGGAGAAACCTCAGAAACAACAGCAACAGCTTAGATGCAAATTCTCCAAGAAAGAGTTGTCAAACCACCGAAACAATATATGGACTCTTTAGCTTCTGCACATGTAAAGTTCATAATCTCTATACCTGTGTAATTAATTTCGATGTTATCTAATTTTGTGTGTTTTTACTTTTAGCATACAAGACATATCTTTGGAAAGAAGGGGGATGTTGTATGATTGCCTTTAAGAGCAATGTCCCTTTAAGATGTTAGTATGCTAATGAACCAAGTACCAGGGCGCACTCATGTGACTCGGAGCCAGAATCACTCTGCAACTGTAACACCCAGAGTAAGGCTCTGTAAATAGTCTGCTCTGTACTGTATATAATAGTCTAGCTGTAAATTAACCTGTTTGAGATCTTCAACCCACTGGACTCAGACAACATAAAGAACTCATTACATAACCAAAACAAAGTGCACTTCTAAGAATAAGATGAGACGTTGGGCAACTTAAAGTTAAAGGTAAGAGATGAAAATACGACTGTGGGGAACAAAAGTAATTTGAATAGCTCTTGATCTTGGGCTGAGAATTCATATAAAATTGCATAACAAACACAAGCACATAGGATTCACAAAGTCATGAGCTTTAAGGTAGAATCATAACCTGAATGATGATAAATGAAAAATAATAATGATGACAATCTGTCTTGGTTCCTAACTAAAATTGTTTAAAGAAATGTCAAAATAACAAGGCACTGAATGTAATTATAAACAGAAATTTGAAAATCTACAGTGCTCAAATTGGGAATCAGCTCCTCTTATTTCTAAAAGGACATGGGTATGTCCAATCTCAAAATATGCTCATTTTATGAGTTATCCTCTAAGGGCATTTAATTGCAGCTCTTGTCTGACTATAAAGTGGCATTAAGGCCAAAGGGGTAAGTTTTGAAACCACGTGATTACTCGAGCGTAATTGTAAAATTTATAATTTCAGCACTGTGCTGCTGATTTTCAAGGTGATGTGATGATTTTCAAGCAATGTGAGAAACAATAATGTGAATGACACATAAGTGAGTGACTTACATCAGTCTCACTGTTGCCAAGGAAAATATAAAATGGTGCCATTTCTGGATCCTAAAACTTGAAGAAGCATAACAAGAGTGTTTCTCTTTTTGCACAATGGTGACCTCGAATTGGTGTTAAAGTATTAGCAACAATAATACATTATTATGTTAAAATATGTTTATAAATTGTAAATGAAGCAAAGAGGAATTTCCTTTTACTCCATATCAAAAGAAGCATACATGAAATGACAGGTGCCTTTTGCCAGGAGAGGAGAAACAATGTAAAGCCACACAAAGCCTTTGAAAATAAACTCAGAGCTGTGAAAATAACCATTTTGCTCGGTCATACTCCCAGTTGATGAGTAATAGATGAAAGGTAAATAAAAAATACAATTTTAGCTTATTAGGAATTGATACATATATTAATTGTGTATTGCCACTCTAATGCAGGCTTTGATTTTTCATAATATTATACAAGCTACATAAGTCAGCAAAAAGAACATTTTAGTGTTAAGTAGCACTAATTGTAAAATATAGTATAGTTGAAGCTTATTGTCTGGATGTTGTGGTGAAAACAAAATAATTTCATTTATTTGGTTGTCGTTGGAACACTTTCCTTAAACGCCTCCATCTTGCGACATCTCTCCCCATCATTAAGCTCCTCCTTAAAAGCTATTTCTTTGACAGCAGCTTCAGTCATCGCCCTTAGTCCTATTTTATTCTTCCTTCATTTGACCCTCAACTGTGAAGTGCCTTGGGGCATTTTGCTACATTAAAAGAGCTATATGAATGCAAGCTCTAGTTTGTTGCCGCCATTGAGTAAAACCCAGGCTATTACTCCTTAAATTATTATATTGGGAATCATGAGAAAATGTCCCCATAAAGAATGTTTTCAATTGTATTAACTTCTATTTTTCATATCTTAAGTATTCTGATCATTTTGAATCCCTTAAATCAACTATTTCATTGTAATTTTTAATTCATCAAATTTCACCATTGGTGACAGGCTGTTGAGAAAAGGAGGAAAGAATTAATTCAGCCTGGCAAGAAATATAAGTCTTTTCTGCCAAATCCCATGGGTTGCAGAAAGATACCTGCCTGAACTTAGTGAACAGCTTTTTCAGTGAGGATACATTCTATGTTTTGAAAATATGTCTCTTTATGTTTTTTCTGTACCTAAGTAGTAAGAATCTGTGCACAGCTTAACCCTTTGAAACGATCACTGTGAATTCACACCAGCAAAGGAATATATTAAATAAAATAACATAATTTTGTGATATTCTTCAGACCTTTGCTGTCTTCCCATTTTCCTACCAGTTTCACTCATTCATGATTTCACTTTGTTTCCATTCACTTTGGAATTACTTGGTTCACCTTTTATCATTCTAACATATTCCCATAATCTGCCTGGGATAATCATTGTATATCATTCAGCACTTTCCACCTTCGCTATCCTTTGAAAAAAAAATGTTCACCTTCTATTAAATCTGTTTATTGATTATCACAGAATCATACAAGCTCAGAAGGAGGCCACTCATCTAATCATGTCTATCCCAGCTCTTTGAAAGAGCCATCCAATTAGTTCCACTGTTCTTTCTCCATAGCCCTTCAAATGTCTCCTTTTAAGTATTTATCCAATTCCCTTTTGAATATTACTATTGAATCTGCTTCCACCATCTTTTCAGGCTGTACATTCCAGATCATAACAACACGCTGCATAAAATAATGTCTCATTATTTCCACCCTGGAATTTTTGCCAATTACCTTAAATCTGTATCCTCTGGTTACCATTCCTCCTGCCAGTGCAAACCGTTTCTCCTTAATTATTCTATCAACACCTCTCATAATTTTGAACACCTCTATCAAATCTCTCCTTAACCTTTTGTTCTATACAGAGAACAATTCCAACTTCTCTAATTTGTCCACGTAACACAAGTCGCTCATCGCTGGTGCCACTTTGATAAATCTCCTCTGCAACCTCTCCAAGTGCTTTCTAAAGTATGATATCTAGAATTGGACACAATACTCAAGCTGAGGCTTAACCGGTGATTTGTACTATTTATGAATCTATTTGATTCATGACCTTTGCCTGTTTTTATCCCCTCCCATCTTTGCTTGTTTCAAACCTTGTCTACTGTCCTTTATCAGTTCTGACATAGAATCTGTATCCAAAATGTGAATCTATATCTTCTCCTTTCAAATTCTGATGGGTATGCTATGTATTTGCAACATCTTCTGTTTTGGATTTCAGATTTCCAATGTTTATTATTTTATCTTCATTGCATTCTTGAAAGATTCGTTTTCTTTATGTAAAGACAACTTTATATTAAGACATACAAAAAGAGCTGAAAGCATCATGAACTTGCATTATTTCATCTCAGATTAACAGGATTTTTTGCAAACAAGATCGTAGCATGTCAGGAGGATTGATCACTTAACTGAATTACCTACTGAACTTCCAAAATAGGCCACAAATTATTTCCATAACAACTGCACAAATGAATACATGTAACGCTGCTGCTCGTGATTACGAACCAGAATCAAAAAGATGTTACAGAACCTCAGAACGTGCCTTCGATATTCAAACCACACAATTTAAGGCTTGCAATTGGTTTACATTTCATTGTTGAAATGCTGCTCTTCTCTTTTAAGGGTTACAGAGGCAAATAAAATATGCCCAAGCTGTTTGCTGATGCTGACTAATTTGCAGCAGAGAAATGTTGTTAACTTGAGGAGGTAGAGTGGGATTGCTACTTTAAGAGTGCATCTATTAGTTATGGAGAAGCATTTGGTAGAGCATCCACTCTCGTGGAATGTATTTTTAAGACGGGAAGTTCCAGCTCCTGACAGCTACAATCAGGAGTGGCTGCAGGCAGCTGCTTTGCTCCAGGCCACATTCAATTATGTCACCCTGTATTAGGCATTCATAAAGCTGTCATTGCCTCACTCCCCTCCCCCTCCCCCAGTCTGTGAACTATGTATGAAGGATGTATGAAGGTGCATCTTGTGGTCTTAGAAATCAAGCAGGGAGGAACAGCGCAATAAGGAAGAAATAGCAAATCATTTAACGTTTGGAACAGTCAGAGCAGCATCTTTCAGCAGCTAATGCAAATTTGTAACAAGAGTTTTATGGTTTGTAAGTAATTTAATTTGAATTTCTTTAGTGAAACGACAGATTGATATGCTAAAACAGTTGGTGTAACATTTCAGCAAGGATTAATCTATATAGAAGAATAGATGACAGCAAGTGATATATTGCTAAAGAGTATACAACCCCAAATTAATTTTGGCCCAGTATTTGATTTCATTGCTAACGTTTCGGGTCAGTGACCCTTCTTCCGAAGAAGAAGGGTCACTGACCCGAAACGTTAACTCTGCTTCTCTTTTCACAGATGCTGCCAGACCTGCTGAGTGATTCCAGCATTTCTTGTTTTTATTTCAGATTTCCAGCATCCGTAGTATTTTGCTTTTATTTGATTTCATTGCAATAGCAACAATAACTTGTATTTATATAGCAGACTTTGCATTGAGGGAAGATGCCTCAGAACATTTTATCTTAAAGAGAAAATGAATACATATGGTGATATTGAACAGGGGAATGGAGAGAAAATTGGACAGACTAGTGAAACTGAAGCCCAAGTTAAATGGAAGGTTTTGAGGAGGATTTTGAAAGTAGGGAAAGGGGTGTCAAGGAAGAAAGAACATGGTGAAAAATTCCAAAGGGCAGGAGCACAGGGCATTGTAGTAAGCATTGCTATTGTGCCTTTAATGTATTAAGGTGCCCTAAGGTATTGAGCTGTAATTTTTTTTAGTTGGATGCTTTGATACCTGAATTTGTATTTTGTTTTAAAAATACATGAATTTAGAGTACATGATGCCACAGATGCCATGGAACATGTGATGTCATCTTAAAAGAAAATACTCAAATACAAATATGCACAAAATGTGATTTTTTTTCCCCACTGCCTATTATAAGATGTTCCCCACAAGATTTGGCAACATGGTGCCTGCAGTTTTGGTGCCACCATAAAAGATTCTAAACCAACTTTATCCAATGAACCATCTAATATTCCATTTAAAAGTCTACTATTCACCTTTGTGCATTCCCTTAGTGCCTGTCTTCCAGGTGCCTTTATCTGACTTAGTGCTCCTACGCAGTGTGACCCCAGTGGTTGCAGTATGGCTAGTGGAAGGCTGCTGACTTTTAGTGGAGGAGACTGCAGATGGACACCCCTGAGCAGCTCTGGGCCTAGAAGGACTGGTTTTGGACTGTTCCAGCTCAGCATGGGTGGCAGTAGTCTGGGCTAGCTGGCTGACAGAAACAGTAAGGGCACAGGCAGATTGGCAGGGGTATGGAAAAAAATGTTTTTATCCTGAGAAAGGACAGCAGGTTGGTGCTGCATGGAGCCACTGCCAGATCCCCAGGGAAGCACACAACAATCCTAGCAATGTGTTGAAAGACAGATTGCTGGACTGCTGTGAGACCCTGCAAGACCCTTTGAACACTAGTATCCACAAGATAGGAATAAACTGAGATTCCATGACCTCAGATTGAGCTTCCACTGCAGCAATGGGGTGGGGTGATCAGAATGATTGTGGAGTCCTGCTCCACTCAGCTCCACAATTAAAGTTTTTAAATTACCTTTCATTGACAGCAACAACAGCCACTGAAGAATCGTGAGCGGGACAAGACCAGCACCTGCTTCTTAAATGGGCATTAGATCCCTAACTGATATAAGCTAGGTGCCTAAAGCTTTATTTAAGTGGCTGTTGGGATGCCTAAAAAATAGGCCTAATGAATTTAGCAGTGGCCTGAATGCACAAGCAGATTGGGCGCAGGTTGTCCCACTGCTAAATGCCAGCATTTCACCTGTTTTTTGCCTGAAAGTTCTACCTGAACATCTCACACATACAACATATTAGTAAAGAATTATGCCGAAGTGCAGTGTCTATTGTCGTATTAATGAAAATACAGAAGTTATTTTACACACAGCAAGATCCCACAAAAAGCTGTTTTTTTAATGGTGTTGATTCAGAGAGCAATTTTGGCCAAGAAATCAGAAAAAACTCCTAACTTTTTTCAGGCAATGATTTGGGAGTCTTTACCATCCACATGAATCACTGGAACGTGCAGATAAAACCTTTTAATGTTTTATCATGAAATGACAATCTCTCCAAACATGACAACACTCACTCAGTACTTCATTGGAATATGCACACATGCAGAAGTGGGACTTCAAACTCACAACCTCTATTTGACTCAGAGATATGATTACGACCTATTGAAGCAGGCTGACACATTTCCTGTATTTACTCTTTGCTATCATATGCCGATTGTCAGACAGCCTCTGTGTAGCATCACATCTTCTATTATAAAGCACTTGTCAACCTGTGTCATAAACTCATATGATAAATTTAAAAATAAAGCAAATGCAAGCAGCAAAGTGCCCAACTAAAAAAAAACTTCTCATTTCGTTTGGACGTGTAAATGCACTTAGATAATACAATGAATTCAACTGCGAAGTCAAAGCAAACTCAACGCTCTGTTCTTTTGTTCTATATTACTCAACCCCATCTATTACATATATTAATGCTCACTTGAATTTTACACCAAATGTTTTTTGCAAATTAATCTTTCATTTAAGGTTAAATCAGGAATTCAAATAACTGCAAAGTTATTATTGTGCATTTATCTATTTAGTTCTTGTCTTCACCACCACCAGCAGTTTTCCAGATTTTAAAGATTTCAGCCTACTCGCATCTATGCAGGAACATATGAAAAATGTAATTATTTATTTTAAAAGAATACAGAGAACAATGTTACAAAACTTCAACTGCCAAGATATTGAATCAGGCAAACTTTATTGATGATACAGCCTAGCAGTATGCATTGTGTAAAGGCTGAGATTGATGTGCATGTCATACAAGACCTGTACAGTAATTTCTACAACTGCTGTAGCCATCTGAGGTGCTGGACAAATATTCATATATTGGTTCCCCACAGTATATAGCTAATTCTGTCCTCCAATATCAATACCTCTGCTATGGCGAGCATGCAATTTATGCAGCTTGAAACACAAGCATTCCCTGAAACATTACACAAATTATACGGTAGCAGAAACTAGTGCATCATTCAGTTTCACAATGTATTTGGTGCAGGATCATAACTTGTAACAAGTACCATTAAGAATCACCATCTTCGTACCTGGCGAAGGAAAAGAAGTAAACAAGAGATTGCATTTTTGACATGCATTGATGTGCTTTGATGGAAGCTATTTATGCGTCTGGTAAACAAGTTCAAGAGATTTGTCAAACATTTTTTGATAAAGAATGTGTGCATTTAAATAAATCCAGGGATTCAGAGTGTTACTGCTAATGCTGACGTTGCACCTAAGCGACCTGTTACTTCCATTTGTTGCATAATTGACTTCAGTATAGAACTTCTGATTTCTGATTTTAAGATTGATATTTAAATGTGACTGTCTTCTATAATAACATAAGAAATATGAATACGAGTCGACTATTCAGCCCTTTGAGCCTGCACCACCATTCAATAAGATCGTGGTTGATCTTTTACTTCAACTCCACTTTCCTGCCTGATCCCCATATCCCTTAGTATCCAGAAATCTATCCCATCTCCGTCTTGAATATACTCAACGACTGAACATCTACAGCCCTCTGGGGTAGAGAGTTCCAAAGATTCAAAAGCCTTTGATTGAAATATCACTGAGTTATGGTTAAATAGTTACAGACATTGAACAGGTGATTCAGAGATCTGGTGCTCTGCATCCATGATTTTCCTGCATTTCCTGAGAGCACTGCTCCCCTGTAGAAGCGCCAGATCATGACATCATCCCTTTACTATGTACCTTATAGTAACCAAACTGTGTCAGCTTAGATCAGTTCAAAAAATAAATATTGTTGGAATGCTGTGGAAATGCACTGAACTCCATCAAACAAGATCTCCACAACTAGACATTCTTATACAATAGCATGAATTAAATGTAATGATAGTGCAGAGCAGTGCTTAATTACTCAGCAGCTGATGATGTTGTTACTAATATAATGACTATCTTTCATGCCAATGCACATGGAACAATTGCCTTAAAGTCAGAATTTTGTGCGTTCAGACCCCACTCCAGAAGTTGAGCATAAACAGGATTTCTGCTGCCCTTCTGGGAAAAGCTATAGTGGCGGAGCGAGAGCAGCTCATAGGAATTCCATACAAAAGTCTACATGGACTGAGGGAGTGCTGCAGTGTAAGAAAGAAAAGATAGCACTTGCATTTATATAGTGACTTTTGCAACCTCAGGTCATCCCAAAGTGCTTTACAGCCTATTAAGTACTTTTGGAGTGCAGAAATCATTTTAATGTAGGAAAACAGAAGTATTACATAGAGGTTGAAGCGTGGAAACAGGCCATTTGGTCCAACCAGTCCCTGTTGGCGCTTGCTGTCCAAGCAAGCAAATATTCCTAATCGTATTTACCTGTTCTGCTCCCCTTTGCTTCATCCCCTTTTCCTCCGATCTAGTGTAACTGCGCCCACCAGGCAGGAAGAGGGCAGAGGGGCATTTAAAATGGAATGTTGTAACTGACTGCCTTACTCCTGCTGGAATCCCACTAGCCACCATTTTAACTGCTCACTGCTGGTAGGTGGCTGAAGCAGCTGCCAGAAGCAAGTGGAAGCCTCATGAATTTATGCATATTGGGTCCTGTTACGACAACAAGACCCTGTTTGGATTTTAACCTTAGCCTGAGTGGGGGACCCATTGTGACAACCTCGCCTGCTGGAGGTGGGTCAGCAGCTATCATGAAGGATGATGAGGCCTTCAAAGGTAAATGGTAAACTTCCCTTTGTGGGGCGAACAGGTGCAAGAGTGTTCATACAAGCCCTACAAGGAAAGCTGCGACCTCCCCTGCGGTGACTTATCCTCTTCCTTCCTGCAAGTCCCAATTAAAATACCCTCCAGGTGGCTTACCTGTTAGTTGGTGAATCTTCCTTTGGTGCCAGCCAGCAGCCTTTGGCTGACCAAACTTTTTCTCCCACCCAGTGGGCAGATGCCACTTTCTGCCACTTCAAGACAGAAACCAGCTAATGCCAGGCAAATTAAGGAAAATTATGCTAAAAAAAAGTTGTTTGAGAAAATAATCATGCTACAGTTTTGTTAAATACAGTCTTAATCCTATCACCACTGATATTGAGAGCTTAATTGAAATGTTCAAGGTAGTAACCTTTATAAAAGAAGGAAGTGTGTTAATATGGCCCAGTTGGTAGCACTCATATCTCTGAAGCTGATATTCCATTGAACATAGGATTAAACCTGCTGACTCCCAAACTGTATGCCTCACTCAGCCAGTGGAACTCCAGAGTAAACTTGCTGGATTTGCTACGGCCCACCAATAAGAAGATACAATAAAAGAGGGTTATTCGCAACAACTGCACTTTATGAACCCAGCAAGTTGACCCTGGAGTTGCTGCGTACTGTGCAAAACCCATTTTTTGGGAGCATGTGACCCCAGTGCTCTACTTAGCACAATATAAAAGCAGAATGGGTCAGAAGGTTGGGTATTCAAACTCCCTTCTAGCATTTGAACGCATAATTTAAACTTTCAGTTCCAGTGTAACACTGAGGGAGTGTTGGACTATCAGAAGTGATGTTAAATTGAGGTCCTGTCTGCATGTTCAAGTGAGCCTTAAACACTTATGGCACCGTTCCAAGAATAAGAGTTCTCCTGGTGTCCTAGCCATTCATCTCATCACTGTTTGTGGAATCTCTCTGTGTGAGAAATGGCTTCTATGTTTACCTATGTAACAGTGACTTTGGACTTAAAAATAGTTTATGACATGTGAAATGCTTTAGGATGTTTCTGATAGACACGATAAGGTTTAATATTAACTCAAGATTGTGTATAATGCAAGATTATATTGGTTATGATTATAATAATAGATCAAACTAATATTTATTTTGTTTTGTGCTTTTATTAAATCTCAGTGGTTAAGTATAGAACAATGCACTTGAAAGCTACAGTTTTGGTTCTGTGACACCATTAAATATTTGTTGAGCTTTTTCGATATATCCTCTTTAAATGTAACACATAAAACAATTTCTACTTTCAATAAATTGAATAAATTTTAGGCAATAGGGGAATGAATTTAGGTAAAATAATTAATCCATGAGACAAGGCTGGATTTGCTCAGTGCTATTTCTTTCATCTGTGAATTTTCTGAAGAACTAGATCTAGCACATGTGCCCTCTAGTGTCATAAGATTGTAATGCCACTTATTTTATTTATCTACAGTCTCATTTGGGAATTATGTATAATTCAGTAACCCAAAAAGAAGAGGAAAACAATTATTTTAAAATGAGTTGAGGATTATACTCAAAGTTAGAAGAAATGATCAAATATGAATGAATTCAGTTTGTACAGGCAGCAAATGAGTTTTATTATTCAGTTTCTTTATTCTTATTATTAAGGATGCATTCTTACTTCAATTTATGTAAAATGATCTCAGAAATGATTCCCTCTCAGTTATTTTTCCTTCTCCATACTGAAGTCACACTGCAGCACTCTCAACTGTGATTCTAACAAGTTATTTACAAAGACTGCAAAGTTATAACTATCAGATGCACAGACAAGCAGGTGATAGTTCAAACCAGTTACAATTTATTATAAACTATTTACAGCACAGAAACAGATCATTCAGCCCAAAATGAACAGTTATTATTTTTAAAAGATCTAATAAGTAAACATGATTGTGTCACATTCTATGAGTTGTTTAACCAAAGTCTTATCAACAACAAAATAAATTTCATACTGTTTTCCATTGCAAACCAATGTTTTTTGCTTGAATCCCTTAGCTTTAACAGTACTGTGTTCTGAATACTGTACAGATGAACTACTTAGTGGATAGAATTAGCCAAGGATGATGACAGTGTGCTAATACTAGTCTCTCAATGCAAACTCTCAGCTGTCCTTTTTGCATTGTATCAGGAGGCATTTTAGCAGGGTTGCACATTGAAACAAGAGTGTTCCTCCAAGGTACAGAGAACCGTTACTAGCTGCTGCTGAGGCCCACTCCAAATGCTGCCTCGTCTCCCCACCCCACCCCAATCACTGCTTCACCCTCCTGATCAATGCCTTGCCCCCAATCCTGTTTGCTGTCTCCTGGCTCCTGTTTGCTGTCTCCTCATCCAGCTTGCTGCCTCCGCCCTCCTGATCACTGCGTTGGCCCCTTCCAATCGCTCCCCCCACTCCCACCTCCAAATTGCTCCCTGCCCCTTACAAGACCTACCTGAAGGCTGCTGCCAGCTACACAATAGTCCAAAATTCAGCTGATCCTCACCATCGAGTTGCCTCGGGATGGCCAACAGGCATCTGCAGCTTTCCAGTCTGAAGTAAATGAGGCCCAAGGCAGGCCAGCGAGACCCAATTTTTGTGGTAAAGCATCAGCTGGTGACTGGAACTCACTCATAGCTTTGAGTATGAGTTTTCTTGTTTCTTTGTTGCATGCTCATGTTATTTCTCATGGTTAATTTTTGCAAAATGCTTTCCAGTGCCTCTCATGTGGCAGTTTGTGATCGTTACAGGAATTCAAACCACCCAAGCAGAGCACAATCATTGCATATTTGATTCCTTGTGCCCACTGGAAGTGGCGGAAGGGTTTTACTACTGATTTCTCTCCCATCCAGGGAATGGTCAAAAGACCAAAGTTTTCTGGCTCTTCTACCCAGCCCTGTCCCCTTAAGTAGAAGCCTGGCCAGATCACCATGGGCTGTGCACATGTAACATCAATTCTGATGAAAAATCATAGACCTGAAATGTTCACTCTGTTTTTCTCTCTCAACCAATGCTGCCTGACCTGCTGAGTATTTCCAGTATTTTCTGTTTTTATTGCAGATTTCCAGCATCTGCAGTATTTTACTTTGGTAACATCGATTCTTCCCAACTTCAAATGTGAATGGTTGCTGGAAGCATTAAATATGATGATGATGCATCCCCTATTGTCCCAGCTCATTATGCTTAGCAACTTCATTTCTTCTCTGATGAACTCATGAGTATATCATTGCCCTCTTTGTTCCAGATTCTTCCGCATGTGGCTCTAAGTTGGATTTTAAACCTTTGTGAACTTCAACGTAAAAGTTACATTTCAATACAGGTGACATCCAAATCCTTCCTGTAGAAAAAGGGTCAAAAATTTCAAAGCACTATACAGCATTCTCCTGTGGGTGGGCTCCGTTTCTGTCAGTCCAATAGCTTACATCTTGAAGATTGTGCATCCACGCTAAGCATACCATCATAAGTATCTGTCTTCCCAGACCTAGGGACAGAATCTTATTAGCTGTACAGAGGTGGCTTAGACTTGATACATTCCTGCCTCCAAGCGATCTTGTCGGAGGTAGGGTGAGACTGGCATCAGCTACCTGTCTGGCAGCAGCGGGTAGCAAATTATCAACAATTAAATGCCCACTTCTGGAATTGAAGGCTACTCTCAGTAATGATGGCCATGAAACTATCTTCAGTTGTCGTAAAAACCTTTTGGTTCACTAATGTCCTTTACAGAAGGAAATCTGCTGTCCTTACCCGGTCTGGCCTACATGTGACTCCAGACCCAGAGCAATGTGGTTGACTCTTAACAGCCCTCTGAAATGGCCTAGCAAGCCATTCAGTTGTCAAGGGCAATTAGGGATGGGCAATAAATGCTGACCATGCCAGCGATATCCACAACCCATGAAAGAATAAATAAAAAGAACTTGGGAGCAAATTGGTGAGCAAATTCAGATCTTCATGATAGCGGATGAGCCCCCTCGAGGCTGAGGCCCGGCAGTTGCCTGGAGGTGGTCTCCCAGTGACAGGCTGGGCTAACAGCCAGGCCTGCTCTAATTCCAAACCTCAGATGCGTGGATGACAGAGGGTCCCCCTTCACAATGATGGCCTGGCAGCTGTGGCCACTGTTTAATTTTAAGCATTTAAAAGTCTTCAGAGGGCACCTCCATCTTGAAGCACCCTCGTGGCCCCCTATACATAGGCAGCGTCACCTCTCCTGGTGGGATGCCGGCTGCCCAGAGCCTCGGGTACTCCCATTGGTCCTCCTGCCTGTGCAGCCCTCCCACAGTCCTTAATTGACCAGCTCTGGGAAGATTGTGTAGGTGGACAGACCTCAAAAACCAGAAATGATCCCAGCCCGTGCTTAAAACCTAAGGTGGTAAGATTCCGCCCTTGGAGTTCACAGGTTGTGTGGAGTCCTTCCCGAGAGATGTGCCTTTCCTGTGCCTGTGCATCCAACCATTTGCACCAACCATGCTATGAGGGGAGTCTGGAATTAAGCTGTATTAAGACTTTGCTCCTGTTTCAGCTCATCTGCTTCTGTAACCCTCATACGGACAGTGGTAAGGGGTGTGTGTGGTGCCCACTGTTC
The DNA here is from genome assembly GCF_036365525.1 of Heterodontus francisci. NCBI lineage: Eukaryota > Metazoa > Chordata > Chondrichthyes > Heterodontiformes > Heterodontidae > Heterodontus > Heterodontus francisci. The sequence goes on from NC_090373.1 coordinate 131,062,549, forward strand.
AACTCCCTACTAACAGCAATCCTGTTTTGTTAAAATGAAGCTTTAACCCCTGTTTGTCTTTACGGTCAAATAAACAGACAAATGACAGGTTTTCTCGCAGGTAAAAATAAATAACTACACCAGAGGGCGGCACAGTGGCGCAGTGGTTAGCACCGCAGCCTCACAGCTCCAGCGACCCGGGTTCAATTCTGGGTACTGCCTGTGTGGAGTTTGCAAGTTTTCCCTGTGTCTGCATGGGTTTTCTCCGGGTGCTCCGGTTTCCTCCCACAGCCAAAAGACTTGCAGGTTGATAGGTAAATTGGCCATTATAAATTGCCCCTAGTATAGGTAGGTGGTAGGGAAATATAGGGACAGGTGAGGATGTGGTAGGAATATGGGATTCGTGTAGGATTAGTATAAATGGGTGGTTAATGGTCGGCACAGACTCGGTGGGCCGAAGGGCCTGTTTCAGTGCTGTATCTCTAAATCTAAACCTCTCTGCTTCACTACCTTGCTTTCCTCCTTGAAGACACTCCTTAAAACCTACCTCTTTATTTTTAAACAAATCCCGAAATGACTGCAATCTTATTCACACACACGTTCACCCACACATACATACACAAGGACAGATAGAGAGAAAAGGGTAAGGGGTAGTTTAAAGTCTCAAGTGAGTTAAGTGTTCGTGGTTGACAGAGATTATTGAGTCTTCTCAGGAGGAAGTTTTTTTTTTAAATTTGCAGGCCTGATTATTCGCCTGATTAGTCTTGAACTTGCAGAGGTATTGTAGAGCTCTAGTGATTGTAATACAGCCCATGCTGGTGGTGTGTAGTTATCTTCACAGATGGTTCATCTCAAAGTCATTTGGTGATATCTCTGCTGTGGTGGCTGCTCTTGGTTAGCAGTGTTCTTCTCTTGCCTGTTGGATCCTTCTCACAGGCCTTCTGTGATGTTGGCTTGATCTTGCCCCTCTCCCACTCCAGAAAGCTACCTTTTTAAGGTAAAAGTCTCTCACATTAGTTTCTGTAAGGAGAAACATGGCCTTTTCCCCTGTTATGACCACACAATGGGCTAAGCTATGATAACCATGGCCAGCATTTGGTATTTTAAAGGGAATCATTCTGTTATGATATTGCTGCTTCACTCCTTATTCATCTTGGTTTGGCTATGAGCCAGACTGTCTCCAGCATCCTCTGTTAATCCATTCATGTCAGTCAGAGAGATTAATATGCAATATCTCCTTTCAATTTCAAAGGGGTTCTCCCAGAGCTATTTCAGATGAAGTTAATGAGCCTCATCTTTGCAGACGAGTTTGTGGATTTCCAGTGCAGGAGGATCATATGGCCACTATTCCATTCTGACTGTGTATAAGTCTCCATGTTCCTGTGATTTTGTTTAGTTGTTGAATTTTTAAATTCATAATTCTTCCATTTCATTGTTTATTTCGTCATGGCTCCTTCCATGCATGACATTGCCTTTGTTACCTCTAGACCTGACTATTGCAAAGCACTCCTAACTGGTCTCCCACATTCTACTCTCCATAAACTTGAGGTCATCCAAAACTCGGCTGCCATCTCTTAATTTACACAAAGTCCCGTTCCCCTACCGCCTCTGTGCTTTCTGACCAACATTGGCTCCCAGTCAAGCAATGTCTTGATTTTAAAATTCTCACCCTTATTTTCAAATCCCTCCATGACCTCATCCCTTCCTATCTCTGCAATCTCTCCCAGCTCCACAACTCTCCAAGGTATCTGCACTTCTCTAATTCTGACCTCTTATACATCCCTGGTTTTAATTGCTCCACCATTGGTGGCCACGCCTTCTGTTGCCTAGGCCTCAAACTCTGGAATACCCTCCCTACACCTCTCTGCTTCACCACCTCTCTTTCCTCCTTGAAGACATTCCTTAAAACCTACCTCTTTGACCAAGTTTTTGGTCATCTGACCTAATATCTCATTTTGTGGATTGTTTTATAATGCTCCTGTGAAGTGCCTTGGGAGTTGGGACATTTTATTACGTTAAACGTGCTATAAAAATATAAGTTGTTGTTGTATATTTGTGCATCACCCTAATCCTCTTGTCACTGAGCTGCTTGTCTATAACCCTTTGGTATCCATGACATTTCCTATAAAATATTGAATGGCGTAGATGAATAATCATCCACTTCTAGCACGCCTTCATGTTCAAACTACGGCCACAAGTATCCCACCCAATCACACACTGAATGAGGGTAGCTTTGCCCTTCATGTAATGGCTGTCCTTCACCAAGGCTGTCATGAATTATTGTGAAACGCTAATCACTGTTTCACATTTCACAGACTCCTTACTACATCTCACTCACTGTGCCTGGTTGAAACTAAGGATTCATCGTCAGTCACAACTGCACAACTGGTGGTTACAAGCTTACATGGTCTCCTAGTTTACCTGACAGGATTCCTAAGAACCAGCAGAGATTTCACTTGTGACCGACCTTGCTACAATTAAAACAACTAATTTAATTATCTTTATATCAATGAGTTCTGTTTAGTTGCCTCATTCTGGTGTAACCCTGTCAGAACTGAGCAGCTCACTAAGTAACTCATCCATGGGATGTATTTTTGTCCCATTTGTGGTGACTGGTTAGCTACACAAATACCCAGATGAAACATCAATATCATCTCCCTCTTTAAAATTTGTAGTCAGTTTCCATTTAATAAAATGACAGCCCTGAGTTCTGTCACCTCACTGGCCACTCGCTGCCAAGGTTCATTTCACCTGCAGTTTGACAATATGATGATGCTCTTACCCCTCAGAATCATGTTGCAGCTACTTCTCCACCTTATTAGCCTTGTAAGTTTGTATTTTTCCCTCTCTTTCTGTCTGCATTGTCCCATTTTTAGGTCAAACACATGCTCTTGTAGCTGAAAAATTTTCTCTTGCTTTTACTTTCATCATTAAATGAGCTCATTCAAGTTCTACTTCTTGTGATTTGGACATTTTTAAATATCACTGTTTCTGTTCGGTTCACCTTCAAACCTTGAACATTTTGAAACTTAATTGCTTTAATTACCGGTATAAATCAATATCCCAGATAGTTGCCACCAGTTGTTACAAATTTCAGTTCTGCCTTAGATAATGTTGTGGGTTACCGTCTTCGGTTTCTCCCATAAGCAAATGCCTCATGATTAGAAGTTGGTTTTCAGTACCAGCTTCTGATGATATTGGCATCGCGCATGTCCTGTGGTACTGCTCCCTCATCCTAGCACAGGCAAAGCAGTTCGTAGAGTGCTGAAAGTATAGCAGGCTTGGCACTCTTGATTATTTCAGGGGTAATGCCGTCCTTCCAGGGGCTTTTCCACTGGCTAGAGAATCAATGGCATCACTGAGTTCTGATTTTGTTGGCTGTTCGTCCAGCTCATCCATGATTGGCAGAGACTGGGCTGCATTGAGGGCGGTCTCAGTGACAACATTGTCCCTGGAGTACAGTTCTAGGTAGTGCTCCACCCAGCGGTCCATTGGCTTGTGTTGGTCAGTGATTGTGTCCCCTGATTTAGACTTGAGGGGGGCAATCTTCCTGATGGTTGGTCGAAAAGCTCTCTTAATGCCATCATACATTCCTCTGATGTTTCCGGTGTCGGAGGCCAGCTGAATACGACTGCACAGGTGTTGCCTGTAGTCATTTGCACAGCGCCTGGCTGTTCTTTGTGCAGCACTTCTGGCTACTTTAAGTGCTACGGATGTTAACTCACTGGGGGCTTTCTTGTAGTTCAACAGTGCAGTGCACTTAGCAGCTATGACAGGTTCCAGATGTTCAAAGTGAGATTAAAACCAGTCTGCATTCTCACATTTGCCAAAGGTGGTCATTGCTGAGTCATAGATGGAGTCTCTGATGTGGGCCCACTTGGTCTCTGCATCCCCTGTAGGAGTGTTTTGAAGGGCTTTTTCAAGTGAATTTAGAAACTTATGTAACAGCTGTGGATAAGAAATTCTGTTAGTGTTGATGCGCGGGCGGCCCTTCTGCTTGGAGTGATGTAGCTTCTTTGGTTTGAGTCTAACTTTGCTGCACACCAGGGAGTTGGATATCTCAGTACTATGGTGATGGACGTGTCGTGTTGAGCTGGCGACCAGCAACACCAACAGTAATGTTCAGCTCCCAGTGGAAGAAAATGGGTCGATTGCTAAGACGCTACATTAATCGGATGGTCCCGCAGGGCGACAAGGGACCGGCTTTCCTCACCAGGCGGTGGATTGTGAGCCAGGATCCCGACACCAGCCAGAGCGCGTTTCCTAGGCCCTAAACCTTTGGACGGTGACCATGAGCGCAGCGTCAGCCTGGAAGACACTGATATCGAGGAGGCCGTCCTCGCACCCCCTTCCCCCCTCGCACCCCTCCGCACCCCCTTCCCCCCGTACCCACTCCCCTCCCCCCTCCTCCCTCGCACCCCCTTCCTCCCCACTCCCTCCCCCTTTAACCCTTTTCCCCTCCCCCTTTCACCCCCTTCCCCCCTCGCAACCCCCCGCATGCTTCCCGCACACCCCCCCCCTCCGCACCCCCTTCCCCTCGAACCCCCTCCCCCTCCCCCTCGCACCCCCTTCCTCCCCACTCCCTCCCCCTTTCACCCCTTCCCCCTCCCCTTTTCACCCCTTCCCCCCTTGCACCCCACCACCCCCTTCCCGCATCCCCTCCCCCATCGCACCCCCTTGCACCCCTTTCTCCCCTCTCCCCTCCCCCTGGCATCCCCTTCTCCCCGCCCCCCCCCGCTCCCCCTTCCCCCATCCCCTCTTCCCCCCACCCTCACCCTTCTTGAACCCCCTCCCCCCTTCCCTCTCCCTCCATGAAATCGCACAATTTACTAGTCAGGGCTCCTGCTCAGGGATAGGAGCTAACAACACCACTGCCTTGTGGGCGTCTTGGGAGAGACCAAGGCCAAGGGAGTAAACCCTGACAGAAAATCTGGAGCAGAACCCCTAAGGCGGTCATGTGTCACCTTTGGCATGTTTCTGGCAGCTGCTGCAGCCATAACGGTGCCAAACACCGTGCTTTGGACCCCACTAGGAAGGCCGAGAGGGGGGATTTGACGCTAGGGCAACTCACAACCTCCATATATTCCGCCCAGGCATGCACCATGGAGACGTCACTCCATAGTCGCCTCACAGCGACCAAAACAACACAGAAGGCAGCAGTTACGGGTTTTAAATCCAGCTCAATTGGCGTAGAGATTGGGCGCCACGGGTTGCCTTTGTCGGTGGGAGAGGTCATCGCCTCTCAAACCGGCAGCCCCCAGTCAGAAAGGTTCTGTCCCGCCACAGTCCACCTGCTTCAATGGGTTCTTGGAGCTCAGGGTCATTGCCCGACAAGTGGACTGTAACACCGCACCAAACAGCACGACCAAAAGAAGAAAGAAGTTACCAGCCCTTTGTTTTGCATGCTGGAACGTCAGAACTATGTGTCCTGGCCTGTCGGAAGACCTTACACAAATCAACGACTCTTGGAAGACCGCCATCATTAACAGCGAGCTCAGTAGACTCAATGTGGATATTGCAGCACTTCAGGAGACACACCTACCTGCGAGTGGATCGCTAAGAGAGCAAGACTACACCTTCTACTGGCAGGGTAGGGACCCTGAAGAACCATGACAGCATGGAGTGGGCTTTGCCATCAGAAACTTTTTGCTCAGCATGATAGAGCCATCTTCAAATGGCTCGGAACGCATACTGTCCATCCAACTGCTCACCGCCTCTGGCCCAGTACACCTACTCAGCATATATGCTCCAACACCTCCCCACCTGAAGTTAAAGACCAGTTCTGTGAGGAACTCCATAATATCATTAGTAGCATTTGTTCCTGCTGTGGGGCTTTAACGCCAGGGTTGGGGCCGACCATGACTCATGGCTCTCCTGCCTTGGGCGCTATGGCATTGGAAGGATGAATGAGAATGGACAGTGACTGCTTGAGTTGTGTAACTATCACAACCTCTGCATCAACAACTCGTTCTTTCATACTAAATCCTGTCACCAGGTTTCATGGAGACACCCAAGATCAGGTCGTTGGCACCAGATGGACCTCATTGTCACAAGGCAAGTCTCTATAAACAGTGCCCAAATCACACTGACTGTTACAGTCAGTTAAAATCATTCACTTTTCTTAGTCTTTTTTCTCTGAAAACTGTCCAGCAATCTAAGCCTATGCTAGTTTCCTTCTGAAGGAAAATTTCCTTCTCACTGCCTCACTTGGCAGCCTTTGTTGGAACTGACCCTGAATATATGTTTCACTCTTCTTTTAGGAACATAGGAAAGAGGAGTGTGAGCGGGCCATCCGGCCCTTGAGCCCATTCCGGCATTCAACTAGATCATGATTGATCTTCTACCTCAACACCATTTTCCTGCACTATCCCCATATCCCTTGATGCCTTTAATGTCTAGAAGTCTGATTATACTCAATGACTGAGCCTCCACAGCCCTCAGGGATAGAGAATTCCTAAAATTCACCACCCTCTGAGAAAAGAAATTCCTCCTCATCTCAGTTCTAGTTGGCCTACTTCTTATTCTGAGACTGTGTCCCCGGTTCTATTTGGCCCAGCCAGGGGAAGCATTCTTCCTGCACCAACTCTGTCAAGGCCTGTAAGAATTTTGTATGCCTCAAAGAGATCACACCTCATTCTTCTAAACTCTAGAGAATACAGGCCCAGTCTCCTCAATCTCTCCTCATAGAACAATCCCACTATCCCAGGGACCATTCTGGTGATTCTTTGTTGCACTCCCTCTCTTCACAGGAGATAGGGGGATTGTATTGGGAGGGGGAGGCAGTGGATGACATCTAACCCCTTTCCTCACCACAAGTTGATCAGTAGAGCTGCCAATTACCTGCTAATGTCCCCTATTGGAGGCTCGGTAAGACCACCCATGTTGTGTAGACAGATTTTGTTTTTCCCAAACTCAAATGTAAATGCCAATTTGAAATGAGAACAAATCCTTTATTTTCCCAGCTTCCAAAGGGTATCAGTTTCAATGGCAGCTTATCAACTCTCATAGAATGCTAGAATCATAGAATGGTTACAGTAGAGAGGGAAGCCTTTCAGCCCATTGTGTCCATGCTGGCTCTCTGCAACCGCAAATCAGCGGAGTCCCACTTAGTGGGATTTCCCCCTTGCCCTGCAAATGTTTTCCCTTTAGGTGCTTATCCATTTCCCTTTTGAAAGCCATGATTGAATCTTCCTCCACTATCAGGCAGTGCATTCCAGATCCTAACCACTTGCTGTGTAAAAAGGTTTTTCTCATGTCACCATTGGGGGTCCACCTTAAATCTGTGTCCTTTGGTTCTTGATCCTTTTGAAAATGGGAACAGTTTCCCTCTGTCTACACTGTCTAGACCCCTCATGATTCTGAACATCTCTATCAAATCTCCTCTCAACCTTCTCTTCTCTAAGGAGAACAACCCCACCTTCTCCAATCTATCTGTGGAACTGAGGTATCTCATACCTGGAACTATTCTCATAAATCTTTTGCTTGCCCTCTCTAAAGGCTGCACATCCCTCCCAAAGTGTGGTGCTTAGAATTAGACACAATACTTCCAGTTGAGGCTGAACCAGTGTTTTATAAATGTTCATTATAACTTCCTTACTTTTGTACTCTGTGCCTCTATTTATAAAACCCAGGATCCCATAGCCCTTTTTAAACACATTCTCAACCTGCCCTGCGACTTTCAACAATTCGTGCACATATACTCCCAGGTCCCTCTGTTCCTTCACCCACTTTAGAATTGTATCTGATTTTCTGTTGCCTCTCTTCATTCCTGATACCAAAATGTATCACTTTGCACTTCTCTGCAATAAAATTTCATCTGCCATGTGCCTGCCTATTCCACCTGTCTACAACCTCTTGAACTCTATCACTATCCTCCTCACAGTTCACAATAATTCCAAATGTTGTGACTTTTTTTATTCCTTCATGGGATGTGGGTGTCGCTGGCTCGGGCAGCATTTGTTGCCCATCCCTAATTTCCCTTGAGAAGGTGGTGGTGAGCTGCCTTGTTAAACCGCTGCAGTCCATCTGGTCTAGGTGTAGGTGTCATCTGCAAATTTTGAAATTGTGGTTCTGTACGCTAGTCAATAATATATATCAAGAAAAGCAGTGGTTCTAGTACGGACCATCCTCCAGTCTGAAAAATAACAGTTCATCACTACTCTCTATTTCCAGTCACTCAGCCAACTTTGTATCCTTGCTGCCACTGTCGCTTTTGCTCCATGGGCTTCAACTTTGCTGACAAGCCTATATATATTGCACTTTACTGAACACCTTTTTGAAATCAATGTTCACCATATCAGTCACGTTACCCTTATCAATTCTCTCTGCTACCTCATCAAAAAAATCAATTAATTCAGTTAAAAATCCATGCTGCCTTTAAAAAATCCATGCTGGCTTTTCTTTCCTAGGTGGTAGAGGTCGCATGTTTGGAAGGTGCTGTTGAAGGAGGCTTAGCGAGTTGCTGCAGTGCATCTTGTAGATGGTACACACTGCTGCGACTGTGCGTTGGTAGTGGAGGGAATGAATGTTTAAGGTGGTGGATGGGGCGCCAGTCAAGCATACCAATCCCCTCTTGGCCACACCAGCTTTGGCATGGAAGGCTGGAAGGTGAATTTGAAATCTTTGTGAAGTTGCTTTAACTTAAAATCAACTCTTCAAAGTACATTTTATATATAACCTTCCAGGGGAAAAACATGAAAAATCCAAAGTGCAACATTAACCAATTATCACGTGGATCTGCCTCTGCCCAGTTATCAGCAAAGTGATAAAAAGCATCATGAGTAATGCAGAAGTAGCAGTGAAACACCACTAATCTGCTCACCGACACTGAAAAAACATATTCCTGAATTTCTTGCCCATTGTATAATGAGTACTTATGTACCGTGGACATTTTTCCTTAATGATTACTGCTTGTCATTTAGATATCATGGTGTCAGCTGAAGCTCAGTGGTAGTACTCTTGCCTCTCAGTCAACCTGCGTGAGTTCAAGTTCCACACCAATGATTTGAGTGCTTAATCTAGGCTGACTGTGCAGTACTGACGGAGTGGTGCACTGTCAAAGGTTCTGCCTTTTGAATGAGACATTAAACTGAGGCCCCATCTGCCCTCTTAGGTGGATGTAATTGGACAGCACAATTTGAATTAAAGCAGGGGAGTTCACGAAAAACAGGAAATGCTAGACATACTCATCAGGTCAGGCAGCATCTGTGGAGAGAAAAACAGAGTTAACGTTTCAGGTCTGTGACCTTTCATCAGAACTGTCAAAAGTTAGAAATGTAATAGGCGATGAGCAAGTGAAAATGGGGAGGGGGGAAGAACAAAAGAGAAGGTCTGAGATAGGGTGGAGGGCAGAACAGATTAAATGACAAAAGGTTTTATGGTACAAAGCCAAAGGGAGTGGTAATGGGACAAGTAAAGAAACAAAAGATGTGTCTGGATGTGTTGTGAATGGCAGGATAGTAGCTGTACAAATCAAAAATAAAGGGATTAAGAACGAAACAAGAGGGGAAATTTAAAAAATGAAACATCAAAAAGGACATGAAAAAAGAAAAAAATGGGGCAGAGGTTTTGATCTAAAATTGTTGAACACAATTTTGAGTCCGGAAGGCTGTAAAGTGCCCAGTCGAAAGATGAGGTGCTGTTTCTTGAGCTTACATTGAGCTTCATTGGAACATTGTAGCAGGCCAAGGACAGAAAGATCAGATTGGGGGCAAGGTGGAGAATTAAAATGACCAGTGACAGGAAGCTCGGGGTTGTGCTTGCAGCTGAATGGAGGTGTTCTGCAAAGCAGTCACCCGGTGTGCATTTAGCCACCCCAATGTAGAGGAGACCAGATCGTGAGCAGTGAATACAGTATACCTAATGAAAAGAAGTACAAGTAAATTGCTGTTTCACGTGGCCTCTACTACCTAGAAGGACAAGGGCAGCAGATGCATGAGAACACCACCACCTGCAAATTCCCCTCCAAGTCACACACTATCCTGACTTGGAACTATATCGCCATTCCTTCGCTGTCGCTGGGTCAAAATCCTGGAACTCCCTCCCTAACAGCACTGTAAGTGTATCTACACTACATGGACTGCAGCCGGTCAAGAAGGCAGCTCATCACCACCTTCTCAAGGGCAATTAGGGATGGGCAATAAATACTGTCTTATCCAGCGATGCCCACATCCCATGAATGAATAAAAAAAATCTTGGAAGAAATGTTTGAGGCCTTGGATGATAAGGGAGTAAGTAAAAGATCAGATGTTGAATCCCCTGCGCTTGCATGGAAAGGTGCCATAGGAAAGGTGGGAGGTGTTGGGGTGACTGAACAGGGTTTTGCAGAGGGAATGGTCTCTTTGGAATGGTGAAACAGGAGGGTAAAGGAAGATGTGTTTGGTGGTGGCATCAAGCTAGAGGTGCCAGCAATGGTGAAGGATGATTCATTGAATCAGGAGGCTGGTGGGGTGGAATGTGAAGACAAGGGAACACGACCATGGTTCTGGGAGGGAAGGAATGAGAAAAGAAGTGGGTGAAATAGATCAGACATGGTCGAGGGCCTGTCAACCACAGTGGGGGAGAGTCCTCATTTGAGGAAAAAGGATGACTTATCGGATGAGCTAGTACAGGAGTTTGCATCGTGCGAACGGATGCGACGGAGATGGAGAAACTGTGAGAATGGATTACAGTCCTTGCAGGAAGTGTAGTCCAGTTTGTTTCAGATTTCCAGCATCCGTAGTATTGCTTTTGTGAGGGGAGTTCACCTGTTTTCTGACGAATATTTATCCCTTAACCAACATCGCGAAGACAGATTATCTAGTCTTTATCTCACTGCTGCTTGTGGATTCTTACTGTGGGAAAATTGGTTGCTGTGTTTCCCTACAGTGTAACAGTGACTACAATTCAAAGGTACATTGGGACATTTTGAGGTTATGAAAGGCACTATATAAATGCAAGATGTTTCTTTCTTTAATGAATTTATTTGATATTGCTGTCAATCACCTATAATAGTAGCTGGTAGTCAATCACACTGCACTGTTAACGCAAGGAGTCTTACAAGTAAGGCAGATGATTTAACGGCATTGATTAACACATTGGAATATGATATTATTGCTATCACAGAGACATGGTTGAGGGAAGGGCAGGACTGGCAGCTCAATATTCCAGGATATAAAATCTTCAGGCGTGACAGGGTTGGGGGGGAGTGTAAAAGAGGAGCTGGCATTGCACTATTAATCAAGGAGTCAATTACTGCAGTAGGAGGGATGATATCTGAGAAGGTTCCTCAAATGAGGCCATATGGGTAGAACTTAAAAACAAAAAGGGGGCAATCACTTTGCTGGGAGTGTACTACAGGCCTCCAAACAGTCAGGGAGAGATAGAGGAGCAGATATGTAGGCAAATCTCAGAGATGTAAAAATAAAGACTGCATTTGCTGACAACGCTACCGCTAGGGGGCGCTGTTGTGGCAAATGCAGCATGTGCCACTAAAACGTCACAGACTGCGACTTTAGGCAGCTGCCAGGACCAAAGATGGCGCTGCTCAAATAATCACACGGAGGCAACCGAACAAACACATGTCAGCACGCAATGGCGGAGTGAGAGAGCGAACGAGCTGGCTGGGGCGCGGGCCGGGGAGGGCGAGGGGGCGCGGGCCGGGGAGGGAGGGGGGGAGTGGAGCGGGCCTGGTAGGAGCAGAGCGGTTGGCGAGTGAGCGAGCGAACGGCCCAGTGACGGAGGGGAGCGGAGCGGGCCTGTGGGGAGTGGAGCGGCCGGCGAGTGGGCGAGCGAACGGCCCAGAGGAGCGGCCGGAGACAGCAGCGTGAGGGGGGGGGGGTGCGTTTTTCTACGTATGCGCCATAAATTTGCAACGGCAAAAGACTTACCAAACTTACCCGTACCCGGCGACACCAAGGTCTTCGGCCGCTCGCTCCCCGCGGCTCTCTACGGCCTCTCGCTTCCGGCCCTCTCCATCCAGCTGTTCTCTCCAGGTGCAGAGCCCCCATCCAGCCGCTTTCTCCCCTACTTCTCAACTGTACTTCAGGCATTGCAGCTGTCTGGTCCCTGCCTTTTGCATCCCTCTCTGCAGGAACTTCTGAATTTAACTCCCTCCCACTACCCCCCCACACCCCCTCTCTACCTCCCCCCACCTCCCCACTCTTCCCCCACCTCCCCCCTCTCCCCCCTCTCCCCCCACCCCTTCACAACCCCCTCCCTCTTCCCCCTCACAAGCCCCTCCCTCCCTCCCCCACCCCTTCACAACCCCCCTCCCCCCCCTCACAACCCCCCCACCCCTTCACAACCCCCCCTCTCCCACCCCACCCCTTCACAAGCCCCGTCATAACCCCCCCCATAACCACCCCCCCCGACCCCCCCATAACCACACCTCCCATGACACCCCCTCATAGCCACACCCCCCATAACCACCCCCCCATGAACCCCCCCCCCATAACTACACCCCCCCAAGCTCCGCAGCATGATCCAGTTGCCTTCATTGCTTGAATGCTGACCTTAAGTCTCAAGGATTGTTTTCTCAAGGGCATGTTTTACATGAAAAGAAATAAGGAAAGAACATCAGTGTCAGAGCTTCCCTCCTCCAATGAAATTACTGTTGAGCATGCTTTATGTTCTGCAGTACATGCGTACTGATATCACCGCCAATGACTCACTTAGTACCTACCTCAGCTGTAGGAGTCAGGATGATGTTACTGCCCCTATCTCGTGATGGTTCAATGCTGCCCTCAGGGAAAACATGAATGATGTGAGGGTGCTGGAAAAAGAAACACATTTCTTGTGGACTATGAACATAAAGCAGGCCATTTAGCCCAGCTGTTCCCTGCTAGTGGTTGTGCTACTCGTGCGCCTTCCCATCCGCTCCCATTTAATCCTGTCTACTACTATCAGCATCACCTTCCATTTCTTTCGCTCTTATCTACCTTTGCCTTCAAGCAACACTGAGGATGGAGAACGGTGTGGCTGCACTCCCACCTCACCAGGTGTGTACTCAGCAAGAGCATTCACATTTGTGCTGCCACTGGACACGGCATGCTTGTTTCTTTCAGTGCTCAGTCTCTTCTTTCTGAATGTTCCCCAAGTGCTTGACCGCTTTGGATGCCCTCTCTGCTTGACAGGCAGCAGCTGGCAATTGCGGAGTCTCACAAGGCTCTGCATGGTTGTTTCAAGGGCGGATGGGGAAACGTGGCTGTGTGTCCATGTGCACGGCTCTAATGGGTGCAGGAACAGAGTAACTTACAACAGGGACTGGAGCACATGTACTGCCTGCACACAGCCCCAGACAATGGAAAGGATTTTAGTGCAGTGCAGTGGACTGGAGCACATGCAGTGCCCCAGACAATGGAACTGTTTTCAGAGCAATTTACAACAGGAACTGGAGCACATGTACTGACTGCACACAGCCCCAGACAATGGAAAGGATTTTAGTGCAGTGCAGTGGACTGGAGCACATGCAGTGCCTCAGACAATGAAAATTTTTCAGAGCAACTTACAACAGCAGAGCAACTTACCTTGGAACAATCTCCTTTTTAATAAAAATGAAGCAGACTGAAATCTCCAAAATGACTAAATAATTGTGATAGAATGCCCGACGAAACCTCTCCTCCTTCCACTTTCAGAAACTCGTGCCGAAGCTTTGACGTATGCGTGAATATCAGAAGGTTGACGCATGTGTGAATACCTGTTGGCGTTGCATAAAGTGCATGCGCAGAGGCCGACCAGGCGCGTTGCCCGAAGAAGCACACGTCACACGATGACATCATCGGCGCATGCGCTAACCAGTCCTGGCCAGCCGGAACGCAGCGCATGCACAGAGAGCAGGAGACCGTCTGCGCATGTGCGCACGTCAGTGGCAGGCTGCATTGTCAGGAATCACTTTGAAAAATAATAGGGTAATAATAGTAGGGGACTTCAACTTCCCCAATATTAACTCGGATAGTCTTAGTGCAGGAGTCCTACAGGAGAGCTTTTTAAGCCAGCACGTAGAATGTCCTGCAAGAGAAGGGGCGGTACTGGACCTAATCCTAGGGAATGAAGCCGGACAAGTGGTAGAAGTGTCAGTGGGGGAGCATTTCAGGGATAGTGACCATAACTCTGTAAGATTTAAGGTAGTTATGGAAAAGGACAAAGATGGACTGGAAATAAAGGTACTGAATTGGAGGAAGGCCGATTTCAATATGATAAAACAGGATCTGGCCAAAGTGTACTGGGAGCAGCTACTTGTAGGAAAGTCTACATCAGATCAGTGGGAGTCATTCAAAAAGGAAATAGTAAGAGTTCAAGTCCAACATGTTCCCGTAAAGGTGAAGGGTAGGACCAACAAGTCTAGGGAACCCTGGATGTGAAGGGATATAGAGGATTGGATAAGGAAAGAAAAGGAGACTTATGGCAGATTCAGAGAGCTGAAAACAGCGGAGGCCCTTGAGGAGTATAGAAAGTGTAGGGGGGTACTTAAAAAAGTAGTTAGGAGAGCGAAGAGAGGGCATGAAAAAACACTGGCGGGCAAGATAAAGGAAAATCCCAAGGCGGTTTATAAGTATATGAAGGGCAAGAGGATAGCCAGGGAAAGAATAGGGCCCATTAGGGACCAAAGTGGCAATCTGTGTGTGGCGCCGGAGGACATAGGTGAGGTTTTAAATAATTGCTTTTCATCTGTATTCACTATGGAGAAGGACGATGTAGGTATGTAGGTGTAGAGATCAGGGAGGGCGATTGTGATATACCTGAACAAATTAGCATTGAAAGAGAGAACGTATTAGCTGTTTTAGCCGGCTCAGTGGCCCAGTGGTTACCACCGCAGCCTCACAGCTCCAGCGACCCGAGTTCAATTCTGGGTACTGCCTGTGTGGAGTTTGCAAGTTCTCCCTGTGTCTGCGTGGGTTTTCTCCGGGTGCTCCGGTTTCCTCCCACAGCCAAAAGACTTGCAGGTTGGTAGGTAAATTGGCCATTATAAATTGCCCCTAGTATAGGTAGGTGGTAGGGCAATATAGGGACAGGTGGGTATGTGGTATGAATATGGGATTAGTGTAGAATTAGTATAAAATGGGTGGTTGATAGTCGGCACAGACTCGGTGGGCCGAAGGGCCTGTTTCAGTGCTGTATCTCTGAATAAAAAATAAATTATTCAAGAAGGGTAGCAGGGATAAACAGGTAATTACCGGCCAGTGAGTCTAACATCAGTAGTAGGGAAACTATTGGAAATAATTCTGAGGGACAGGATTAATCTCCACTTGGAGAGGCAGGGATTAATCAAGGATAATCAGCATGGCTTTGTCAGGAGGAGATCATGTCTAACAAACTTGACTGAATTTTTCGAGAAGGTGACTAGGTGTGTAGATGAGGGTAAAGCAGTTGATGTCGTCTACATGGACGTCAGTAAGGCTTTTGATAAGGTCCCGCACAGGAGATTGATTAAGAAGGTAAGAGCCCATGGGATCCAGGGCTATTTGGCAAATTGGATTCAAAATTGGCTTAGTGGCAGGAGGCAGAGGGTGATGATCGAGGGTTGTTTTTGCGATTCGAAGCCTGTGACCAGTGGTGTACCACAGGGATCAGTGCTGGGACCCTTGCTGTTTGTAGTGTACATTAATGATTTAGACGTGAATATAGGAGGTATGATCAGTAAGTTCGCAGATGACATGAAAATTGGTGGTGTTATAAATTGTGAGGCAGAAAGCCTTAGATTACAGGACAATACCAGGGCTGGTAAGATGGGTGGAGCAGTGGCAAATGGAATTTAATGCTGAGAAGTGTGAGGTGATGCATTTTGGGAGGACTAACAAGGCAAGGGAATATACAATGGATGGTAGGACCCTAGGAAGTACAGAGGGTCAGAGGCACCTTGTTGTTCTTGTCCATAGATCACT
This sequence comes from Heterodontus francisci, assembly GCF_036365525.1. Taxonomy (NCBI): domain Eukaryota; kingdom Metazoa; phylum Chordata; class Chondrichthyes; order Heterodontiformes; family Heterodontidae; genus Heterodontus; species Heterodontus francisci. The sequence continues at coordinate 131,078,388 of NC_090373.1, forward strand.
GAAAGCAGCAGCACAGGTAGATAAGGTGGTTAGGAAGGCATATGAGATACTTGCCTTTATTAGCCGAGGCATAGAATATAAGAGCAGGGAGGTTATGATGGAGCTGTATAAAATGCTAGTTAGGCCACAGCTGGAGTACTGTGTACAGTTCTGGGCACCACACAATAGGATGGATGTGATTGTGCTGGAGAGGGTGCAGAGAAGATTCACCAGGATGTTGCCTGGGCTGGACCGGTTCAGCTATGAAGAGAGACTGGATAGGCTAGGATTGTTTTCCTTAGAGCAGAGAAGGCTGAGGGGGGGCCTGATTGAGGTATACAAAATTATGAGGGGCATAGATAGGGTAGATAGGAAGAAACTTCTTCCCTTAGTGGAGGTGTCAATAACCAGGGGGCATAGATTTAAGGTAAGGGGCAGGAGGTTTAGAGGGGATTTGAGGAAAAATGTTTTCACCCAGAGGGTGGTTGGAATCTGGAATACACTGCCTGAAGTGGTGGTAGAGGCAGGAACCCTCACAACATTTAAGAAGTATTTAGATGAGCACTTGAAACGCCATAGCATACTAGGCGACGGGCCAAATGCTGGAAAATGGGATTAGAATAGATAGGTGCTTGATGGCTGGCATGGACACGATGGGCAGAAGGGCCTGTTTCTGTGCTGTATTGATGTACCTAAATGTTAGACACTTGAATAAAGCCTGTTTTACTCATACTCCTGCAACATCCAAATGCCACCATTCAGTACAGCTGTTGAGTATTGTCTTCTACTCCATATGAACCACATCCCCTAAGATATTTCACATCAATTGTCAAGTGAAAGCACCCTTAGGCAATCAATGGGGAGGCACATTAAAAGGCTAATTGGTGACTTCAAAAATGCATCTACAGAGAAGAACTTTGCAGGAAAGAATGTCACACACAATTTTTCCGAATTAGAATCACTTCTGCTCTGCTATCTTTCAGTCTTTCCAACAGAGTAGGCAATGATGTCAAATGCACCTTTTGAAAAACCATTCAGATGTCTTTGATAAATAAAAGACAGCATCCTTTTTTCACCGAGCATCCACATTCTAAATATATAAAGCATTAAAAGGATGGGCATGATAGTAATCTCTTTGGGTTGCCACAAATGTAATTTCCCTTGTTTAAAGTGTTTGTTTTGTCAGGTGGCATGGGATAGATGCTGTTTGTACTATTGCCATGAAAAGAAGTATTTTAGTTCTCAATGCTGCTGGCAGTGTATTAGCATACTTCCTGGAGTGCCAATTGAGTGCAATTGGGGTAGATGGACACTTCCTGTCTCCGATTCCAGTGTATTAATTTGAGGCCTGTTGGCTCATGAGAAAAACTAAATTACAGATAAAACAAAGTCAGAGGAGGTTACATTACTACACATTACTGCTTGTTATAGCAGCATTTCCAAACAACAGTTCCTGACATTATTAGATTGAGAATTTGACAATTAGGTAACACAGGGATAGAGGTTTTATTTATTAATTCATGGGATGTGGGCGTCACTGGCAAGGCCAGAATTTATTACCCACCCCTAATTGCCCTTGAGAAGATGGTGGTGAGCTGCCTTCTTGAAACGCTGCAGTCCTTGGGGTGTAGGTACACCCACTGTGCTGTAAGGAAGGGAGTTCCAGGATTTTTACCCAGCGACAGTGAAGGAACGGCGATATAGTTCCAAGTCAGGATGGTGTGTGGCTTGGACGGGAAATTGCAGGTGGTGATGTTCCCATGCATCTGCTGCCTTTGTGCTTCTAGGTGGAAGCTGCAGTTGAAGGAGTCTTGGTGAGCTGCTGCAATGCATCTTGTACATGGTACACACTGCTGCCACTGTGCATTGGCGGTGAAAGGAGTGAATGTTGAAGGTGGTGGATGGGGTGGCCATCAAGTGGGCTGCTTTGTCCTGGATGGTGTCGAGCTTCTTGAGTGTTGTTGGAGCTGCACCCATCCAGGCAAGTGGAGAGTATTCCATCACACTCCTGACTTGTGCCTTGTAGATGGACAGGAATTGGGAGTCAGGAGGTGAGTTACTCACCACAGAATTCCCAGCCTCTGACCTTCTGTTATAGCCAAAGTTTTTATCTGAGTGGTTCAGTTCAGTTTCTGGTCAATGGTAACCCCCGGGATGTTGCTAGTGGGGGATTTAGCAATGGTAATGCCATTGAACATCAAGGGGAGATGATTAGATTCTCTCTTGTTGGAGATGGTCATTGCCTGGCACTTGTATGGCGCGAATGTTACTTGCTATGTATCAGCCCAAGCCTGAATGTTGTCCAGGTCTTTCTGCATCTGGATATGGGCTGCTTCAGTATCTGATGCATCGCGACTGTTGTTGAACATTGTGCAATCATCAGCGAACATCCCCACTTCTGATGCTATGGTGGAGGGAGGGTCATTGATGAAGCAGCTGAAGATGGTTGGGCTTAGGACACTACCCTAAGGAATTCCTGCAGTCAAGTCATGACACTGAGATGATTGACCTCCAACAGCCACAGCCATCTTACTTTGTGCTAGGTAAGACTCCGACCAGCAGAAAGCTTTCCCCCGATTCCCATTGACTTCAATTTGACTAGGGCTTCTTGATGCCATACTCGGTCAATGCTGCCTTGATGTCAAGGGCCGTCACTCTCACCTCACCTCTGGATTTCAACTCTTTTGTCCATATTTGAAACAAGGCTATAATGGGGTCAGGTGCTGAGTGGCCCTGGCGGAACTCAAACTGAATATCAGTGAGCAGGTTATTGCTGAGCAAGTGCTGCTTGATAGCACTGTTGACGACACCTTCCGTCACTTTACTGATAATTGAGAGTAGACTGATGGGGTGGTAATTGGCCGGGTTGGATTTGTCCTGCTTTTTGTGTACAGGACATACCTGGGCAATTTTCCACATTGCCGGGTAGATGTTGTAGCTGTACTGGAACAGCTTGGCTAGGGGCGCGGCCAGTTCTGGAGCACAAATCTTCAGTAATATTGCCGCAATGTTGTCAGGGCCCATAGCCTTTGCAGTATCCAGTGCCTTCAGCCATTTCTTGATATCACGTGGAGTGAAGTGGATTAGTTCCACTACTATGCACCTGTATTATGAACCACAAAATAGGTAAAATAGGTCGGAGCACCAAAAAAGACTGGGGAATTTTAAACTTAAATTATGTCAAGAGTAAATTGAGTTTCAGTGATATTTAATGTTGGTTTAAAATTAATTTTGTCTACAGCCAGCCACTCCTACAAAACTGGTCACGCCCGCAGATAGAAATAATAAGGATGGCGAATTACCGTCAATTGCACAATTTGCAGCCGTTCGAGGAGGCTCTTCACAGTGAGATTTTTTTATGAGCACAGACATTAGTAAGCACATTTTAAAAGTTCCTACATATTACAAAGTAATTTATTTACGAAGAAACTGACTAGTGTACATGAATGAAATTAGTAAATGTCTCAGTACAGTTTTTAAGTCATTTTCAGTGATTTGGAATCAAATTACTCAAAGTTTGGGGATTAGACACCTTTACTAAAAATGCTTTTTTTATGATAAATTTAGGACAAAGCAGCCCACTTGATTGTCACCCATTCACGACCTTAAACATGCCCCTCTTCTCCCCCACCACCAGCACACAGTTGCAGCAGTGTGTACCAGCTACAAGATGGACTGCAGCAAAGTACTAAGGCTCCTTGGATAGCACCTTCCAAATTCATGACTTCCACCACCTAGAAGGACAAGGGCAGCAGGCACATGGGAACACCACCACCTGCAAGTATCTGTCCAAGCCACACAGCATCCTAACTTGAAAATGTGGTTTGAATTTTATGCCTCCTCCTAGGAGCAGGCTGGGAGGCAGGGGTGGGGGGGAGGCTGCAATAGAGTGGGAGACAGGGGGCTGCTGTACCTATCGCCTACCTGCCCCTGCTGCTATTTTACCAGTGGTGGGGGAGATGGCAAACAGCCTGTCCGTCACAGGCTAACTGAGCCTATTAAGTGGCCACTTAATTGCCACTTGTTCTGCTTTCTGCCACTGGTATTTTACCAGCGCCGCATGGGCACTTCAGCGCCTGAGGAGGCTGCCCAGTAATACCTGCCGGCCTCCTTGTGGGCTGGGGGGAGGCCTTCCTGATTGGGCATCCTGTGCCCCATGTAGAGCCTTCCAGCAGCACAGGCTGCCGAGCTAAAATTACCTTTGTGCCCTGCTCTCCGACTCCCAGCACCCTCGCCGGGGCCTAGCTGATTGCCCCCGGTGAGGCCCGAACCTCACTTATCTTTTTAAAGGACAAAGTCCATTGTCCTCTTCTTGCTGAGTGCGGTCCCAGCAATGGTCACCACTTCCGGTGGCGCTGCTGGGACAGAGAAGCTGCTGGCCTTCTGATTGACTGGCAGCTCCTGGAGGCGGGACTTCCTGTCTCAGGGATCGAAAGTCCCAACCAAAGCCAATTAAGGGCTTGGCTCAAGCAAAATTGCAGCGTGGCTTCCAGACCTGGCGGAGGCAGGATCACCCCTGAATTTACAGCCAGTGACCAGGGCCACCGCCACAACATTAAATTCCGGCCTATAACTCCATTCCTTCACTGTCGTCTTGTCAAATTCCTGGAACTCCCTCATTAACAGCACTGTGGGTGTACATAGAAACATAGAAAATAGGAGCAGGAATAGACCATTCGGCCCTTCAAGCCCTTCATTCATTATGATCATGGCGGATCATCCAACTCAGTAACCTGTTCCCGCTTTCGCCCATACTCTTTGATTCCTTTAGACCCAAGAGCTATATCTAACTCCTTCTTGAAAACATACAATGTTTTGGCCTCAACTGCTTTCTGTGGTAGCGAATTCCACAGGCTCACCACTCTCTGGGTGAAGAAATTTCTCCTCATCTCAGTCCTGAAAGGTTTACCCCATATCCTTAGACTATGACCCCTGGTTCTGGACTTTCCCACAATCAGGAACATCCTTCCTGCATCTACCCTGTCAAATCCTGTTCGAATTTTATAGGTTTCTATGAGATCCCCCCTCACTCTTCAGAGCTCCAGCGAATATAATCCTAACCGACTCAATCTCTCCTCATATGTCAGTCCCACCATCCCAGGAATCAGTCTGGTAAACCTTCGCTGCACTCCCTCTATAGCAAGAACATCCTTCCTCAAATAAGGAGACCAAAACTGCAAACAATATTCCAGGTGTGGCCTCACCAAGGCCCTGTATAATTGCAGAAAGACATCCCTGCTCCTGGACTTGAATCCTCTCGCTATGAAGGCCAACATACCATTTGCCTTTTTTACCGCCTGTTGCACCTGCATGCTTACCTTCAGTGACTGGTGCACGAGAACACCCAGGTCTCGCTGCTTATTCCCCTCTCTCAGTTTATAGCTGTGCAGATGATAATTTGCCTTACTGTTTTTGCTCCCAAAGTGGATAACCTCACATTTATCCACATTATACTGCATCTGCCATGCATTAGCCCACTCATTCAGCTTGTCCAAATCACCCTGAAGCCTCTCTGCATCCTCCTCACAACTCACCCTCCCACCCAGTTTTGTGTCATCTGCAAATTTGGAAATATTTCATTTAGTTCCCTCATCTAAATCATTAATATATATTGTGAACAGCTAGGGTCCTAGCACCGATCCCTGCGGTACCCCACTAGTCACTGCCTGCCATTCGGAAAAAGATCCATTTATCCCTACACTTTGTTTCCTATCTGCCAACCAATTTTCTTTCCATCGCAATACACTACCCCCAATCCCACGTACTTTAATTTTACATGTCGAAAGCCTTCTGAAAATCCAAATAAACCACATCCACTGGCTCTGCCTCATCAACTTTACCAGTTAGATCCTCGAAGAATTCTAGTAGATTTGTCAAGCATGATTTCCCTTTCGTAAATCCATGCTAACTCTGCCCGATTCGACCACTGTTCTCTAAGTGTTCTGCTATAAAATCTTTGATAATGGACTCTAGAATTTTCCCCACTACCTAAACCAAATGGACTGCAGCAGTTCAAGAAGGCAGCTCACCACCACCTTCTTAAGGGCAATTAGGGATGGGCAATAAATGCTGGCCTCGCCAGCAATGCCCACATCCCATGAATGAATAAAAAAATATCAATTTTCAGCTGTATTGATAAGACTGCACCAGGTTACCACTCTTAAATATGTCAATTAATATTTTCTCATGCAAAGAAAAAATAAATGATCATGTCTGTTACACTGATAGATTGTGCTGATTCATGGAGATTTGTACTTATGCAAATAAGTTTGGCTGAAACTTGAACCATAACTTCACTTTGCCAAACCAGCAAAATACCAAGCACAATATGAAACCAGTTTCCCAACTGAGCCCAAAGCAGAAACCCTACCCCACATTTACAGGTTTAACTTCTGATAATAAAATATACATCTGCACGTATTTAAAAAATTGAGTCAAAATTGCTAATAAAAAGTACATCTTTATCGTGTCATAGTGCCATTTACGGCACAGAAATACAAGTCTATTTCCTTCAAGTGCCCATCCAATTTACTTTTGAAGTCATTGATTATCTCTGCTTCCATCACCCTTGTGGGCAACGAATTCCAAGTCATTACCACCTGCTGCATAAAAAACTTCTTCCTCATATTCCTCCTGCATCTCTTGCCCAAAAGCTTCAATCTGTGTCCTCTAGGCCTTGTACCATTAGTTAATGGGAACAATTATTCCTGGTCTAACTATCTAACCCGGTCATAATCTTTTACATTTCTTTAAATCTCCCCTCAATCTCCTTTATTCCAAGGAGAACAACCCCAGCTTTTCCAACCTAACCTTGTAACTAAAATCCCCCATCCCTGGAACCATTCTGGTAAATCTCCTCTGCACCCTCTTAAGGACCCTCACTTCCTTCCTAAAATGTGGTTTCCAGAACTGGACGCAATACTCCAGTTGTGGCCTAACCAGAGCTTTATAAAGGTTGAACATAATGGGGCGGCACAGTGGCGCAGTGGTTAGCACCGCAGCCTCACAGCTCCAGCGACCCGGGTTCAATTCTGGGTACTGCCTGTGTGGAGTTTGCAAGTTCTCCCTGTGTCTGCATGGGTTTCCTCCGGGTGCTCCGGTTTCCTCCCACAAGCCAAAAGACTTGCAGGTTGATAGGTAAATTGGCCATTATAAATTGCTCCTAGTATAGGTAGGTGGTAGGGAAATATAGGGACAGGTGGGGATGTGGTTGGAATATGGGATTAGTGTAGGATTAGTATAAAATGGGTGGTTGATGGTCAGCATGGACTCGGTGGGCCAAAGGGCCTGTTTCAGTGCTGTATCTCTAAACTTCCCTGCTTTTGTACTCAGTGCCTCTATTTATGAAGCCTAAGATCCCATATGCTTTACTAACCACTCTCTCAATATGTCCAGCCTCCTTGAAAGGTTGATGCACATGCACTCTGTTCCTGCACACTCTTTAGAACATGCTATTAAGTATATATTGCCTCTTGCTGTTCCTTCTGCCAAAATGCATCACCTCACACTTTTCAGTATTAAATTCCATCTGCCTTCGCTCTGCAGACTCTGCCAGCCTATTTATGTCCTGTTGCAGGCGATTCATATCATTCTCACTGCCAAACCTCCAACTGCAGTGTCATCAGCAAATTTTGAGATTCTACTCTGTATTTCAAGATCCAATTCATTTATATATAGCAAAAAAGCAATGGTGCCAGCACTGACCAAAGGGGAACACCACTGTCTACCATCCTCCAGTCTGAAAAAAAACATTTACTACAACTCGCTTTTTTTTTGTTCTTAAGCCAATATTTTATCCAATTGGACACTGACCCTCCTATTCCATAAGCCTCAGTTTTGTTAACCAGACTTTTATGTGGCACCTTATCAAATGCTTTCTTAAAATCCATATAAATAACATCCACTGTGTTCCCTTCATCAACCTTCTCTGTTACTTCATCAAAACATTGAATTAGATTAATCAAGCATGATCTGCCTTTTACAAATCCATGGTTATCCTTAATTAACTCAAATCTCTCCAAGTGTCTGTTGATTTTTTGTCCCTGATTATTGTTTCTAAAACCTAACCCACAATGGTGTTGAATTAACTGGCCTGTTGTAGCTAGGGCTGTCTTTACACCTCTTCTTGAATAAATTGATGGAAAATGATTGAATTACAATTGATACTTTTGAAAAGATGAGGTGTACTTAACAAGTATGAAAAGATTATGGGCCAGAATATTGAACACAGCCTTGCTTTAGTTGCTACCTTTGATTACAGACCAACTAATTATTCAGGAGTGGAACTCCTTTCTGTTATAAAACGTGGCTGATCCTTAACAGGAACAACAAAAGGCAACGTGTGTACAGTCAATGACACCTTGCACCTAAGCAAGGTGCAAATTGACAATGCCAGAAAATCCAAGGGCTCTCTTTTCCTTATCCACAGTCTCTATTGGGGAGGTGATGTATTACTGCCTCTTTCTGAAGAGGGCATCCATCACCAACCTGATGACAAATATAGACTGCAAATTCACTGATGTTGCCTATGTCACCTGTTGCAGCCTGGAATGAGCCTATGGCAATAGCGGTTAAGGGTTACCATAACCTTTACAGTCACAGACAGTGCTGTGTGTGTTCTGCTCTTTGACCCTAGACAGGTGTTATTAAGGATCAGGAGGTTATTGCTGAAAAATGACCTGAATTTAACTAGACAAGCTAACAGTACTTCCTGCATACTTAACATTCTTGATGTAGTGCCACTTGAGTTTTATCAGGTCATGCTGCAGAAATAGAACACTTAAGTCATGTTGCCCCTTCTTCAATTGACAGACACATGAAGGCAGGAAAAATGTTCAATCCTTCGACTTTTCAGAGAGTTGAAACAAATCTATATGCAGCACGTGAATGTTCGCAGCTTTGAGGAGCTACTTTATTTTTTCCAGCCAACACACTTGAAGATAATATTATCAGTTTGAACTCAAGACAAAAAAAAAATCATGTCCTATATCAAACCTATTTACAACATTAGTCAATTTTCTTTCAATAGTCCAACCATATATGGATATTTCAGAGAATCACAGATAATAAGTGTCACCATCATGTCATCCTCAACATATTGTAGCCTTAAGGTGGAAAATATTGCTGACAAAGTTATCATATGAAACACTCATACTAAATTATTTCCCCTGCTGTTTTAATGGAACCATTATGGTAGATTTTCCAATATGGATACACTTTACTCCTGAATGATTAAAACAGGTGCTGAGTTCACCTGAGGTGAATTATGCTGCTTGCATCCACTTTTCCATACTCACTATTGTAATTTTAGGTGCAGATTTAGTTGTGTGCAAAGAACATGCTAGTGGTAGTCGGTGTGCAATGGCCACCCCACGTCAAAAAACCCACGCATTGACATCTTCCACCCCCTCAAAATGAACTTCGGGACCTGGAGTATCAGGATTGGATGATTCAGTCACCTAAGGATTCACAACCCTGGAGTGGAAGAAAGTCATCCTCGTTCCCAAGGGACTGCCTAAGAAGAAGAAGAGTGGTAAATTGTGTTTGGGAGCAATTTAAAGGCGCATCGAAGGCGAAAGGAAAGTTTCAGAATAGGGAGACAAAAATCTTTATGAATCTTTGCAGTCTGAGGAAAGGTTGAAAAGGTATTTGAACACATTGACAACTAACCTTTGCCAAGGTTGAAGGAGGAGAGGGCTAAGAAGTGATAGGCACAAAATAAAGTGGCAAGGAACCCAAAGTGCAAACATAGATAAGCAAAAAAGTGACAGAGCAACCTGGCATCCTGTCGTTTTGCGATTTGTGAAGGAAAGGTCAATTAGTTAGAGACTGACACCAATATGCTTTATAGTCGTTATTATATTGTCAACAAGTAAAAGATCAATACATGCAAGTATATAAGTAATAGTTAACTGAACAGGGCAAGAATTGATATTACCTGTTCCTATTTGGGACAGACTCCAGTGTGTTTGCCCCACAAAATTGTGCCTTCCTCCCTTGCCTTGACGCTACATTCCTCCTATGTGACTCCTAGTGTTAACTCGACATCTTAAACTGTAAACTTGTCTCAGATTTTAAACCCAGAGAGCAAGGAAGCTGTGGACTGCTTTCTTGCCTCCTGGGAGTCAATTATTCTAGCAACATATCAAAACTGTATTTAACACAGCTATTCAACAGATACTGACCATCCTGTTTGTTCAATTACCAATCAATTTAAACTGTAGTTTCCTGCCAAGCATTTTCAAAGGAGCATGAGATGAAATTAAGACCACCCCAGATGATTAGCGTGATTTCACTGCTAGTCTATATACCAGTTTCTGCCTTTCTATTGCTCTGGCCAATTTTATATTAACACCTTGCATGGGATCCCTTCAGCACAATGTGGGAAGATACCTCCCCTCTGCTTGTATCACATTGCTGTTTATGGTAGTTTGCAGTGCGCAAATTGGCTGCTGCATTTCCGACATTACAACAGTGACTGCACTTCAAAAGTATTCCATTGGCTGTAAAATGCTTTGAGATGTCCGGTGGTCATGAAAAGTAGTCTGTTCATGCAAGTCTGTCTTTCTTTCCTGTTTTCGCTTCTCTAGACTGATCTCCAATATTAGTATAGCCTATTCAGCAGGTATGGCAGCAACTGAGGAGAGAGAAACAGACTTTCTGGGTGTATTTTGGGAAAGATATAGAGGAGCAAATATGCAGGGAAATACAGAGAGGTGCAAAGACCATATAGTATTGATAAAGGGGGACTTCAATTATCTTAATATAGACTGGGATAGTAATAGTGTAAAGGGCAGAGAAGGGGAAGATTTTCTGAAGTGTGTTCAGGAGAATTTTCTTGATCAGCCTGTTTCCAGCTTAAACATAAAGGAGGCATTGCTGGATCTCGTTCTGGGGAATGAGGTGGGTCAAGTGGATCAAGTGCCAGTCTGGAAACTTCTAGGGAGCAGTGATCATAGTATTTGGGTTATCCATGGAAAAAGCCACTGAGCAATTTAAAGTAAAAATACTAAATTGGAGGAGGGCCAATTTCAGATGGGCGAGAGCAGATCTGTCCCAGGTAAATTGGAATCAACGATTGGCAAGCAAAACTATAATGGAACAATGGGCTGCCTTTAAAGAGGAGATAGTTTAGGTAGGGTTGAGGTACATTCCCACAAGGGGGAAAGATGAGGCAACCAAAGCAGAGTTCCCTGGCGGATGAAGGAGATAGAGAGTCAGATGAAGCAGAAAAAGGGGGTGTATGACAGATGCCATGTTGATAACACAAATGAGAACCATGCTGAATATAGAAATCTCAGAGGGGAAGTGAAAAAGGAAATCAAGAGGCAAAGAGAGAGTATGAGAAGAGACTGGCTGCTAACATAAAAGGTAATCCAAATGTCTTCTACAAGCATGTAAATATTAAATGGATCATCCCCCATCATTTCCACCACCTTCAGCATGACGCCACCATCAAACACATCTTTCCCACTCCTCTTTCAGCATTCCAAAGGGACCGTTCTCTCCGCGATACCCTAGTCCACTCCCCAGTCACGCCCAACACACCCTCCCCTTCCGACGGCACCTTTCCATGCAGGTGCAGATGATGCACCTGTAACTTTATCTCCAACCTTCTCACTATCCATGCCCAAACACATCTTCCAAGTGAAACAGCGATTTACTTGTAATTCTTTCAATTTAGTATACTGTATTTTCTGCTCACGATGTGGTCTACTCTACATTCGAAAGACCAAACACAGATTAGGTGACCACTTTGCAGAATACCTCCATTCAGCCCTCAAATGTGCCCCTGAGCTTCCTGTCACTTTGTCATTTCAATTCTCCACCTTAATCCCACTCTGACCCTTCTGGCTTTAGCCTCCTGCAGTGTTCCAAAGAGGCCCAACACAAGCTCGAGGAACAGCACCTCATCTTTCGACTGGGCACTTTACAGCCTTCTGGAGTCAACATCAATTTCAGCTATTTTAGATTGTGATCTCTGCCCCCATTTTGTTCCTTTTTTCCTTTGCTGGTTTGTTTTTTTCTCTCGTTTCCCTCTTTTTTCTTTGAATTTGGACGGCAGCTGTTCATGATCCTGCAATTCACACCTCCTCTAGACACATCTTTCGTTTCTTTACTTGTTCCATTACCACTCCATTTGGCCTTGCACTATGAACACTGTTGTCATTTAATCTCTCCTGTCCTCCACTCTGTCGCAGACTTACCCTTCTGTTCTTCTTCCCCCACCTCCTTTCATTTGCTGAAAACCTATTACATTTCTAACTTTTCCCAGTCCTGATGAAAGTTCACAGACCTGAACTGTTAGCTCTGTTTCTCTCTCCACAGATGAAGCCAGACCTGCTGAGTATTTCCAGCATTTTCAGTTTTTGTTTCAGGTTTCCAGCATCCGCAGTATTTTGCTTTTGTATTACCATAACCTAATTGAACAATGACCTCACAATGTGATTGACTTCTAATTTGCATCAGCAGTTTAAATGTTAACATTTCAAATAATTCATAATACAGGATGGTTAATATAGCCAAACAACAGTTCTCCATTTTACCACTATGCGAAATATTCTTACAATCCACGCCCTTACTGATGGCTGCTGAACTGGAGTCGATGCTGCATGAGGTAGTTGCAAGGAGAGTGCCCCTGTATGCCCCTCCATGGCCTTTTGCCTATAGGCCAGCATTGCAAAATGTCTTCAAGGAGGCAAGTTCGAGGCTTCAGCTGGCTGATATTCTCATTGGCTGTGCCAGCAGTATCCTTCATGGTAGCTGTAGGTGTCTTTGCAGCTGATGATATAAATCACTATCAGGCTGTCTGCTGAGCCAGAGCCTTTATACACATGGTCCTTGGCAGGTAGGTTTACCAGGGCCTTCATGTCAAGCAAAACCAACCAGTTGCTGGCTGTTGATTCCCCTAGCATGCCTTTTGCAGTTCATATACTATGATTGGGGTGTTTCTGAGCAAGTATCCAGTATTAGATGACCATTCACATATCATTCTCTGTTTTCAAACCTCCCTTGAAAATTGGAACTTCTGCCTGCACCAATCATCTGCTAAAACAAGCACTTCTATCTGTAGACATGAATGTCAAAGTACTAGTGGGTAGGTACGGAGTATCTTAGAACAAACTGATCATCCTGGCATTCTCCTACTGGTCTTCGTCTTCCTGATATAGGGGAATTCGTATCGGAAAACCCGCTGCTGGCAATTATGATACTGTCAAAAAAATAAGCAGAAAAAGAAAACAGTTGTTACAAAGGCTTCTGAAAATCTAAGGAGGTAATGTTAACCTCCAAAAAATGGGTAGGTTGGGGTCGGGTAAGATGTTAACATTTTGTAAATCTCAAACCTGACACCAACCCACCTCCAATCTGTCCACTTTAAAGGGTTTAAAGGAGGCAGAACTGGGTGGGTGGGAGGGAGGTGGGGTGGTGGCAGGCAGTCAACCATGTTCATAATTTCTGTATTATAATTATGTTGATACCTCTGTTAAGATAGTGGAGAATGAACTTTGATATGAGCACATTAAGCATTTGTATGATAGACCAGCAACACTAACTTTTACCATTACATATCAACAGAATAATCAGAAGTGTAATCCCCTAACGATATTTACAAAACTGGAGATGGCAGCTACTGCTGGAGAATGGATTTTTTTTTGCTTTGCTGTCACTGACTGCACCGAACAATTCTCTGCAGGCATAGCATAGTGGGATGTAATATATAGTGTTTCACAACAATATACCTCATTCCCCTCTGGCAAATACCCATTGTATTGATATGGCCTTTTCACGTTCTACACTAGGGGTGAATTTCCTTGCAGCTTCTCTTGTTTCACTACTGTAACTTCAGCAGGAGTGCATCAGAAGCCCTGTCAATGTGTGCAAATATATCAGGTGTCAGCTGTGGCACAGTGGTAGCACATAACTTTGAGGGTCCAAGTCCCCACTCCAGAGATTTGAGCATATACTGTCAGCAAACTCTTCAGTGCAATGCAGACTGTGTGCCACACAGTCTTAGGGATGAACCGAGGACCTGACTGTCTTCTCAGGTGGATGTAATTAATTAATTAATGACCTCATAGTTAAGATCATAGGATCTTAATATGAATAAATTTTACATTCAGTTTGAGGGAGAGAAGAGTGGGTCCAAGACTAGTATTTTAAACTTAAATAAGGGCAATTATGAGGGCATGAAAGCAGAGCTAGCTAAAGTGAACTGGAAAATCAGGTTAAGGGATAGGATATTAGAGATGCAGTGACAGACATTTAAGGGGATATTTCAGAATACACAGAATAGTTACATTTCACAAGCACGAAAAATTCCACGGTGGGACCTGCCATCTGTGGTTAACTAAAACAGTTAAAGATATTATCAAACTTAAAGAAAAAGCCTATAATTGTGCAAAGATGGGAGGCAGGTCAGAAGATTGGACAGAATATAAAAAACAGCAAAGAACGACTAAAAGATTGATAAGGAAGGTAAAATTAGAGTACGAGAGAAAGCTAGCCAGAAATATAAAGACAGATAGTAAAAGTTTCTATAGATATTTAAAAAGGAAAAGAGTTAACAAAGTGAGGGTTGGTCCTATAGAAAGGGAGTTTGGGGAATTAATAATGGGTAATAAGGAAATGGCAGATGAATTGTACAGATCTTTTACATTGGTCTTCGCTATTGAGGATACATGTAACATCCCAGTATTAGCTATATGTCAGTAAGTGGAAGGGATGGAGGAATGCAGGAAAATTACAATCACCAGGGAAGTGGTACTGAACAAATTGTTGGAGCTCCGGGCTGACAAATCCCCAGGTCCTGATGGACTACATCCTGGGGTGTTAAAAGAAGTGGCTAGCGAGATAGTTGATGCGTTAGTTTTAATTTTCCAAAATTTCCTAGATTCGGGGAAGGTTCTGTTAGATTGGAAAATTGTGGATATAACTCCTTTATTCAAAAAGTGAGGGAGACAGAAAACAGGAAACTACAGGCCAGTTAGCTTAATATCTGTCTTAGGGAAAATATTAGAAGCTATTATTAAAGATGTTACAGCAGGGCATTTAGAAAAATTCATGGTAATCAGGCAGAATCAACATGGTTTTGTGAAAGGGAAATCATGTTTAACCAATTTATTGGAGTTCTTTAAGGGAGTTACATGTGCTGTGGATAAAGGGGAACTGGTGGATGTATTGTACTTAGATTTCCAGAAGGCATTTACCTTTTACAATTTTAGATAAATAGCTTGGATGAAGGGACCGAAGGCATGGTTGCTAAATTTGCTGATGGCACAAAGATATGTAGGAAAGTAACTTGTGAGGAGGACATAAGGAGGCTACAAAGGGATATAGATAAGTTAAATGAGTGGGCAAAGACCTGGCAAATGGAGTATAATGTGGGAAAGTGTGAAATTGTCCACTTTGGCAGGAAGAATAAAAAAGAAGCATATTATCTAAATGGTGAGAGAGTGCGGAGCTCTGAGATGCAGAGGGATCTGGGTGTACTAGTGCTTGAATCACAAAACTTTAGTATGCAGGTACAGCACGTAATTAGGAAAGCTAATAGAATGTTATTATTTATCGCGAGGGGAATTGAATACAAAAGTAGGGAGGTTATGCTTCAGCTATACAGGGCATTGGTAAGTCCAATACTGTATATTGTACTGGTCTTCTTATTTAGGGAAGGATTTAAATGCGTTGGAGACAGTACAGAGAAGGTTTACTAGACGAATACCTGGAATGGGCAGGCTGTCTTATGAGGAAAGATGGGACAGGCTAGGCTTGCATCCACTGGAATTTAGAAGAGTAAGAGGCGACCTGATTGAAACATGTAAGATTCTTGACAGGGTGGATGTGGAATGGATGTTACCCCTTGTGGGAGAATCTAGAACTAGGGGTCGCTGTTTAAAAATAAGGGGTCGCCCATTTAAGACAGAGATGAGGAGAAATGTTTTCTCTCAGAGGGTCGTGAGTCTTTGGAATTCTCTTCCCCAAAAGGTGGTGGAAGCAGTCTTTGAATATTTTTAAGGCAGAGGTAGATAGATTCTTGATAAGCAAGGGGGTGAAAGGTTATCAGGGGTAGGTGGAAATGTGGAGTAATCAGTCCAGCCACGGAGCAGGCTCGAAGGAGTGACCTACTCCTGCCCCTAATTCGTATGTTCGTAAAAAATCCCATGGCAAAATTCAAAGAGGAGCAATGAGTTCTCCTGGTGTCCGAGCCAATGTTTATTCCTCAACCAACAACTCAAAAACAGTTCAATTGATCAATTTATTTTTATTGCTGTTTGTGGAACCTAGATAGGCTACTTTATTTGGAACATAGGAACCTAACAGGATAGACCATCAGTCCCTCGAACCTGTTCCTCCACTCAATGAGATCATGGCATATCCGAACTCCATCCATCTGCCTTGACTCCAGCTGGATAAATACTCTTGATGAGCAAAGATCCATCAATCTCCGACTTAAAATTATTAATTAAGCTAGCATCTAATGCTTTTTATGGGAGAACATTCCACTTTTCTACCACCCTTTGCATGAAGAAGTGTTTCCTAACTTCTCTCCTGAATTGTTTGGCTCTGATTTTAAGGTTATGTCCCCTTGTCCTAGACTCCCACACCAGCAGAAAATGTTTCTCCCTAGCTATCTTATCAATTCCTTTCAATTCCTTTCAAAACCTCAAACAAATAACCCCTTAGCTGCCTGTATTCCAGGGAACACAAGCCTCGTTTAAGTAATCTCTCCTCATTATTTAAACTCTGCACCCCTGGTAACATTCCAGTGAATCTGGGCTGCACTCCTTCCATGGCCAATATATCCTTTCCAAGGTGCTGTAGATATTGTCTAACCAGAGCTTTGCATTGCGCAGCAAAATTTCCTCAACATTATACTCTAGCCCTCTAGATATAAAGGCTAACAGTCCAATATCCTTTTTGATTATTTTTTGTCATTGACCACTTTATTTTAGTAATCTGTGTACATGGATGCCTAAATTTCTTTGAACCTCCACTTTCCACGATTTAAAAAAATCTCTGATCTGTCCTTGTTTGGTGAAACTGGATGACCTCGTATGCACCTGCTTTAAAATCCAACAACCATAGTTTAGAACACTCATTTGATCTATCACTGTCTCTTTGTAATTTTATGCTTCTGTCTACAATAACTATGTCACCAATTATTGTGTCATTGGCAAACTTCAATACACAACTCTCTATTGTACTATCTAAGTCATTAGTAAATAGAGTGAATAGTTGAGGTCCCAACACAGGTACTTGTGGTACACCACTAGTCATGTCCTTCCAATTCAAGCACATACCCATTAAACCTACTCTCTGTCTTCTACCGCCTAACCAACTTCCTAACTAGGTCAATAATTTGCCTTCATTTCCATGAACTTAAACTTTCGTTAACGGTCTCTTATGTGGAACCTTAATGAATGCCTTCTGGAAGTTCATATAACCTAAATTCCCCTGTCTACTACTTTAGTTTTTCTCTAAAAAATTCAACTAGGTTTGTTAGACAATGACCTACCCTTTACAAATCCATGCTGGCTCTCTCGAATCAACTTAAATTTCTCTAAGTGCTCAGTCTCTCTCTATCCTGAATTATGGATTTCAATATCTTCACCACAACAAATGTTAGACTAACAGCCCTATAATTTCCTGGTTTCTCTCCCTCTCACCTTTCTTAAATATTGGAGTTACATTAACAATTTTCTAATCTAAAGAGACAATTCCCAAATCGAGAGAGTATTGGAAGGTTATGGCTAAAGCATTTGCAATTTCCTCACTTACTTCCTTTAAAACCCTGAGATAGAAACTGTTAGGTCCTGGGGATTTGATTAAATTAAGTTCTGACAATCAGCCTTGTCAGCGTAAGCTCACAGGTCCCGTGATTCCAGTTGAAAGCCTCATTCAAAAGGCATGCCAATCAAGGAGTCAGTAATATAGGCCTGCATTTTAATTGCCTGTGGGTTTCCAGCAAGAAACTGCATGGATGAGTTAATTTTCCACCCCATGTTGCAGAATGTAACAGTGGGAAGCTGCATTAAATTGTGCAGTTAAAAGGCTGCTTGCTGACACAAGGTAGGTACTGGAAATGTCACACATGTGTCTCAAATTCTGGATGACAGGGATTCTGGGCATGGGAAGCCTAAGCTTTCCTCATGGAATCCGAAGGAGCATTCCTGCTCTTCCTGGCCCCATAAAGGAAGAACACTATATTTTTTGGTCTTATCTGGCAATGAACATTTTCTGCATTGATTTGCCTCGGTGGGAAAGTTACAGCAGATTGCACACTCAGACCTGAGTTAAAAGTACAGTCAGGTCCCAGTGATTAGGATCAGTTTGGGATTGACATCAGGGCAGTTCTGATGAAAGGTCACAAACCTGAAACATTAACTCGACTTCTCTCTCCAGATGCTGCCAGATCCGATGAGTATTTCCAGCATTTTCTGTTTTTATTTCAAATTTCCAGTATCCACAGCATTTTGTTTTTATATTATTGGGATCATTGGGATCTGGTAAGCAGATACAAAGAAAGATCCCGCCTTTGGGTGGGTGCCTTTACCGCCTGGTCAGGAAAGCAGGTTAAAATTATGGATAGTGAAATCCTGGTTGCTCCAGGGTGAGGTTCTGCTGGGTGGGCAGTGTTAAAATTGCCCATTGTATTGTTTCCCTATATCCTACCCACATTCCTTTGAGCATGGTTGCACACTGAACAGCAAAGATTTGTTAGGAACATAGGAACAGGAGTAGGAAATTTAGCCCCTCAAACCTGCTCCACCATTCAATGAGATTATGACTGATCTGTGACCTAACTTCTCATACTCATCTTTGCCGCATATTCCTTAATATCTTTAACAAATATCGATCAATCTCAAATTTAAAATTAACAATTGACCAAACATCAACAGCCATTTGTGGAAGAGAGTTCCAAACTTCCATCACCCTTTTCATGCAGAAGTGTTTCCTAATTTCACCCTTGAAAAACCTGTCTCTAACTTTTATGCTAAGTCCCTTAGTCTTAGACTCCCCAACCAACAGAAATAGTTTCTATTTATCCTGTCATTTCCCCCTAATATTTTGAAAACTTCAATCAAGTCACCCCTTAACCTTCAAATTTCCAGGGAATAGAACCTCAGTTTATGTTATTTCTATCCTCATAACTTAACACTTTCAGGATTCATTCTGGTAAATCTACACAGCACTCCCTTCAAGGCCAAGATATCCTTCCTAAGGTGTGGTGCCTAGACTGCTTGCAGTACTCCAGGTGTGGTCTAATCAAGACTTTTTATAGCTGTAGCCCAACTTCTACCCCCTTGTATTCTAGTCCTCAAGATATAAAAGCCGCCCTTCCATTCCCCTTTATGATTATATTCTGTACCTGTCCATTATACTTTAACAATCTATGTACATGGACCCCTAAGTCTCTTTTGACTATCTACTATTTCTAGCTTTCACCATTTAGGAAGTACTCTGATCTATCGTTTTTACATCCAAAATGGATGACCTGACAATTGCTTGTATTGAAATTCATTTGCCACACTTTTTCCCATTCACTTAATCTATCAATTTCTCTTTGTAATGTTATGCTTGATGAAATTATCCTTTAGGAATTTTGACGTATGACCCCACAACTAATTTTAATTGGCTTGCACTCGGATTCCTGATATACATTCCTGGTAGGGAGACTCTATATCAGGCACACAGTTTTGTAAAATTAACCCTGATATTCCATCAATTTGGCCTGGGATTAAATTCAGACCCCAGATGTATAGTGTCAGTCAATCTCCCTTTCCAAAACCAATATATATTTTGACTCTAGATATCTAATTTCTCATGACTGTAAAATAAAATATCAGCTACCTTTTCTGATCAAGAATAATTTTGTACGTGACATTTTTCACAAATTGTTTTCCTATTTTGTTGACTTCAGTTTTGAAAACTTTTACTTAGAAGATTTGGAGATGCTGCATTTACCATCCGAGTTAAATAACTTATTTTTCTTTTGTCATGATCCTAGACTCAATAAGTTGCGGGGATGAGCATTCAGGTCTTCTGGGCTTGCAGCTTCGCAGCCTACCAAATTCATAACCCTGCTGGCAGACGAATGAGTCTCCTCAGACAACCGAAAAATACAGACAAAATCCATACCCCATCAATTAAACTCTTATAGAAAACCTGGTAAAAAATGCAGATGGAATTTGCTACTAAGCCATCAGGAATCATCCATTAGTAGGTCAAAGATCAGATACTTCCCACAGGATGGATTTTAGTACTAGCCTCAGGTAATCCTACATTCTTTCTGAATAATTGGTCAACAAACATTTGCAGCAATAAATTTGAAGCTCTTAGCTCTCTCTTTGAACCCATCTTTCCTAATATGTGAATTTTGAAGTGCTGGTTTAGTAGTCGAAACAAACCAATGATCTATTTGCTTCAGAACCTGAACAGCTTCGCTATGTGATCCTTTTTTTTAAAAAAAAAAGCAAAAATTAATAAATAAAAATTGAAGTGAAAATTGCTTTGATGCTACAGTTGCATTGTAAACACACCTGAAAATATTTGCTTATTTAAGATCTTACTCCATATCATAGGACCATTTTTGTGAATGTGTACTTCCAATGGGCACCTTGCTAACCCATGTGCACAGATCATTAAAGAACAGAAAACTATTGAGAGTGCACAGGATAATATGCTCCCAGCAGGTGAGGCTCCTTCTCAGGAGTGTACATTTATCAAATCAGTTCTTGCATGCCTTCAATTTTCGATTAATCAGAAATTTTAATCACTACTGTTTTGATTTTAAAAACAAGCAAGGCATGAGGACATTAGCAACAATACATGACTCTGTGAATATATTAAAAATATATATCGAACAAATACACTTTTATGTACATTGGTGAGAGGAGTCGGTCACATTTCTTTTGAAGAGTAGTACAAACTGCCTTTTCTTTAATCATAACAAGTCAGATGCAGCCTGGGGGTTGTAATATTACTTGTCCTTTGGCGTGTGATCTGTCTTAAGAGTCACAGGAATATAAGTAATATTCAAAATAAACATGGGGTTTTATTATAATACTACTGAAACATATATACATAATGGTGACTGCAGGAGTACATTTGAACACATCTTCCTATGTCGGGCTCCACTCACAACTAACGGGTCCTCTGTGACTCGACATCACTTCCCCGATACAGTCCTTAAGGTGGTCCACCCTTAAGGTCATCCCACAACATCCCCCTTTTTTCCAATGATAAAAATATATTTACAATAAACAATGATGATGTGGTTTGGACAAACTAGACATAAGTGAACAAAACATTATTTACAGATAAGCAAATTTAACAGAATTTAACTGTCTCTATAATGTAGAGAAGATTTGCTTATTTGTCCAGATCTGGTAGTCTTGAATCTCTTCCCTCATTTGGAAAACTCAGAAAAGTGATGAGTGGCGACATAGCCAATCACCAGCAATCCCTCTGCCCTCTGAGTACTTGCCACAATGAGCTGAAGTCTGAGGAGTGACTCCCGGTCATACTGCTTCTTTATGACAGGACTGCCAGCCTTTGTGTCGTCCTTTATATGGATCGACCCAATACGCTCGATCTGGACATTTTCTGCCTTTTTCAATGCGTTGCTGACTTTATGTATCGTGACAATACGTAAACGTTGGCAGACTGGAAGTTCTGCAATGGCTGGTTCATTTGTGTCTACAATGTAGAACATTTGTGGTCGGCAGTCGGAATTCCAGAAATGTTCATATCTTATTGGGATCCTTCATAACTTCATGTGACAAACCTGAGGTATTGAGCCATTTCAAACCTTCACTGCCAAGTGTAATCTTAATCTTGGTAGCTTGCTTCTCTGATTCAGTTACTTCCAGGTAGACCTGGAAACATAGCTCCATTTGCTGTTGGAATAGTTTAAATGCAGACACTATATCCAACACTTTCCAGTCCATTACTGGGCATCTGAAAGCCATTGCCTTTCTTTTTTTTTGAATATATGGCTTTTACAGGCGGTTTTCCCCAGAACAGTTGTTTTGTGTTGCCTTTTAAGAGGAATTCAGAAATAGCCCCATTTGACAGAGAAAGCTCTCAATGTTTGCACAGGAAAGCTGCTCTGTTTACACAACTGTGGATTTTGCTTACACAATGGCAGTTATTTTTTTCATAGCTTTATGTTAAACTGAGAGCCTGCAGGCAGTAACAACATTTAACGTTGTTCTAGATCTCCCAGTGGTGCTGTCTGTTTCTTCCTGCTCTTTTGCGCTTAGGCCCCACTCACAAAACAAAAAAAAAGGAAAAGTGAAACAGTACTGGCTGCACCTACTGTTTTCAAAACTATTCGACCAACTGCCAGATAGACTCTGATCCCCCAGCAAATTGCCTTCTGTACTTATAGAGCTCCATCCTCCCGGGGTCCTGGATGTGTCCTTGCTCCCTGCAGTTTCATGGGGTCTTTTGCAAGGAGCTCTCATTCTGGATTTCTGCCACTCAGGTAGGTAGCTTGCTGTTCCTTGTTCTTTTTTTTTTGCTGTATCTTCCGGAGTTGCCACGCTGTGATGTTCGGTGGTCTTAAAAAAAAATACATCCTACCATTTCCACCATGTAATAATACTTGTCCTCTGGTGTGTGATCTGTTCTTAAGATTCACTGAAATACAAGTAATATTCAAAATAAGCGTGGGGTTTTATTCTAATAGAACTGGAACACATATACACAATAGTCCCTGCAGGAGCACATCTGAATGTGTCTTACTATGTTGAGCTCCACCTACAACTAACTGGTGATATGTGACTCGACATCACTTTCTCTGATGTAATCCCTAAGGTGTCCCACCCTTAAAGTCATCCCACAACAGGGCCAATGAAAGCAATGTATTTGGAGGATGGGCTTTATATTTAAACACAGCAGCATATTCATCCACATGTTTATGAAGTAATGGGATGTTTTTTTCCCTCCAGACCAAAATACTCCTCTTCAGTTGAGATGATGTTAGTTGCAATTACAAATTTCAGTAGAGTTTGCACATTTTGCAGAGGGAATAATTGGGGTCAATGTGTCCCACAAAAGTAGCAGCTGCTTTGCACTATACACTGTGAAAGTAAATAACCCAGACAATTTGCCAATGATTTTAGGGATTAGCTAGCAAAATAGAAATTCTTTTGCCGGTTTGTGTCTATTGTTCTTTGATTTACTTGTCTTAACTTCTTATCTTTGGCCTCCTTATCTCGAGAGACAATGGGTAAGCGCCTGGAGGTGGTCAGTGATGTGTGGAGCAGCGCCTGGAGTGGCTATAAAGGCCAATTCTAGAGTGACGGGCTCTTCCACAGGTGCTGCAGAAAAATTTGATTGTCGGGGCTGTTACACAGTTGGCTCTTCCCTTGCGCTTCTGTCTTTTTTCCTGCCAACTGCTAAGTCTCTTCAACTCGCCACACTTTAGCCCCGCCTTTATGGCTGTCCGCCAGCTCTGGCGAACGCTGGCAACTGACTCCCATGACTTGAGGTCAATGTCACAGGATTTCATGTCGCGTTTGCAGACGTCTTTAAAGCGGAGACATGGACGGCCGATGGGTCTGATACCAGTGGCGAGCTCGCTGTACAATGTGTCTTTGGGGATCCTGCCATCTTCCATGCGGCTCACATGGCCAAGCCATCTCAAGCGCCGCTGACTCAGTAGTGTGTATAAGCTGGGGATGTTGGCCACCTCGAGGACTTCTGTGTTGGAGATTTGATTTACTATATAAGTCGATAATGCAATAAACTGGTTAACTGGTTGGCCAGTAGGTTCACAGGAAGCTGGTTGTGACATCACACAGTTTAACAGTCGCAATGATACAGAGCAGCATCATTTCATTTTCAAAATGGAGAGACTAATTGTGATCCCAATTAGTATTCACATTGCTTGAAAGTGAAGACTGCTAATCCCTTTACTTTTCTCACAAATGTCTTCAACTACTTTATTTAGCAGTGTGAGGATGTGAACAGACAGCACACAGACACATTGGATTTTCCAGAATCTCCATTGTTCCATTCTGTGCTGCTCTTCCTCCTCCATGATAATGGTATACAAGAGTATGCCCATAGGAAGTGCTATACCTGCTCCTGGGACCCCCTGACAGTGGGTAAGAAGTACATCCAGGTGTGTAGGCAGAATGGCAAAAATAAAAAAAATCTGCATAAATCTAATTTCAAACTCTCCAGACTTATATGTCAGAAAATCCTCGCTTCCACCTGTATGAGCTGATTCTGACAGCTGCTTGTCCCATAAAACATGGTCAAAGTTAACCAGAGTGTATTGCAGTGCAAACCTTGGAAATCCACCACAAACACTCTTGACATATGCAAATGAGACCAGTAGTGATTTGGCGGGCAGTTTGTACGAAGACTCAAGAACACTGGGAAACATGAGTAAGATGTCTTAAAGGGACACCAGTGGCAGAAATGATTTACACCTGAACTTCATCATTAAAAAAAATTCCGATGTCATATATACACTGTACTGAAAATTGTAAGGAAATTCACCTCCTATGGAAAGAATTTTCAACTCCTTGGCACTCCTTGATGGTGATGAAATACCATCAACATTCGCTACAGAGGGCTCCATATTTCAAATGTGGCACCAGAAGAACCAGCCAGGGTAACATGATGAAGGGACAATTGAGTTTTACCATTCTTTCCCTGCAGCTTAGCAGTAGTCCTTTGTAAGGTCTTTGTTAATGGGGACATCTTCTTGTGGCTGTTTTATTTAAAGACAGAACAACGAGCACCTACCTATAAGATGATTAACACCCACCACCTCCCCCCCCCCCCCCCCCCCCACTTCTCCCATCCCTTGTAATTTATTCTACCCTTTATTGAAGATTAGCCTTTTTCAATAGAATTTTAGAAACAAAATTGAAGCAACAGGATGAACAAAGTCAAAGAGGAAAAGAGAAGTTCAGATCTTCTTAATGTCATAAGTGACATCAAGCTTGGATTTAAAAACCTGAAGAATGTAGGGGCAAGAAAAACTGAGGCAGGTTAAGAGGTTCAGCAATTTTGGGATCCTGGCAAAGAATGAGTTAATGGGTGAGGGACCTCATACAAGACCATGGTCAGACAAGCAGTATGACAGCATAGAGACAGTGAAGGAGTTAAGAGAAGTGATGGAGGGGTAGATCTGGGTGTTGTCAGCATACATGTGAATGTTGACAATCTTTGGATGATGTCACCAAGATGCAGCATGTAGAGAAGAAGAGGACAACACCAAGGATAGATTATTAGGGAAGTCAGAGCTAGTAGTGCAGGGACAAAAAGAAGAGTCTTTGCTAGAGATACTCTATGTATGATTGAATAAATAAGAATGGAACCAAGAAAGGACAGACCCATGGTGCTGGACAATGGAGGAGAGGTTTATGTTCTTTTTCAGACTGGAGGACGGCTCGCCAGGGTGTTTGCCAGGGGTCGGTATGAGGAATACTGCTTTTCTTGATCTATATTAATGACTTAGGTTTGGGTGTACAGGGCACAATTTCAAAATTTGCAGATGATACAAAACTTGGTAGTATAGTGAACTGTGAGGAGGATAGTGATAGACTACAAGAGGACATAGACAGGCTGGTGGAATGGGCAGACACATGGCAGATGAAATTGAATGCAGAGAAGTGTGAAGTTTTGGTCGGAAGGTCAAGGAGAAGCAATTGTCAGGCAAGCCCCCGACCTGCCAAGACTGAGGCACACATTATTTCACAATGAACATTAAAACTTAAAATTGCAAGCCCCTGATTGGAAAGGCATTTGCATAGTAACAGATAGTGTTGGAACAAAGGGGACCCAGTCATTGCTTCCCCAATAAGTGGAAGAAGTGATCAGACCAGTTTTAGTCGCATGACTAACTGGCTGTTACAGAGGTTTGAACTGAGAGTATTAAATTGGAGAAAACAGTGTTTGAATTCAGAAAGCTCCTGGCTCCTGGTTTGAGAACATCTCTCTCCTATCTACTCTCATCTGCTCTCACCAGCTTTGAAAACCATTGAGGACACATGAAACCCAAGGGAGAAAAGTCTCCGACAGTGAACAGGTTTAAGAAGAATACTGGACCCCAATGAAAAGTAAGAGCTGTCAACTATCAAGTACTCTACAGTGAGCTGGAAACGCAACACAGTAAACAAGAAACTTTTCTGATATTGCCTCAAACCCCTCCATTTTATTTTTCTTCTGCTCTTTTCTGTCCCTATTTGCATGTGTGTATTGCATGTGCATGCTAGCATGGGAGCATCGTATATCTGTAGGCATTTTCCATATTAGAGTTTAAGTTCAAGGTTTAATAAATTTCACTTTTCTCCTTTAAACCAAAGAAAGCCTGTTTATGCTCATTTCTTTGCCTTATAATTGGAAAGCTGTGAACAAGGATTCACAAAGGGGTAGCTCAAAACACAATGTGTTTAAAAATAAAACCCTGTTACAATAAGACCAGGTGAAGACAGCAAAAGACCCTTAGACACATTTCTCACCAGGTCATAACAAAGGATATACTTGCCATGGAGGGAGTACAGCAGAGGTTCACCAGACAGATTCCTGGGATAGTGTGATTGTCCTATGAAGAGAGATTGAGAAGACTGGGCCTGTATTCTCTAGAGTTTAGAAGAACGAGGGGTGAACGCATTGAAGCATATAAAATTCTTACAGGGCTTGACAGTAAAGCCTGGCTTGGGTATAAAATTAAAACCTGACCCGGGCCCAACCTGAGCCCGAGTCTTTTAATTTTTTTAAATACCCAACCCGACCCGAATCTGACACATGTAGTCGGGTTTGTTCGGATAGCCAGGCTTTACTGCAGAGTGCAGAGTCCGGGACTGCACGTTTCCCGCCTTGGCGTCCTGAATGTTCATTTGAAGATTACTTCCCGGAGCGCGGCAGCACTGTGCATGTCCAGCCCGACTTGACCTGAGTCTGAATGCTGGACCCGGAAGAGAGAAACGACCCGACCCGATACGTCATCGGGTCTGGTCAGGTTCGGGTCGGGTAGCCACGCTTTACTTGACAGGGTTGATGCAGGAAGGATGTTTCCCATGGCTGGGGGGTCTAAAACCAGAGGACACAATCTCAAAATAAGAGGTAGGTCATTTAGGAATGAGAAGAGGAGGAATTTCTTCAGTCAGAGGGTGGTGAATCTTTGGAATGCTCTTCCCCAAAGGGCTGTGGAGGCTCAGTCATTAAGTAGGTTATTGACAGATATCGATAGATTTCTAGATATTAAAGATATCAAGGGATAGTGCGGGAAAATGGCATTGAGGTAGAAGATCAGCCATCATCTGGTTGAATGGCGGAGTAGGCACATGTGGCCGGATGGCCTACTCCTGCTCCTGTTTCCTATGTAGGATCCCAGGCCAACTATTCAAATATCGAATGGGAAACTGTAACAGGAATCCAATGTTTCCACGTGTACCTATTTAGAAAAAAGTTTATGGTGGAAACTGACCGCAAGCCATTTGAGATGATCTGGCATAAACCATTAACTAGAGCACCACCCAGATTATAGTGGTTGCTCGTCCAAATACAAGGCTACAAGTGTAACATACACTACAAGCTGGGTAGTTTCATGATCCGATATTTTAAGTCATCTACCTAAACTGTCTAAAACTGCAGATATTTCCTTAGATCTGCAAGTAGATCGCATCGATAATGAAATAGAAGATGTCTTACATATCTATTCCATGAGTTTCAGGCAGTATAAACGCCAGCAACTGCAACAAGGAACGTCCCGTATTGCAACAATTATGGAATTGATTGACTGGTGGCCGGAGTCCTTCCAGAACGCTCTGGAGGTTTTAAAACCATTTTGGCCTTATAGAGATGAGCTCGAGATATCCCAGGGTGTTATCCTCAAGGGCAAGCAAGTCCTTATCCTAAAATCCCTTAGACCTGACATCAAGCACATATGGGGATAGACTGAACCAGGAGACTGCCTAGAGAAACAGTATACTGGCCAGGGATGAATCGAGACATTGAAACAGCCATGAGGGAATGCAAGGCAAGCCAAGCCGACATGCTCAGTCACCAAAAAGAACCACTACTGCCTCACGAAGTACCTGCACATCCATGGACCAGAATTGCAACTGATCTCTTCTGCATCTGTGGAGATAATTTCTTGGCTGTGACTGACGACATCTCGAAATTTCCCATTATCTGCCAGTTACACGACACATCCAGCGCAGCCATTACAGACACATTGGGCTGGATTTTTGGTGAGCTCCAGAGCCACTGCAATTTTAAGCGGGAGGCTCATTTAAATAGCCGGGGCAGCCTGCCCCCCTCCCAATCACGTGGAGGGGGTGAGCTGTCCATCGCCAGCAGTGGCATCAGCTGCCTGTGCACAAGTACTGATGCCATTTTTAAAGGGCAGTTAGCCCTGCTGGCTTATTTAACTATTTAAAGACAAATTCAATAAAATTAAATAAATACATTTCTTTTGCCTCTCTCTCATCCCCCCATAATAATTATATTAACCATTTGCCCTTCTCCCAAAACACTTACCTTTAACATCTGACCATCCCCCGCCCTCCACAAACTGCACAAAGTTTAAAGAACAACCCTTCCCACAATCCCCTATACCCATGATGTTTATTTGACCCTATCTCCCCACCCCCACCACCCCCCACACATTGATAAACTTACCTCCTCCCCCATCCCCACCAGTGTCACGGGATCCGAAGGCATGCGAGTGCCAGCTGCCATGCCGAAGATCACGGCAGGCCCTCAAGATCTGAGGTAAATATGTGCAAATGCATTAATTTCATTAATTTGAATATGGTGATCGTGGTCCCATCACTGAGCAGCAGGGGCGACCGCCACGGTGCCTCCCCGCCGCTAGGAGGGTCGGGCCAGGCCCTGCCGGCATCGAGGTCCGCAGCAGGCCTCCTCTAGAGCCACCTTCAGCTCCCCACTGCCACGAATCACGACGTTGAGGGCTCCTTAAAATCCAGCCGTTGAGTGCAATCTTTAGCCTATTTGGGGCACTGCAAAAAGTCATTGCGGACCCTTGACCCCAATATACTGGAAAACCATTCAAGGCAATATGTGAAAAGTGGGGAGTTCACTACACGACCTTGTCACCACACTATCCCAGTCCGATGGCATGGCGAAACATATGGTACATGTCATAAAGTTCTTAATCATAAAATGTCAGCAAACTAAACATAACTTGCACATCGAAATGCTACATCTTCGAACGGCAACACTCAGTGCAACCATTCCCTCACCAGAAGAATTATTGTTTGATAGACAAGTGCAAACAACCCTTCCCAGTCACCATTCATTAGTGCTTCCAGGAGTATGAGATTCTTTCTTTTTCTTTTGGGCCTCCTTATCTCGAGAGACAATGGATACGCACCTGGAGGTGGTCAGTGGTTTGTGAAGCAGCGCCTGGAGTGGCTATAAAGGCCAATTCGAGAGTGACAGGCTCTTCCAAAGGTGCTGCAGAGAGATTTGTTTGTCGGGGCTGTTGCACAGTTGGCTCTCCCCTTGCACCTCTGTCTTTTTTCCTGCCAACTACTAAGTCTCTTCGACTCGCCACATTTTAGCCCTGTCTTTATGGCTGCCCGCCAGCTCTGGCGAACGCTGGCAACTGACTCCCACAACTTGTGATCAATGTCACAGGATTTCATGTCGCTTTTGCAGACGTCTTTAAAGCGGAGACGTGGACAGCCGGTGGGTCTGATACCAGTGGCAAGCTCGCTGTACAATGTGTCTTTGGGGATCCTGCCATCTTCCATGCGGCTCACATGGCCAAGCCATCTCAAGCTCCACTGACTCAGTAGTGTGTACAAGCTGGGGATGTTGTCCGCCTCGAGGACTTCTGTGTTGGAGATACGGTCCTGCCACCTGATGCCAAGTATTCTCCGGAGGCAGCGAAGATGGAATGAATTGAGACGTCGTTCTTGGCTGGCATACGTTGTCCAGGCCTCGCTGCCATAGAGCAAGGTACTGAGGACACAGGCCTGATACACTCGGACTTTTGTGTTCCGTGTCAGTGTGCCATTTTCCCACACTCTCTTGGCCAGTCTGGACATAGCAGTGGAAGCCTTTCCCATGTGCTTGTTGATTTCTGCATCTAGAGACAGGTTACTGGTGATAGTTGAGCCTCGGTAGGTGAACTCTTGAACCACTTCCAGAGCGTGGTCGCCAATATTGATGGATGGAGCATTTCTGACGTCCTGTCCCATGATGTTCGTTTTCTTGAGGCTGATGGTTAGGCCAAATTCATTGCAGGCAGCCGCAAACCTGTCGATGAGACTCTGCAGGCACTCTTCAGTGTGAGATGTTAAAGCAGCATCGTCAGCAAAGAGGAGTTCCCTGATGAGGACTTTCCGTACTTTGGACTTCGCTCTTGGACGGGCAAGGTTGAACAACCTGCCCCCTGATCTTGTGTGGAGGAAAATTCCTTCTTCAGAGGACTTGAACGCATGTGAAAGCAGCAGGGAGAAGAAAATCCCAAAAAGTGTGGGTGCGAGAACACAGCCCTGTTTCACGCCACTCAGGATAGGAAAGGGCTCTGATGAGGAGCCACCATGTTGAATTGTGCCTTTCATATTGTCATGGAATGAGGTGATGATACTTAGTAGCTTTGGTGGACATCCGATCTTTTCTAGTGGTCTGAAGAGACCACGTCTGCTGACGAGGTCAAAGGCTTTGGTGAGATCAATGAAAGCAATATAGAGGGGCATCTGTTGTTCACGGCATTTCTCCTGTATTTGATGAAGGGAGAACAGTATGTCAACGGTCGATCTCTCTGCACGAAAGCCACACTGTGCCTCAGGGTAGACACGCTCGGCCAGCTTCTGGAGCCTGTTTAGAGCGACTCGAGCAAAGACTTTCCCCACTATGCTGAGCAGGGAGATTCCACGGTAGTTGTTGCAGTCACCGCGGTCACCTTTGTTTTTATAGAGGGTGATGATATTGGCATCGCTCATGTCCTGTGGTACTGCTCCCTCGTCCCAGCACAGGCAAAGCAGTTCATGTAGTGCTGAGAGTATAGCAGGCTTGGCAATCTTGATTATTTCAGGGGTAATGCTGTCCTTCCCAGGGGCGTTTCCGCTGGCTAGAGAATCAATGGCATCACTGAGTTCCGATTTTGTTGGCTGTATGTCCAGCTCATCCATGACTGGTAGAGGCTGGGCTGCATTGAGGGCAGTCTCAGTGACAGCATTCTCCCTGGAGTACAG
This sequence comes from Heterodontus francisci, assembly GCF_036365525.1. Classification (NCBI taxonomy): domain Eukaryota; kingdom Metazoa; phylum Chordata; class Chondrichthyes; order Heterodontiformes; family Heterodontidae; genus Heterodontus; species Heterodontus francisci. The sequence continues at coordinate 131,109,560 of NC_090373.1, forward strand.
TTCTAGGTAGTGCTCAACCCAGCGGTCCATTTGTTTGCGTTGGTCAGTGATTATGTCCCCTGATTTAGATTTGAGGGGGGCAATCTTCTTGATGGTTGGCCTAAGGGCTCTCTTAATGCCATCATACATTCCTCTGATGTTTCCGGTGTCTGAGGCCAGCTGAATATGACTGCATAGGTGTTGCCAGTAGTCGTTTGTGCAGCGCCTGGCTGTTCTTTGTGCAGTGCTTCTGGCTGCTTTAAGTGCTGCGGATGTTAAATCGCTGGGGGCTTTCTTGTAGTTCAACAGTGCAATGCGCTTCGCGGCTATGACAGGTTCCAGCTCTTCATTATGAGATTGAAACCAGTCTGCCTTTCTCTTCGCACTTTTGCCGTAGGTGGTCAAAGCTGACTCATAGATGGCGTCTCTGATGTGGGCCCACTTGGTCTCAGCATCCCCTGTGGGAGTGTTTTGAAGGGCTGTTACAAGTGAATTTAGAAATTTTTGTAACAGCTGTGGGTGAGAAATTCTGCTCGTGTTGATGCGCGGGTGGCCCTTCTGCTTGGAGTGATGCAACTTCTTTGGTCTGAGTCTAACCTTGCTGCACACCAGGGAGTGGTCGGTGTCGCAGTCCGCACTGTGGAAGCTGTGTGTGATTTGAACACTGTTTAAGGAGGCTCGCCTTGTGACGATGAGGTCTAGCTGGTGCCAACGACGTGATCTTGGGTGCCTCCATGAAACCTGGTGACAGGGTTTAGTGTGAAAGAACGAGTTGGTGATGCAGAGGTTATTTTAGGTACACAACTCAAGCAGTCTCTGCCCGTTCTCATTCATCCTTCCAACGCCATAGCACCCAAGGCAGGAGGGCCATGAGTCATGGTCGGCCCCAACCCTGGCATTAAAGTCCCCCAGCAGGAATAGGTGTTCGGTGTTGGGGATGCTGCTAATGATGTTATGGAGTTGCTCGTAGAACTGGTCTTTAGCTTCAGGTGGGGAGCAGAGTGTTGGAGCATAGATGCTGAGTAGGTGTACTGGACCAGAGGTGTATGAGATGTATGAGATGTACTCTTTGATAAACAGGGGAAGATGAAGGATGTACATGACCAGCATGCGGGAAAAGAATTGTCCAACTTAAACATTGGATAAATGACACGAAAACAACACCCAACTGATGAAATGTGGAATTCAGGAGAAATTGTTGGCATCTGTCCAGAACCACGATAATATCAAGTGCGAACACCAAATGGTACGGCATTGCAAAGAAACCGATGCCAAGTCAGGGAAATACCAGAACAAGAAACACAAGAACAGAATAAACAGCCCAATCACAAGTACAACACGATCTAAGACATGATCCAAGCACAACACTCCTACAGACAACCAGAACCATGAGAACATACAGCGATCTCAAACCAACTTTACTGTAACCAAATCTGGATGTATCAGCAAACCACCACTCTATTTCAGAGACTCATAAGTTTATTACTCTGTATAATTGTATATTTAACCACCTAACTGTATTTTCTTGATGCAATGTAAATAATTCTGATTGTTTATGAATACAACTTTAACTTAGAAAAAAGGGGGATGTTGTGGTTTACCTTTATGGGCATATCGAAAACTGCTGTGCATCACCAGACAAGAGGTGATGTATATACTCATGTAATCATTAGGCAGAGATAGGAGCAGTCCTAGAGACCAGATGTGTTAATTTACCTACCAGTTATTGTTGCATATAGTTTCATCTCTTCAAATAAAGAACTCTCTAAACTGAGGGTTACCAATCCCCCTTGTGTAGTTTATGTGTTTGTGTAAAGTAGAGAACACAACAGTGCCATCTTTTCGATGAGATGTTAAACCAAGGCCCTGTCTCCTCTCTCAGGTGGACATAAAAGACTCCATGGCACTATATTGAAGAAGATTAGGGGAGCTAACCCTGGTGTCCTGGCCAATAATTATCTTTCAACTAAGATCAGTAAAAACAGATTATATGATGATTATCACTTTGCTATTTGGAGGCAGCTTGCTGAATGCAACTTGGCTGCCACATTCTATTCATTACAACAGTGGCTTCAATTCAAAAGTGTTTCACTGGCTGTAAAGTGCTTTGGGATGTCCCAAGATTGTGAAAGGTGTTATATAAGTGCAAGTCCTCTTTTTTTATTTAAAATCTGTGGCTACTGAAGTCACTGCTCAGGCATACGAACATATAAACATACGAATTAGGAACAAAATTAGGCCTTTCGGCCCCTCGAGCCTGCTTTGCCATTCAATAAGATCATGGCTGATCTTTTTGTGTTTCAAATTCTACACTCCCATCTACCCCTGATAACCCTTGATTCCCTTGCCTAACAAGATTCTATCTACCTCCACCTTTCAAATAATCAATGACCCTGCATCCACCACCTTCTGAGGCAGAGAGTTCCAAAGTCGCACAATCCTCTGATAGAAAAAAATTCTCCTCATCTTTGTCCTAAAAGGGCGACCTCTAATTTTAAAACAGTACCCCCTAGTTCTGGACTCACCCACAAGAGGAAACATCCTTTCCACATCCACCTTGTCAAGATCGTTCAGGATCTTATAAACTTCAATCAAGTCTCCCCTCACTCTTCTAAACTCCGGTGAAAACAAGCCCAGTCTGTCCAACTTTTCCTCATAAGACAACCCGCTCATTCCAGGTATCAATCTAGTAAACCTCCTCTGAACCGCCACCAATGCATTTACAACCTTCCTTAAATAAGAAGACCAAAACTGCACACAGTATTCGAGATGTGGTCTCACCAATGCCCTATATAACTGAAGCATAACAACCTTACTTTTATTTTCAATTCCTCTCATAATAAAGGATAGCATTCCATTAGTCTTCTACTTGCAGTACCTGCATACTAACTTTTTGTGACTCCTGCACAAGAACACCTAGATCCCTCTGCACCTCGGAATTCTGCAGTCGTTCTTTGTTTAAGTAATACTCTACTTTTTTATTCTTCCTGCCAAAGTGAACAGCTTCACATTTTCCCATAATATACTCCATCTGCCATTATTTTGCCCACTCACTCAACCTATCTATATCGGTCTGCAACCTCCTTATGTCCTCTTCACAACATACTTTCCTACCTATCATTGTGTCATCTGCAAATTTAGCTACCATGCCATCACTCCCCTCACCTAAGTCATTGATATAAATTGTAAACAGCTGTGGCCCCAGCACAGACCCCCGTGGGACTCCACTAGATCCCCCAAAAAGTTTCAGATATTCAGCTATCTGTCTGTGGTACCAATTTTACCTCCAATAATGGAATTTGTTTAGCCATTGCTCAGGTTACTACACACGAAGGAAAAATTCCTGGAACCTTTTCCTGTAACCGTTCTGTCTCTAACTTCATTTGGTTTCTCTGTGACTACGGGAGAAACTAACACTTTTGTTCTAGCCAAATCATTCCCCAGGAGTAGGTCAATTTCATCTACCGGCAAACTATGGACAATTCCTATAGTTACTGTTCCAGTCATTAGGTCACACTCTAGGTGCACTCGATACAAAGGTTTGGGTATATACTCCCCGCCAATACCATTCATTATAACTTTAGCATTCAATGCGCTCTCTGCTAAAAATCTTATACCTTTCCCCAGCAAAAGAGTTTGGGTGGCTCCTGTATCCCTAAGTATAACTACAGGTTTGCCTGCCTCATTTGAGGGATAAGGAGTTACTTTTCCTTTCGATAAGAATTCCCTATAACTCTCAGGTATCTTATTCTCAACCCCTACACTCACATTGGTTTTTGATTTTGACTTTACAGCTGCCATCAAAGTTACAGTCTGATCTGCTGTACTCTCGGTCAGAGCCCCTTTCTCTGCATTGACTTGGTGTACCCCAATACGTTCTTTGGGTTTACCTCACAACTTCCAGCATTCTGAACGAAGATGTCCCACCTTGTGACAATGATAACACTTAGGCTTGCAGACTTCACTCCCACCCACAGCACCTTCTTTTCTGGCCTGAGGAGGGGATCCTGGGGCGTTCCCAGCTGTCCCTTCTTGTCCCAGACTATTTGCCTTCCTTTCACCCTCCCACCTTCTATCCTTCTCAGGTTTGTGGGGTGACAGACAAAGGGTTTGGGCTTATACACAAGCTCAAAATCATCAGCAATTTCTGCTGCCTGCCTGGTCCTTGAAACCTACTGTTTCTCTACATGAGTTCTCACTACTGGAGGAACTGAATTTTTAAATTCTTCCAGGAGAATGAGTTCCCTAAGGTTCTCATACGTGGCTTCCATCTTTAGTGCCCGTATCCAATGATCAAAATTAATTTGCTTTACCCTCTCAAGTTCTATATAAGTCTGCCCCGCCAATCTCTGGAAGTTCTGAAACATTTGTCAGTATGCTTCAAGGACTAACTCATACACAACGGGAATAGCCTTTTTTGCCATCTCATAATCTGCAGAAGCCTCCTCAGAAAGCATGGCATAAACTTCATGAGCTCTGCCCATCAATCTGCTTTGCATAAGCAGTGTCCAGCTTTCCTTTGGCGACTTCATTTGTTTGGCTATCTTTTCAAAAGAAATGAAAAATGCCTCTACATCCCTTTTCTCAAACTTAGGGAGAGCTTGTATAAATTTCAATAGCTTAGCCCCGACAAACAAATTTCTCTGCAGCACCTGTGGAAGAGCCTGTCACTCTACAATTGGCCTTTATAGCCACTGCAGGCGCTGCTTCACAAACCACTGACCACCTCCAGGCGCGTATCCATTGTCTCTCGAGATAAGGAGGCCAAAGAAGCTTGCTGGGGCCTGCCTGGATTCAGATTTTTCCTGACCAGAATTTTCCCTGGAGTTAAGACCACTTTTTTGTCTTAGTTCGATCTCTCTTAATTTGAATTCCCTTGCTTCTCTTGCACTTTCTCTTTGAAATTCAAACTTCCGTCTTTCCAATGCTATTTATCTTTCTGTTTCTTGTTGAAGCTCCAGTTGCCTCATCTGTAACTGAATTTTAGCTACCTCAACTGCATTACCCTCTGACTTACTGTCTTCTCCTTCTTCTTCCAATTTCAAATGTTGGGCTATTATTTCAATTATCTCAGCTTTTTTAGCTCCTGATTTGAATTCTAACGCCAACAGGTCTGCCAAATCCTTTAGCTGAATCTTGGTTACGTTTCAAAGTCACTCAGGGATACATCCTCCTTCCATAGAAAAGTGTCAACAACTACTAAAGACATTCCTGTGGTGCAGACTTTACTCTATTACACAAGAAACCTAGTTCTTTTACTTTCCTTTTCCAATTATTATTACCCCACTTGCAATTGGACGTTGTCGGCATTGGGTTTAATCCCGACAAGAGCCCCCAATTAATATGTTACGGCTGAGGCTGGAGGAGTGCACTGTTAACTCAGTTTCACTTCTCCACTGGTCACAACATATATTTAAATTTTCCCACTTACCAAAAACAATCATATATCGTATTTTTCCCCAGAATAAAGCACACCAACCAGGTTTCTTTAATAAACAACAAAATTATCAGTTCACTATACCCCAAGTCTTAAATAGCAATAAAGTAAACATGCACATGAATTGAAATATGAAAGCCCTTTATTTTTATCCTAGTCCTCAGACACTCACACACAATGACAACCAGTTCAGTGGGAAAAAAGGAATTTTTGTTTACAGCTGCTACAAAGAAATAGAGGGAATAAAAAAATAACTTAGACTGGAGAAGATATGGAAGTCCTTTGTTTTGGCGAGGTGTCCCGAAGGTGATTAGGTGGCTGTCACAGGAATCTTCCTAGAACAGTTCTTTCCGAGCAGTGTTGATGAAGAGTCTGGGTAGGCTTTCAAGAGAGGCAGCTACAGAAGGCTTCACATAGGTCTTAGATCAGGTGTGCAACAAAGGTTTCAATTCTCACATTCAATGCAAAGTTCCTTCAAAGATGCAGAATTTCTTCAAATACAGAGGTATCAGTATAACTTGATACAGGATTTGCTTTTCAAGAGAAAGATGGGCTGGCAGGATCTTCTGTCCTCCTGGCAGGTGAATAAGCAAACTCCAACAGCCTGTTTTTAGTCAAACCAACTGACTTTTTTTTAACAGTTCAAAATGAAACTAAAACTGTTCATCAGCAATCTTGAGGCAGCTATAAATCGTGGTCTCATTTCCTTGTAAATATCTGTCCCTTCAGGTCAGAACAACCCTGCTGTGTTTACTTGAAATAGTTAATGTCATTGTAAATGGGGGTGGAAAAGGGGTGTTAGAGATTTATTTAGTAAATTTTGTAGGGGTGCATCTTTAAAAATTCAAATTGCCTGCAGGGCTGGCTGCTCTTTAAAAATGGCACCAGCGCCTGCACACAGACAGCTGACGCCATTGCCAGGGATGGACAGCCCGCCCCCTCCACGTGATTTGGGGTGGGGGGCGGTGGGTAGGCCGCCCCGGCTATTTAAATGAGCTGCCGTGCATTCGATTGCAGTGGTTCTTTGGCACGTGGCCCACATGTGCAGGCTGCCACTTCCTGAGCTCGCCCCCCAAATCAGCAGCTGGCTCTCCAGCCCAAGGTTTTTGGAAAAAGATGCAGTGGGTATGTGAGGAAGAACTTTTTTTACGCAGTGAGTGGTAATGACCTGGAACTTGCTGCCTACGAGGATGGTGGAAGCAGAGATGATCAACGAAATTAGATTGGCACTTGAGGAAAATAAACTTGCTGGGCTACTGGCATAGAGTGCGGTAATGGGACTGACTGGATTGCTCTTTGAAGAGCTGGCATGGATTCAATGGGCCAAATGGCCTCCATCTGTGCCATAATGACTCTATGATTCTATGACTCTACAAAAGAACGGAAACCTAGCAGCATAATATTTTCTCATACACACATGTGCATACCCTTGTGCAAATACAAAGCTTTATTCTTTTTCTGACTGTTCCTCTGGGTGAAACCCCTGTGACTTCAGCAAAGCTCCAAGCATGCTGCTCAGATCCCAGCCATTACTGCTCTGATGCTCTTGACCAATGGCCTGTGAGTTTTGGAGTTCCTGAGGGATAGGCCAAAGACTCCTCCACCTGCACCTGGTGCAGGGGCTGACCTGGTCTTTGGGACACAAGGCAGCATGTGTGGCACTGAGGTGGGGTTGTGGGGTGGGTGGGGGGGGGGGGGGGCGGGGGTGGTGCGGCAGCAATGGGTGCTTTGAGTGGAATATTCGCTTCCATTCCCCTTTTGCCATCATCCCTCTTAAGTAACAGTTGCACTTTACTTCTACCACTCTGCTGGGAAGCTGCTTGGTGCAGATCACTGACACACTGTAAAGCCAAGCCTAAGGTGTCTGTCATTCTAGTTAAGGTGCCAGAAATGTTAATCTCCAGAGTCTGCACAGCCATGGTCAAAGCCTGCATGGATACATTTGAATGCTGCGATTGATGTTCCCACAGAATTGGTCACTCTATCCATGGAAGAAGACATCCTCGAAATGCTCTGTGACATCAAATACTCATGCTTGTGTGTGTGGAAGGCCTGTCAGATTTCCTGCTGCCCCTCAATGATTCTCCTTTTCAACAACAGCCCCCAGGTTACAGCATCTGTGTCCAGCTGAGCAGAACTTGAAAGGGCTGTGCACTCTGATATGGATGCTTCACAGCTGTCCTTGCCCCCTTGTCTACTTTTGCTCACTGAGCTGTGAGTCGCCAGGTAAAAACCCAACTACCCGTCTACCTGGGATCACTGAAATATGAATACTTGCGCTGAAATCCTGTGACTGTGCACCCTCAGAAGGAATCAGCTCCTCCGAGACTTCATCATCAGCAAGGTCCAGCGACTGCTGCTGCACGTGTGAAGGCCCAGAGGGAGAGAAAATGATTTAATACAGGAAAGGTAAGGAGGTTGCAACGTATTGTTATGAAGATGATCATATTTCACTTGCTACAGCAATTAAGTCAACATGACTCATTGTTGTATTTATTTATTTTATTTATTTAGACATATGTGTTGCTGATATTGAATTCAATGTCACCAGGTAACTGGTGGGCTTGGTCTCGGGTAGTCTGCATGAGTGGGCTTGGTCTCAGGTGGCAGTACCAAGTGGCCATACTGCTGGGTGAGAGCTTTGGGGGGCCATACTATCAGATGAAAGGATTAGCTATCTGCAAGAGTGGTCACTGAAGGCCATTAACATGTAAGTCGAGAGAAGTAGCAAAGGCAAAGATGCCAAGGCAACATCATCTCTGCAAGGACAGCACTCTGGAGGTCTACTGATCAATTGGCATGGGTCTCATACATCCTGTCTTTGTGGACCCCTGTGGCGTGATGCAGCCCCTCCAATGGAGAGAGGACCAGGAGGCAGCTGTGCCTGCCCATGAAGCTCCACGATGAGAGTGGCAGCAGCCGGCCATGGCAAGAAGTGTCCACCTGTGCCAGAGTGTGTACAGGACTCAAATCAGTTATTTCTAAATGTCCGAGCGGCATTATGAGCTAAGACTGCAGCTCTCCAGGGAGGCTGTCACCGATTTATGCCCCATACTGCAGCACAAGTTGCGACCTATTGGATTTGGTGGTCCCCCTATTTTAGTGGCCCTGAAGATCACAGCGCCACTTAACTTTTATGCATTTGTATCTTTCGAGGGATCCACTGGGGACATGTATGGGGTCGTCCAGGCAGCAGCCCACTGCTGCATTAAGGAGGTGACCAATGCCCTGTACAAGAGGGCCGGCAACTATGTGCACTACCAGACCAACCCTAACAATTAAGCCGAGAGAGCCATCGGATTCAGGGTCATTGCTGGATTCCCCCAGGTGCGAGGTGTGATAGATTGCACGCATGTGGTCATCAAGGCTCCAACAGACCAGCCGGAAGAGCTTTCATTCCATCAACATTCTACTGGTCTGCGACCATGGAAAACATTTCCTGCAGGTGTGTGCCCGCTTCCTGGGAAGCAGCCACGATGCCTACATACAGTCCCAAGTGCCACAGCATTTCATGCCCCCCTGCTTGCCTTCAGGGATGGATTCCCGGGGATAAGGGCTACCCATTGAAGATATGGCTCCTGTGAGGAACCCTTGCACTGCAGCAGAGGGTATAACACTTGTCATGGCTCCACCCAAACGATCATCAAGCAGGCCATTGGGCTACTGAAGATGAGATTCTGTTGCCTAGATCATTCTGGAGGAGCCCCACAGTATGCTCCAGTGAGGGTTTCGTGTATGGGGTGGTCTTCTGTCCTCTGCATCATCTAGCACTGCAGAGGGGGAGGCCTTTCATGATGAGGCCATGATTGACTGCTGCTTCTTACCAATGAGGAGGATGTGGAGCAGGGAGAGGAGCAAGCAGCACTGGATGTTGAAACCCTTGCACTGGAGGCCAGACACATTGAGCGAGGGGCCAGGGAGGCAAGAGACAGTCTCATACTTACCCGCTTCCAGCCACCATGATGGCCTGTCATAGTAAAAGCAATAAAGACTCACCTAAATGCATTCGGTCTGTCACCTCCTTTCTAATTGGGTTCCCTGCCTTGCGCCCAGCTTAACCACACACTGTGGCCCATAGGAGACACTTACCAAAGGAGGACTGTGCCTACACTGGTAAACATGAAGGAAGAAGGATGAAGTCAGCATCTCCCAATTAATGCATGAAAGAATAAGCATTTTCCACAACGAATGTAAACTGCAATAATGATAGAACTTTATAACACAAAATGAATGGCAAACACCCGTAAAACCCCAAGTATGTCCAGGTGGTTTTCTTTTTACATTCCCGTGTGTTTCTACGAGGTGTGACCCCTGTGCTGGCTACTGGGCTGGAGGCAGGCTGCTGATCACAGAGATCAGTACAGAGACTCCAAGCTGGGGGAGTCAGCAGCACAGCAGTTCAGCAGCACAAGGACTCCAGGCAGGGGGATCAGCAGTACAGCGGCAGCAAAGGCAAAGCAGCATCAAAGGCAGTCAGTGAAGCAGAAGTTTAAGCGGGGCTGACAGCACTTTAAACACAGTGCTACCGCCTGCATCGTGTCCGCCCCCCCGTCGCGTAATTGGACGGACCTCATGCCTCCATTATGATAATTGGCTGTCCGCTGCATGATTGCGGTGGGCCGGCTGCGCATGGGGCGAATGTTGACGGCATCCACTTCCGGGTCTGCTGCCAGGGCCCACTAAATTCAGCCCATGGGCTGGATTTCATGGGCCCCCCTGAGATGAGTTGGAGGTGGGGGGCCCAAAGAATTGTAACGGGAGGTGGGGATGGAGGACCCATTGCCTCCCCATCGCCAAGTGATTTTGCCGGGAGTGGGATAGGCCGCCGACTGCGTTTTCGCTCAGAGGCCAATTGAGGCCCTTAAGTGACCTATTACTGGCTACTTCAGGGTCTGTTCCCCCTGCTGCTGGGATTTAACCAGCAGCAGGGGTTGCCTCCTTTACACAGGGAGGTTGCCCAGCAATACGAGGCACCCTCTTTGTGTGCGTGGGGGGGGTCCCTCCTGTGGCAATCTATGGCTCACAGAGGACCCTTGCCGGGAATAACTTCACCTTCCTGGACCCGTCTTCCCCCTGCACTTAACGACCACCCTCCCACCGCCTCTCATCCGGACTGGCCCTGGCGACCCTGCCTCACGTACCTCTGGTCTGGGGTTCCACCGCTGGGCCTGGGTCCAAGGCCTCTGCAGTACGGGCAGTGGCCACCACTCCTGGTGGCGCTGCTGATACTGCTGAGCTGCCAGCCCAGTGATTGGCCAGCAGTTCTTGGAGGTGGGATCCCCGTCTTTAAAGGGTTGTGTCGGAACAATGCAAGGTCGCACCAGGGATGGAGGCCTTGGAAAGGCCCCTAATCCCTTCCCCATTTCAGCTCAGCCACGGGATTGCTGCCAGTACCACAAAATCCAGCCCCATGGGCTGAATTTTACCAGCCCCTTGATGCCATGGGTTGCAGTGGGGCGGGGGGGAGGGGGTGGTAAAATTCTGTGGGGTGAAGCCTTCCTCGACCACCGGTGATGAGAAGCACCCGCCGCATAGTACCAGTGGCAGGGTGGGGGGACCATCTAATAAAATCCAACCCCATATGAGTAATTTAAAGATGTAAATTAACTTACCTGCCAGCGGCGGCCATCCCACGCCAATTTTATGGCTGCCGCTTGCACCTCGCGCACCTTTGGAACTCCGTATGGAGTTCTGAGGAAAGAACCTGGTGGGGAGGGGGGAGGAATAAAATTTTCAGGACGGGAGGGGTGGAGGAGCAGAGAAAACATTTTTCATTGGCTGTGGGGATGATGGGAAGGGGTTGAAGGACAAAAAGTGCAAAGTTTGGGGTTTAAAGGTCGGGACTGTCAAAAATGCTTTTTCGGGGGGGAGAGGGAAATAAATTTATTGTGTAATCATTGGGGGGGCTGGTGGAAGTAGCACTTTTATGTTAAATTAAATGTGTTTATTGACATTTAAAGTGATGGTTCCTTTAAAATTTTAAATTCGCTGTCAGGGCTTGAAGCCCTTTAAAAATGGTGCCGGCGCCTGCGCGGTGGCACCAGACGCCATTGCCGGTGACGCAGTGGCCGCCCCCTCTACATCATCGGGGGCAGGCACTCCGCCCTTCTATTTAAATCAGCCCCCGTGCATAATATCGCAGGGGCTGTGCTGCGGCAGTTCCTTGTCGGAAGGCCGTCGCATTCAAAGCATGCTGCCGCAGAACGCAGTGCACTAATAAAATCCAGCCCCATATGAGTAATTGTTGAGATATTGGTCAGAGAAGGCCATCTGCTGATTTCTGCAGCATACAATATTCCAACTGATCTCCTGCAGATAATCTAAAGTACACGGAAGTGGAAATAAAGGAGAAGATTGATTACATCAGCATTGTACTCCTCAATGCTACTCCAGGATATCTAGATGTCCCACATTGGCTCAGCAGAGTTTGTGTACAGGCCCAATGTAAGGATGTTTCCAGCCTCCCTTTCCTCTGTCCTATTTTCTATTCATTCATGGAATGTGGGTGTTGCTGGCAATGCCAGCATTTATTGCTCATCCTTAATATTGACATTGAGAAGGTGGTGGTGAGTTATCTTCCTGAACAACTGCAGTCCATGTGGTGTAGGCCGTCCAGTTTATTCTTATTTAACTTTTCTCTCGTGATTTGATACAACTGTGTGGCTTGCTCAGCAAGTTCAGAGGGCAGTTAAGAGTCAACCATATTGGTAAGAACAGCAGATTTTCGTTCCTAAAGGACAATAGTGAACAAGAAGGGTTTGCACAACAATCCAGTAGTTTCATGATCACCATTACTGAGACTAGCTTCTTAAAATCCAGATTTATTTAATTAATTGAGTTTAAATTTCCCAGTTACCATGATGGGATTTGAACATACATCTCCAGAGTGTTAGTCCAAGCCTCTGGATTACTCAGCCACTAACATTACTACTACATTACCGTTCCCAATGCTGCACTTGGACTGAGAACTGGTAGTGAGTCTTGTGTCATCTCTGCAGTGTTGACAAAGAAGACAACTCTCTTCTGACGTGGCCAGGTGGTTGAGGCAGATTCATACAATGTTATTTCTCAGCTACCTGTGGGCGCATGTGAGACGCCTGCCTCTTTTCCCTCTGCAGGAATGCCTCTTTCACCTCAAATTCAACACAGCCATTGCTGGGCCCATGCAACAGCAGGGACAAACTATTGACAGCAGGAATGCTGATGTGGGAGGTTTGTACCAAAAGAATTGAACTAAAAGAAAACAGCAACAAACAGCCAGCAAAAAACAAACTCACTAGCTCTAATGCTCAAGTTTCAGTGAGTCAAGCCAAATACGGCAGTCAGATGGTAAGATTCAATAATGTGGCAACCAACTTAAAGTATTGGAGTATGAACAGCTTGCTGAACTAACAACACCATTTTATCTAGGCAATTCAAGAGCTGCACTGCAAAAATCATGGCTAATTTGTATTTGGACTAATTTGCATTCACGTTGTGCAATGAAACCAACGCAAGCAGAGGGCTGGATTATGTTGTCCCACTGCCAGGAGTGGTGGCGGGTGCAGAAAATTGCGGCCGCTCTGCAAGAAAGCCACACCTCCACGCTGCCATGATTACGTGGCAGGCGGCCACTTAACATATTGACGGCGGCCGTGCCCACCACCCCCCCCCCCCATCATGTGATGAGGACAGCAGTGGCAACGCCATTCACGGTGCCACCTGATGCTGGAGGAAGTGCTGGCGCCATTTTTAAAAGGCTGCCAGCCCTGAAAACAGTTCAAAATAATGCAGAGTTGATCCGTTCCCCCTTGCCTTACAGTAAATAATGCAGAGTTGATCCCTTCCCCCTTGCCTTACAGTAAATAATGCAGAGTTGATCCCTTCCCCTTTGCCTTACAGTAAATAATGCAGAGTTGATCCGTTCCCCCTTGCCTTACAGTAAATAATGCAGAGTTGATCCCTTCCCCCTTGCCTTACAGTAAATAATGCAGAGTTCATCCCTTCCCCTTTGCCTGACAGTAAATAATGCTCCGTTGATCCCTTCCCCTTTGCTTTACAGTAAATAATGCAGAGTTGATCCCTTCCCTTTTGCCTTACAGTAAATAATGCAGAGTTGATCCCTTCCCTTTTGCCTTACAGTAAATAATGCAGAGTTGATCCCTTCCCCCTTGCCTTACAGTAAATAATGCAGAGTTGATCCCTTCCCTTTTGCCTTACAGTAAATAATGCAGAGTTGATCCCTTCCCTTTTGCTTTACAGTAAATAATGCAGAGTTGATCCCTTCCCCTTTGCCTTACAGTAAATAATGCGGAGTTGATCCCTTCCCTCTTGCCTTACAGTAAATAATGCAGAGTGGATCCCTTCCCCTTTGCCTTACAGTAAATAATGCAGAGTTGATCCCTTCCCCTTTGCCCTACAGTAAATAATGCAGAGTTGATCCCTTCCCCTTTGCCTTACAGTAAATAATGCAGAGTTGATCCCTCCCCCTTTGCTTTACAGTAAATAATGCAGAGTTGATCCCTTCCCCCTTGCCTTACAGTAAATAATGCAGAGTTGATCCCTCCCCCTTTGCTTTACAGTAAATAATCCAGAGTTGATCCCTCCCCCTTTGCTTTACAGTAAATAATGCAGAGTTGATCCCTTCCCCCTTGCCTTACAGTAAATAATGCAGAGTTGATCCCTCCCCCTTTGCTTTACAGTAAATAATGCAGAGTTGATCCCTCCCCCTTTGCTTTACAGTAAATAATGCAGAGTTGATCCCTTCCCCCTTTGCTTTACAGTAAATAATGCAGAGTTGATCCCTCCCCCTTTGCTTTACAGTAAATAATGCAGAGTTGATCCCTTCCCCCTTGCCTTACAGTAAATAATGCAGAGTTGATCCCTCCCCCTTTGCTTTACAGTAAATAATGCAGAGTTGATCCCTTCCCCCTTGCCTTGCAGTAAATAATGCAGAGTTGTTCCCTTCCCCCTTGCCTTACAGTAAATAATGCAGAGTTGATCCCTTCCCCTTTGCCTTACAGTAAATAATGCAGAGTTGATCCCTTCCCCTTTGCCTTACAGTAAATAATGCAGAGTTGATCCCTTTCCTCTTGCCTTACAGTAAATAATGCAGAGTTGTTCCCTTCCCCCTTGCCTTACAGTAAATAATGCAGATTTGATCCCTTCCCCTTTGCCTTACAGTAAATAATGCAGAGTTGACCCCAGGCCCCCGAACATCCACAAAATATTGCAGAGTTGACCCCTTCTCCAACCCCCCTAAATATACTCAGAATTGCAGCGGAGACCCTTGCCCCTCCTTGGTGACGCCAATTTCTCCTGGACAGGAAAGCGAAGGCACATGAGTGCCGCACGCAGTGCTCAAGATCGGGAACAGATGGGAAGGTCGCGGCAGATGACATGTTAATTTATGCAGAGAGCTGTTTTAAATATTTAAACCAGGGTCTCGTCACAGAGGGACGGAGGGGCCGACACAGAGCTTTCCCGTCGCCAGGAAGATCAGGCCTGGCAATCCCGGCGTCGGGTTCCGTGGAGGTCACTGCCTCTACGATTCACCGCCCACAGCCATGAAACACGATATCGGGCTGAGAACAAAATCCAGGCCAGAGACTATCACCTCAAAATTTTCTTGCAAGAATTCTTTTTGTCTCCTGAATCTAACATTCAGCATTGAGTACTCTGAAGCCTGCTTCCTGATCTTATGGGCTGCTGTACTACTGCTAAGAGGCTGTTCCCTGAGTGTGTCACTGTGGAATTGTCTCTATTGCCATCAGTGGAAGATGTAACATGGTAAAGTGCTTCAATATGCAGTTTACAGTCAGTAAGTCAATGCAGGAAGAGAAGAAAGAGAAGAGGAACAAGGCGAAATTGACAACTCAAAACACTGAACTCTGGCTAGTTCTTCCACTTTGCCACCTCGAGCCTTCTCTATGGCCATTCTCCTCAGGATTTGCAAGGTTTAAAATGTTATAGCACTTATTAATAATTTCCCTTTACAAATCCGCTAATTTTGTGGCTTGGAAATGACTGTCAATTAAATGTTGAATTATGGGCAGTTTATGATGCATACCTGTGCCCACTAAGAACTAGTTTAAGTCCATCCAAATTCATTTCATATATGACCTGAATTCTGACAAAGATAAAATTTCATTTCATCAGGCTGCCTGAGAACATGGTGAGACAGGTTCAATAGAAGCATTCAAAAGGGAATGTTATATGAAAAGGAAAAATGTGCAGGGTTATGGGGAGAAAGCAGGGGAATGGAACTGAAAGAGTTGCTCCTTCAGAGAGCCAGTGTGGACACAATGGGCCGAATGGCCTCCTTCTGCGCTGTAACGATTCTGTGACTCTATGATATTGCTTATGTACGTGTGAGATATTCAGGCCAAATTTCCAGGTATCAGGTTATGTTCCCAATGGTCTGATAACACACAGAAGCAGCAATGCTGCAATAATTGATCCGTTGAAGGCCCCTACAGCTGATACCTAAATTATTTGCCTTTGGTCAACTCAAAGTATGACTTATTACAATAGACAGTCTGAGAACTATATACGTTTTTATTGACTTTTTTGATAATAGTATAGAAGGTGTGATCAGTTAATGTGAGTATGTATAATTATCATGGGATAATGAAGGTTTGATTGGTTTAACACTGTGTTATAAGACATGAGAAATGTACAATTTCAATTGGTATCAGAAACTGGAGTGTGCAGGGAGCATTTGTGAAACACCATTAAATAATACATTTGTGTGGGATACATTCCTGCTCATTATTGTTTTACTGTTCTTTTCTTTTCTTTTTCTTTTGGGCCTCCTTATCTCGAGAGACAATGGATACGCGCCTGGAGGTGGTCAGTCAATGCTGTGAAAACAGACCTTGCTTGTGAAAATATGTTCCATTCGGTTTGGATATGTTTAACTACATAATTTTGGTCAGCCCTTCGGCATTCATGATTTTTGATTTTGAAAAAGATTGCATTATTAATTGCATAATGCTGTGATGCAGAGAGTTGATTGTATTACATTGGCAATGTTCATTTTAGAAATTGTCAATGTTGTTCTGAGCTCAGAATGTATATTATTTTATTAATTGCAGGCATTTCTGCTGTCCTTTGCTTTTTTTTCAAGTCTGCTGAACTTCTCAGTCTCATTTGTCTTCGGAGCAGCCGAAATTATTTTTTATTATTCATTCGTTCGTGGGATGTGGGTGTCGCTGGGTAGGCCAGCATTTAATGCCCATCCCTAATCGCCCTTGAGAAGGTGGTGGTGAGCTGCCTTCTTGAACCGCTGCAGTCCTAGGGGTGTAGGTACACCAACAGTGCTGTTAGGAAGGGAGTTCCAGGATTTTGACCCAGTGATAGTGAAGGAATGTCGATATAGTTCCAAGTCAGGATGGTGTGTGGCTTGGAGGGGAACTTGCAGGTGGTGGTGTTCCCATGCATCTGCAGCCCTTGTCCTTCTAGATAGTAGAGATCGTGGGTTTGGAAGGCACTGTTGAAGCAGCCTTGGTGAGTTGCTGCAGTGCATTTTGTAGATGGTACACACTGTTGCCACTGTGCATCGGTGGTGGAGGGAATGAATTTTGAAGGTGGTGGATGGTGTGCCAATCAAGCAGGCTGCTTTGTCCTGGATGGTGTTGAGCTTCCTGAGTGTTGTTGGAGCTGCACCCATCCAGGCAAGTGGAGAGTATTCTATCACACTCCTGGCTTGTGCCTTGTAGATAATGGACAGACATCGGGGAGACAAGAGGTGAGTTACTTGCTGCAGAAATCCCAGCCTCTGACCTGCTCTTGTAGCCACAGCATTTATGTGGCTGGTCCAGTTCAGCTTCGGGTCAATGGTAGCCACCAGAATATTGATAGTGGAAGATTCAGCGATGGTAATTCCATTGAAAGTCAAGGGGAGATGGTTAGATCCTCTCTTGTTTGAGATGATCATTGCCTGGCACTTGCATGGCGCGAATGTTACTTGCCACTTATCAGACCAAACCTGGATGTTGTCCAGGTCTTGCTGCATCTGGACACTTCAATATTTGAGGAGTCGCGAATGGTGCTGAACATTGTGCAATCATCAGCAAATATCCCCACTTCTGACCTTATGATAGAGGTAAGGTCATTGATGAAGCAGCTGAAGATGGTTGGGCCTAGGACACTACCTTGAGGAACTCCTGCAGTGATGTCCTGGAGCTCAGATGATTGACCTCAAACAACCACAACCATCTTCCTTTGTGCCCAGTATGACTCAAACCAGCAAACAGTTTTCCCCCGATTCCCATTAACTCCAGTTTTGATAGGGCTCATTGATACCATACTCAGTCAAATGCTGCCTTGATGTCAAAGGCATTCACTCTTACCTCACCACTTGAGTTCAGGTCTTTTGACCATGTTTGAACCAAGGCTGTAATGAGGTAAGGAGCTGAGTGGCCCTGGCAGAACCCAAACTGAATGTTCCTGAGCAGATTATTGCTCAGCAAATGCCACTTGATAGCACTGTCGACAACCCCTTCCATCACTTTACTGATGATTGAGAGTAGGCTGATGGGGGGGGTAATTGGCCGGGTTGGATTTGTCCTGCTTTTTGTGCACAGGACATACCTGGACAATCTTCCATATTGCCGGATAGATGCCAGTGTTTTACTGGAACAGCTTGGCTTGGGATGCAGCTAGTTCTGGAGCACAGGTCTTCAGTACTATTGCTGGAATGTTGTCAGGGCCCATAGCCTTTGCAGTATGATTTCACTGTCCAAGAACTATCAGCTTAATTGTCTTGTAACTGGCTTTTTGGATAAGATCATTGTAAGATGATGCAGGGAATATTAGAATTTTCCTTTCCCATTCCTCAAGACTTCACTATCACAAGGTATTCCAACTGGTTACCTGAGATGACAAAAAAAAAGGCTTGGTTTGACTACTGATGTTAATTTGAATATCAGACCTGTAAACTAATCAATAACTTTTGAGCGTGAAATGAGCATTTGCATCAGTCCACAGTTTGGGTACTTACCAAGTGCGTGCTTCCTTTTAGATTTCTTTACAAGTTCCAACAATGTAAATATTTCAGACTATGCTTGAGGGAATGCGAGTGAGTATTCTGGCAAACTTGAAGCTTCTTGGGTTTTGACAAAGTTGAATAATTTAGTGGTAGTGCACTCCTTGAATCATTGATCAGACCAGCAACTGCTAGTTACTGAAGCTTGATAAATTACATTGATGCTTTGTTATCTTATTTTTAATTGTGGCCTCGATAGCACAGGGGGTAAAAAAAAGTTCCATATCTAATTGCGAATGAAATTTACTATTTCTTGTGGACGAAGCAGAACTGTATAATTCACTTCTAATAAAATAAAACTGCCACATGTTGTAAATCCCTTTGTTGTTTGAGAGCCTGTGGAATTTTTCCAATAAGTGGGTAATTGTGTAATCTGCAATCATCTAGAATAACAGTTAATTCATTTTTTTAGAATATAATTCATTGTAAACCGGCATTTTCTATTAAATGTATTACCAATTACACAACTAAACAAGAATAAAAATGAGTGGCTGTGTGTTTCTAAGCTGTAACAAACTCAAAAGTATTTTGACTGTCATAATTATTAAAGGGTGATGCTTAGTAATTCATTATCACTTATACAATATGTGGCAATTGATAACTACATCCAATATTTTGGTTTTTCATATCCTACTTTATGTACTCGAATAGGACCGATTTTATGAAATTGTGCTCCTAATGGCATGTCACACCTGCTAGGAACATATATTGAGAAATAATGCAAAATCATGAGGAGTAGACAGTGATTTCCTGATGTGTGCTGCTGACAAGCAACACATCCCACCAAGAGTGTAATTTCATAAAATTGGTCGTAATATGTTTTAGTTTATATATTATACTATCTGATCTCCTGTAACATTGCCTATCATGACTCAGAGTTTATGTTATAATAGGGTCTATAATACTACCCTGGTTATAATACTGTACTAAAAACCCATCAGATCAAATTGTGAAATTATATTCAATAAATCTGGTAATGAAAGCTGCTGGATTGTTGTAAAAATCCAATTACTTCACTAATATTCTTCAGGAAGGAACCTGTCAGTTCGACCTGGTTTGAACTATATGTGACTCCAGTCCCACACTAAATGGTTTAACTCTTAATTCCATCAGGGCAGCTAGAGATGGGCAATAATTACTGCCTTACCAGTGTCATCCATTTTCCAAGAATAAATATTTAAAAAGTGGCTGGTGGTTCAAAAGGGAATTAGACTGTTATCTGAAAAGGAATAATGGGCAGGGTTATGGGGAAAAGCCGAGGAACTGGCACTAGATGAATTGCTCATTCGGAGAGCCAGTGCAGACATGATGGGCCGCATGGCCTCCTTCTGTGCTGTAACAATTCTGTAATTCTGTGATTCTGTGCTGGATACAGAAATAGGGGGAAAAATACACACCTTCAGTCAATGAATGTGGGAAAAATTGTAAGAGATCTCCCCAGAGACAGTGAGATGTCTTCATAAGTTCCTATTAGATAAATAAATGTCATTTTCCTTACCCACTTCAGGTAGTGATTTTAGGATAGAACCAAATAAGTGCAGCCTTTCCTGTATGATTGTAACTCCCATGAAAAACTAAAGGCCAGTGCACATTCTACTTTAATGCAATAAAGTCTACCAAAGTGAATACAAGACAATCGACTTTTCCTAACACTGTAGGAGCCAAGAAAACATTCAAGGACTTGGAGAGGAAATGGATGTTGAAGATGAAGTAGTAGTTTTCAAAGGTAGAGGTGGCAATGTGGCTTTTTATAGAGGGGATAATTATGGCAGTTTTGAAAGGGAAGTGGACAAAACCTGAGAAGAGAGAATTATTTATTATGTCAGCTAGCTAGGGACCAGGAAGGGAAGTTAAATACCAACAATTTCATACAAATGGAGCTGAGAGAGCCGCAGGTAAGTCTTAGGGACAAGAAGAGCTTGGTGACGGTGTGAGGGACGAGAAGAGGGAACCTAGAAAAACATAATGGTTCAAGACAAGAGCAAGGGAACCACGGGAAATATTTTGTTTGATGGAAAAAGGGACAGTGGGATCCAACAGAGGCAGCTGAATAGATGCGTTATATCTTAGTGTAAAAGAAAACCATGAGCTCCCTGCACTAGTTGTTAAAGATAAGGGTGGAGGAGGCAGGGGGTTTTTTTTAGAGATACAGCACTGAAACAGGCCCTTCGGCCCACCGAGTCTGTGCCGAACATCAACCACCCATTTACACTAATCCTACACTAATCCCATATTCCTACCAAACATCCCCACCTGTCCCTATATTTCCCTACCACCTACCTATACTAGTGACAATTTATAATGGCCAATTTACCTATCAACCTGCAAGTCTTTTGGCTTGTGGGAGGAAACCGGAGCACCCGGAGAAAACCCACGCAGACACAGGGAGAACTTGCAAACTCCACACAGGCAGTACCCGGAATCGAACCCGGGTCCCTGGAGCTGTGAGGCTGCGGTGCTAACCACTGTGCCACTGTGCCGCCCCTAATGATGGATTTAAGGGGAAGGTTTTGTAGTGGAGTAAAGAAGCTCCATATTTCCAGCGTTTCTGGAAAATCTTAGAGTAGTGAGCATAATGGTTTTGACAGAGGAGATCAAGGCTTGAAAGTGCTTGATGTGCTCTAGCCAGATCTGACAATGGAAAGTCAAACCAGTTGTCCACTTTATCCACTCAAGCAAGTGTCCCTTGGACTTGAGGGACTCGGGAAAATGGCCAGGGTGTGAAGAGTAAGGGTTTTACTGGGAGAAGGCCATTAAAGGTGAAGTGGTGATTAAGTGGAAGTATTGTGATGAATGGAAGAGTAAAGGCTGGATAGTTCAGAGTTTGAAGATGTTATTGTAAGTGACTTAGGGAAGTTCATTCTAGTGGGGAATACAAAAGGATGTGAGGTTCAAAATAGAATATAAATAATGAGGGATACAAGGAAGTTATGGCCTTGATCGAGACAATGCTCTTAACTTTTATACCATTGTATAAGCTTGACTGAATGGTAGCACTCTCACCTGATTCAATAGGTTGTGTGTTTAACCCCCATTCTTAAGACTTAAACCCATAAGCTTTGAATTTCCTCTTGTGCTCCTACTGATTCCAGCTGTACTACTATTGGATGTCCAGTAGAATACACCAGAATTATAGCAGGACTTAAAGGGTTAAATGAGGACTAGCTACATGAACTTGGTTTGTATTCCTGTGAGTTTTTATGTACAGTTTAGCAGTGAGATCTAGCCATTCCAGTATCATGACCTCAGCTACTCTTCCTGGCATCTCACTCTACTCATTCATTTATTTCTGTGAGGAGAATCTATCTATTGTCCCGTGACTTACCTTCATCTCCCTACCTATTAGGTGTCAGCTGTGGCTCAGTGGTAGCATTCTCACCTTTGAGTCAAATGCTTGTGTGTTCAAGTCCTGTTGCAAGAAACTTAAGGACAAAATCTAGGCTGACACTCCTGTGCATAACTGAGGGAGTGCTGTGCGGTCAGAGGTATTGTCCTATGGACGAGAGATTAAACCAAGGCCCCATCTGCCCTCTCAGGTGACATAAAAGATCACATGGCATTATTTCAAAAAGGAGCATTGGCATTATCCCCAGTGCCCTGGCCAATATTTATCCCTCAACAACATCACAAAAACAGATTATCTGGTTGTTATTCGCATTGCTGTGCACAAATTGGCTGCCGCGTTTCCTACACAAAAACAATGACTATACTGCAACAAAGTACTTCATTAGCTGCAAAATAGGACATCCTGAGTTGTGAAGAGGACTATATAAATGCAAGTCCTTCTTTCAAGAGGTGAGAAATTTTTGGAATAATCTACAAGGGAAGGCAGAGGAATCAAAGACATTTAGGGAATTCCAGATGCATTTGGATGACATACAAGAGGGACAAGCTTGCTGGGCCAGATGCTCTTTTTACCATTTTTGCCTTTTTATATTATTATGTAAAGTATGTCCACATATGTAAATTCTTCAATTAAAAAAAAAATTAACAAGGAAAGCAGCACAAATGTCAATTTGGATTTTCATGCAGGATGTATTTGTGAATTATAAATATAATAGTATGATATACATGTGGTATCAGAAAGCATTTGATACATCACAAAAATATGTATTAAACTGTTCTTACCACTCTGAAGTAGTGAATAACTAAACTGCAGCATCACCACAATGAAGAGGAATGAAGATATTCATCCTGCTTGACAGTGCTCAAAAGAGTAATATTCTGTCCTTAGGCTTTTTGTGATACTGTACTGTGGGTTGTAATCTTCACTGATTTGTAGCCAAATTGAAATGTAAGCTAAAGATGAACTCAGTCTGATATTGAAAATATAAATTTTCGTGGTACACTTACAAACTTAACTCTGCAAGATGTTCTAAACTACATGCTACAATGATTTAGAGAAATCAGGCTTAGAATATTGCACCCCAGGCAGTTTCTACAGAGTATTCTAAGTGGCATAACATCATTTGAATTGACAACATCTATTCAGTAGGTTTCCTATATAACATTTCCAAAAATGTCTTGAAAAAGAAAATGAAGAGGAAATCACCTGCAGAATTCTAAGTTTATCAATGGTGCAAAATAACTATGCAATCAATTGAAAATCAAAGCAATGAGAAGTTTTGGAATTCAGTATTAAGAGACAAATCCCTAGGACAGCATAAGGACAATTTTAATAGGAATCCCTGAACTGTCTCCAGTGCAGGTGAAATTTTGTCCTGCTCACTTCTCTAATGCAGTTTAATTGATTTTAAGCCAATGTGGAATCACAAAGGGGCACAATTGCGGGGGTTGTGAGGGGGGTGGGTGCAATTGCAGGTGGGTGGTTTGTATGAGGCTTCGATTCTGATATTGGGGGGACTTGGGGGGCTGGGAGGATTAACTCCTGCTCCTCCTGACCCACAAAGAGTGTTCCCCGACTCTGTCCTCACCTTGCTGCAGTTGCCAGGTTTCCCGAAGCTCATTAACATGTTTAAAATGCCACTGGCCTCCTGGGAGTGAGTTGGCTGCCCGTCCCCCCATCCTGCCTCAGTAAAAGATGGAGGTTGGCAGGTTGGAACCGACTTTTCGACATATTCCTTTTTTTGTATTCTAATATGTAGAATATGGCGCAAGAAAAAGTAGCCCCAAAATTCCTTGGGTTGAGATCCAGATCAGCCCAGAATTTGGAATTCTCCAAGCACAGAGAAGAAAAAATGGAGACTCTACGCCCATAATGTTGCTCTTCAATTTCATGGTGCCTGCATCAGTAATAGGTGCACAGTTTAAAGAAGAGCAGAGGAGTTCGCCCCAGTATCCTAGCCAATATTTGTCTCTCAGCCTACACTACTAAAACAGATTATTTGGCCATTTATCTCATTGTTTGTGGGACATTGCTACTTAGAAATTGTCTGCAGTGTTTCCTTACATTACAACAGTTAGTAAAAGGAGGCTGTGCCTCAGTTGCCACTCAGTTTCATTAACAAAAGTACCTTATTGGTAGTGAAGCATTTTGGGATTCTGGAGGATATGAAAGATGCTATATAAATGCAAGATCCTTGCATATAAGTTGAAGGAAGTCATGATGAAACTGTAAAGTTTTGGGTACACTGAAGCTTGAATATTGCTTTTGCAAGGGAGTCCTGAAGGCAGTATAGCAAAGAGCCAAGAGGTTGATTCCCAATGTCAAAAGTCTGCATTATGAGGAAACCTAGGTTTCTCAGTCCAGAAAGAATATGTCTGAGAGTTGATCTGATAGAGATATATAAGATAGTTAATGAAGTGGGAAAGGTACATCTGGAATATTATTTTAAATTGCAATACTAGGACGTGAGAACAAAGATTCAAAGAATAAACGATAATTTTAGAGTAGATAACAGGAAATTCTTCTTTCTTTGTGTAAAGAAGAATATGATGATGATATCGAATAGAATTCCAGAATAGTGGAGGCAAAAATCCTGGAAGCATTTAAAAAACAATTAAATGCTGCAATGGTTGGCGGGTGCGCGGGTGGACGGGGGGGGGGGGGGGTATCGGGGGGGCGGGGTGCGGTTGCTTTAGAGCCTCTCTTATTGGATGAATTTTGGATGGGCAAAATGTTTTTTCTCAACCATACAAAAGGTTACAGAACAAACTCATTGATGTTGATGCCAGGGATGAAAGGCTTTAGTTTTGAAGACAGACTAGAGAAACTGGGGCTCTTTTCATAAGAGCAAACAGGTTAAGAGGAAATCTGATAAAAGTGTAATGTTATGATAAGATAAATAAGATAAATAAATGAAGAGCTAGAAGACATACATTTAGGATCACCTAAAGAATGAAGGGAGAGTATGAATGTTTTTTTGCAGAGCATTGTTAGGACATAGAATGCCTATATATTGGAACAATGATAGAAGCAGAGTCAATAATAGCTCTCAAAAGGCAAGTGGATAAAGCTTTGAAAAATAAAAAATGAAAGGGTATGGGGAAAAGGCAGGGAAATGTGACTAATTGGGTAGCTTTTTCAAAGAGCCAGCACAGGTGCATGTGCCAAATGGCTTCTTCTGAGCTCCCCTGGGGCGTACCCTACTCTGAACTCACATCTAAGTAAATGAATTTCCACCAGGGACAAAGGGTATTGTCATTTAAAAAGCTGTGGGTCTGAAATTGCTGTACTCACAGGTCTTTAATCTATTGTTAACAAATGCATTCATTCATTACTGAAGATGGCCCTTGTTGTCATTCCCACTGCGATCCCTAAATCTGGGAGGGTGCCAGATAGCATTATCACTGCAAGGTGTATGTTGCAGTACCAAGTGCCAGCCTGCCAAGAATGAGTGAAAAGATGGATAAGAGTTGGTGGAGCTATATGAAAACAGTTGCGGTTGCCCTGTGCTCGCGTGCGGTATATGCCAATTTTCCCAATGGAGAGAAAGGAATACTGGTTAGGTGTGCATAACATTGACATAGGGCTGGCTTTTACGGGCCCCTATGAGACGCGGTCAGAGACATGGTGGTGGGGGCATGGGTGACGTGGGGTGGAGGACCCGTTTCCTCCCTGTCGCCAAACAATCTTGCCGGGGGTGTGACATGCTGACGACAGCCTTCCCGCCCAGAGGCCAATTGAGGCCGTTAAGTGGCCTGTTAAAGGCCAATTAAGGGCCCCTTTCCGCCGCTGCTGGGACCTTACCACAGTGGGCGGTGCCTCTGCCATGCAGGGAGAAAGCATTGTAACATGAGGTGCCATCCCTGCGAGCTTGGGGGTGTGGGGATCCCTCCTCCATGGGCAATCAGTGACCCACGAGGACCCCCGCCGGGAACCACTTTACCCCCAGGACCCCCGTCCCCCTGGACTGCACGACTGCCCCTCTATCCCCCCTTGCCAGGACCTTCCAGACTGGCCCCAGCAACCCAGCCTCTCTTACCTGTGGTTCAGGGTTCCAGCGCTGAGCCTGGGTCCAAGGCCTCTGCAGTATCAGCAGTTGCTAATGCTTCTGGTGGCACTACCGATACTGCTGAGCTGCCAGCCTTCCGATTGGCCGGCAGCTCTTGGAGGCGAGATCCCTGTTTTTAAAGGGATGGGGATGCCTGCTACTGAAACTTTGAATTAAAAAGACCGGAGGATCACTCAGATTGGAGTGGGAGTGGGGGTGGGGGGGTCGGGGGTTGGGGCGTGGGCATGAAATGGCAGAGGCAGGGTTTCCCCTGCCTTTTCAACCCAGTGCCGGGAGCCTTGCCTCCAACGCAAAATCCAGCCCATAGTATGCAAAGGATTTTTTTTAATTTATTCAGTTTTAGGATGTGGGCATTGCCAGCAAGGCCAGCACTTATTGCCCATCCCTAATTGCTCTTAAGAAGGTGCTGGTGATCCACCTTCTTGAATACAACTGAGTGACTTGCTGCACCATTTCAAGAACAACATATTTATATAGCGTTTTTAACGTAATAAAATGTGGCAAGGCGTTTCACAGGAACATTACAAAACAAAGTATGACATCGAGCCACAAAAGGATAGATGGGGTAAGATGACCAAAAGCTTGGTCAAAGAGCTAGGTTTTAAGCAGTGTTTTAAAGGAGAAAAGTGAGGTGGAGAGGCGCAGAGATGTTGGGAGGGTATTTCAGAGCTTGGGGCCTAGGCAACTGAAGGTGTGGTCACCAATGGTGGAGCAATTAAAATCAGGGATGAAAAAGAGGCCAGAATTATAGGAGTGCAGATATCTTGGAGGGTGTGGGGCTGGAGGAAATTACAGAGATAGGAAGGGAAGAGGCCATGGAGGGATTTTAAAACAAGGGTGAGAATTTTAAAATCAAGATGTTGTTTGACCAGGAGCCACTGTAGGTCAGCGAGCACAGGGTGATAAGGGAATGAGACTTGGTGCAAGTTATGACAAGGACAACAGAGTTTTGGATGTCCTCAAATTTATGGAGAGTAGAATGTGGGAGACCAGCCAGGAGTGCATTGGAATAGTCTAGAGGTAATGAAGGCATGAATGAGGGTTTCAGCAGCAGATACGCTGAGACAGGGATGAAGTCAGGCAATGTTATGGAGGTAGAAATAGGCGATCGTAGTGACACCATGAATATCAGGTCAGAAGCTCATCTCAGGGTCAAATGTGACAACAAGGTTGCAAACAGACTGGCTTAATCGCAGAACTTAATTTCAGCGAGCTGTTAAAAGTCAACCAGTTGCTGTGGGTCTGGGGGCACATAGAGGCCAGATCAGGTAAGTACAGCAGATTTTCTTCCCTAAAACACATTAGCAAACCAAAATAGACGGACTTTTTGAAGAATCCTGTAGTATCATGTTCACCATTACTGATACTAGCTTTACAGGAATTGCAATTATTGTCTTTGAACAGAGACCTGAAGCTGCCTAATTCAGCTGGAGGACACTTTTAAAAGCCTATCTCCCTCCACAACTAAGATTCAAGGAGTTTGTCAACACATTTTACTCTCTTGAGTTCTGACCTGAGAAAACATGAGGCCTGAAAAGGCCAATACCTATTTGGCACCTGCTGCTGCAAGAGACTTTTTAAAAATTCTTAGCTTTGAAACAGCATGAAATTAAATTGAAACATGCTGAAAATACTCAAGAAAAGTGGCAGAAACTCCAATGAAACATCTGTGGTCCTTTGGTTTCATCTCTTTCTATTTTTTTGAAGAGCATGCTTCTTCTTATCTTGCCTGTCCTGGTCAAATCATTATACTTCTTGTGACATTGTTCCTTTCAGAAGTTCTCTCCTTAGCAGGAAAAAGTGAAACAGTTACTATTGTATATCAGTGGGAGCCTCCTTGAGCTGAATAGCAAAATTACTTATTATCTACCTAGCAGAATTTGGAATTGTCAGAGGGACAAAACCATTAGATAGTTTAGTGGTTGCATGGTCTTCTATTACACGACTACATACAAATGGAAAGATCTGTGTGGGGGTGGTGAATCATTTATCGATCTGACTGCAAGAAGAGGGACAAGTTTAAGTTGCTCTTGAAAAGTGAGCCCTGCTGCAGAATTCTGAAGACTGTAAGATAATTTTGGGAGCAAGAAGTATGCTGTGTTATGTCTATTTAACACAGGAAACTGGGAGATAGTCCTAATTTAGTTGACATGGTAACATCTCTTCACTGGCAGTCAGCTATTGTGCACTTTGAACTGTCTATTGGCAGAACTTACCTCCTACCCAGCACTCTGTGCTGCTGTCCTGTGTAGACAAGGGCCTGGAACCCCATTATTGTCTGCCCTACTTGCTGCCGATAGAAAGTTTTACGGCATCTTATATTCCAGAAAGTCTTCTCTTCTGTTGTTAAAAAGAAACACTTCAATTAATTTTCAAAATTTTGCTGCACATAAAGATCCCCTTTAAGGTAGATTTCATAAAATTACATAGAATTTACAGCACAGAAACAGTTCATTCAGTTCAATAATCCATGCCAGGGTCTAAGCTCCATTTGAACCTCCTCCCACCCCACTTCATGTTTCCTTCTATTCCTTTCTTCCACATGAGTTTTTTTTAGCTTGTCCTTAAATACATCTATGTTATTTGCCTCGACTAGTCCATGTGATAGCAAGTTCCATATTCTAGCAACTTCCAGGATAAAAGTTTGCTTGCAGCAACACCAGCCTTAATTTCTGTGGGGCATCCCAATTTCCTGTCATAATTTGAGGAGAAAATTGGCAGAACTCCAAGAGGAACAATGTAAATGACCATTTTTCGCCATTTTATGTCATTTCTTTGGGATTTCCTCTGGTCTCCTGTCAAAGAACCACACTATAAATTCCAGATGAAGATATCTCACTGTACAATCAGCAATCCTACAATTTGACATGGGTTTTATGCCAGGAACTAATCTTGGTAGTACTAGTGGGTTCAATCCATTTTCATTCAGACAGCAGGACACCTGCCAAATCTGATTAATTCAGGTACACACATGGACTGGAAAATCCACTATCACATTTCCAAGCTTTGTCATTCCTCATTTTTTCTAGTGTGTCAGCTTGATCTCTTGTTCCTTGTGTGTTGCATAAATGTTATTTAAACATTCATTGTACAATAGAATGTACGTAAGGAAGAATTTCAAAACTTTACCAGCTTCTTCTGATAATTAATTTTACAGTTTATTTTCCTGGACGATCAAAATTTTGTCTGATTTTAAATCTCTGGACATAGCCGAGAGGTTCTTTTGATCCTTGTTCCTCTGAAGTGTTGGATGAAGATTTCTAGCCTAAGTAAATAAAATGGATCCTGTCGCCCTCGAGGCACACTTTTCCTCAGATAAATGGAGCTCTGCTGAGTAGGGTGAAATCACATTTCTGAGCTGAACATTTCAAATCTATTAAGACATATTCCACTTTGACGAAGGCTTTCTTGTTTAGAATCTCCCCACAACTGAGTTGTTGCTTCAGTGAAAAATCAATAGTTTTATTTAAACAACAGTATATTTAATTGTGTCGGGTAGAAATCACTGATTTTGCTGAGTTGTTGAAATTTATTCTCAGTATCACTGACATCAAAACCTTTTTAATTTCACCTAAATTTTAATTATTCACCCCACATTTACTTCTGCAAAATATTCAGTCAGGTCCCTAGAAATGCTGTTATTGAGGAAACTGCAAAGAGATGTACAAGCATTGCACTGTGGTGATTTACTCTTGGTTTGAATCCCCCCCGCCCTCAATTTTCTCTTCTTGCCTTGGGAAAAGTGCCCACCTTTAACATTGCAATATCAACTGTATGAGAGATGGAGGCACAAACTCTGCAATGTGAGGAATTATGAGGGAGTATTTTTCAGTCTTATCACTAAAATGGCAGGACTAGAGATTGTTAAATTTATAAGATGTTAGTATCATAGAACCATACAGCACAGAAGGCCCATCGTGCCTGTACCAGCTTTTAATCTGAAAGCTATCCAATCAGTCCCACTCCCCTGCTCTTCCCCCATTGTCCTGTACTGTTATTCCTATCAAATTTCCTTTCGAACGTTGTTATTGAATTTGCTTCCACCATCCTTTTAGGCAATGCATTTCAGATCACGATAACACGTTGTGCACTTTCTTTCACTCATGCCATCTCTTTTTGCCAATTACCTAAAATATGTGTCCTTTCCTTACTGACCCTTCTGCTACTGGAAACAGTTTCTCTTTGCTTATCCTTGGAAAACCCTCCATGATTTCGAACAACTCTATCAAACCTTCTCTTAACCTTCTCTGCTCTAAGGAGAACAACCCCAGTTTCGTAAGTCTCACTATGTAACTGAAGTCTTACATCCTTATCATTCCTGTAAGTCTCCTCCTCAACATCTCCAATGCCTTCACATCATTTCCAGAAACAATCAAAGAATCTTAGAAATTTACAGTACAGAAGGAGGCCCTTCAGCCCATCATGTCTGTTCAGCTGAAAAAGTGCTATCCAGTTGTTGATCCATTGCCGTGTAGGTGTAGTATAAGGGTTTGAAAGGGTGAATGTTTGAGACAGTATGAGGAATACCCACCATGATGATGTAAGAGATGAATGTACAGACCATCTGACGTCAATAGTCATGGCAGTGGGGTGGGGGGTGAGGGCCGGAAAATGCCTCCAGAGAGGGCCACCATGCACCCCGATGCTGGGAGGGCCCAGCCTGATATTGCCGGTGGCAGCAAGGCCTTGTGACGGCCCCCGCCGCTTGGCGACAGGATTTTTTTTTATTCATTCAGGGATGTGGGCATCACTGGCTAGGCCAGCATTTATTGCCCATCCCTAATTGCCCTTGAGAAGGTGGTGGTGAACTGCCTTCATGAACCTTTGCAGTCCATTTGGGGTAGGTATACCCACAGTGCAGTTAGGAAGGGAGTTTCAGGATTTTGACTCAGCGACAGTGAAGGAACAGCAATATAGTTCCAAGTCAGGATGGTGTGTGACTTGGAGGGGAACTTGCAGGTGGTGGCGTTCCCATGCATTTGCTGCCCTTGTCCTTCTAGAGGTCTGGAAGGTGCTGTTGAAGGAGCCTTGGTACATTGCTGCAGTGCATCTTGTAGATGATACACATTGCTACCACTGTGCGTCGGTGGTGGTGGGAGTGAATGTTTCTGGATGGGGTGCCAATCAAACGGGCTGCGTTGTCCAGGATGGTGTCGAGCTTCTTGAGTGTTGTTGGAGCTGCACCCATCCAGGCAAGTGGAGAGTATTCCATCACACTCCTGACTTGTGCCTTGTAGATGGTGGACAGGCTTTGGGGAGTCAGGAGGTGAATAACTCGCTGTAAGATTCCTAGCCTCTGACCTGCTCTTGTAGCCACAATATTTATATGACTACTCCAGTTCAGTTTCTGGTCAATGGTAGCCCCTAGGATGTTGATAGTAGGGGATTCAGCGATGGTAATACCGTTGAATGTCAAGGGAAGATGGTTAGATTCTCTCTTGTTGGAGATGGTCATTGCCTGGCACTTCTATGGCGCCAATGTCACTTGCCACTTATCAACCCAAGCCTGGATATTGTCCAGGTCTTGCTGCATTTCTAAACGGACTGCTCCAGTATCTGAGGAGTCACGAATGGTGCTGAACATTGTGCAATCATCAGCGAACATCCCCACTTCTGACCTTATGATTGAAGGAAGGTCATTGATGAAGCAACGGAAGATGGTTGGGCCTAGGACACGACCCTAAGGAACTCCTGCAGCGATCTCCTGGAGCTCAGATGATTGACCTCCAACAACCACAACCGTCTTCCTTTGTGCTAGGTATGACTCCAGCCAGCGAAGGGTTTTCCCCCTGATTCCCATTCACCTCAGTTTTGCTCGGGCTCCTTGATGCCATACTCGGTCAAATGCTGCCTTGATGTCAAGGGCAGTCACTCTCACCACACCTGCAGAGTTCAGCTCTTTTGTCCATGTTTGAACCAAGGCTGTAATGAGGTCAGGAGCTGAGTGGCCCTGGCAGAACCCAAACTGAGCATCACTGAGCAGGTTATTGCTAAGCAAGTGCCGCCTGATGGCACTGTTGATGACAACTTCCATCACTTTACTGATGATTGAGAGTAGGCTGATGGGGTGGTAATTGGCTGGGTTGGACTTGTCCTGCTTTTTGTGTATAGCACATACCTGGGCAATTTTCCACATTGCAGGGTAGATGCCAGTGTTGTAGCTATACTGGAACAGCTTGGCTAGGGGCGCGGTAAGTTCTGGAGCACAGGTCTTCAGTACTGTTGCCGGAATATTGTCAGGGCCCACAGCTTTTGCAGTATCCAGTGCCTTCAGTCGTTTCTTGATATCACACGGAGTGAATCGAATTGGCTGAAGTCTGGCATCTGTGATGCTGGGGACTTCAGGAGGAGGCTGAGATGGATCATCAACTCAGCACTTCTGGCTGAAGATTGTTGCAAATGCGTCAGCCTTATCTTTCGCACTGATGTGCTGGGCTCCCCCATCATTGAGGATGGGGATATTTGTGGAGCCATCTCCTCCAGTTAGTTGTTTAATTGTCCACCACCATTCACGGCTGGATGTGGCCAGACTGCAGAGCTTAGATCTGATCCGTTGGTTATGGGATCGCTTAGCTCTGTCTATCGCATGCTGCTTACGCAGTTTGGCATGCAGATAGTCCTATGTTGTAGCTTCACCAGGTTGACACCTCATTTTGAGGTATACCTGGTGCTGCTCCTGGCATGCCCTCCTGCACTCTTCATTGAACCAGGGTTGGTCTCCTGGCTTGATGCTAATGGTAGAGTGGGGGATATGCCGGGCCATGTGGTTGAGTACAATTCTGTTGCTGCTGATGGCCCACAGCGCCTCATGGATGCCCAGTTTTGCATTGCTAGATCTGTTTGAAATCTATCCCATTTTGCACGGTGGTAGTGCCACACAACACGATGGACAGTTTCCTCAATGTGAAGGCGGGACTTCGTCTCCACAAGGACTGTGCGGTGAACAAAGAACAAAGAACACTACAGTACAGCACAGGAACAGGCCATTCGGCCCTCCAAGCCTTCACCGATCTTGATGCCTGCCTAAACTAAAACCTTCTGCACTTCTGGGGTCCGTATCCCTCTATTCCCATCCTATTCATGTATTTGTCAAGATGCCTCTTAAACGTCTCTATGGTACCTGCTTCCACCACCTCACCCGGCAACAAGTTCCAGTCACTCATCACCCTCTGTGTAAAGAACTTGCCTCGCACATCCCCTCTAAACTTTGCCCCTCTCACCTTAAACCTATATGCCCGAGTAACTGACTCTTCCACCCTGGGAAAAAGCTTCTGACTATCCACTCTGTCCATGCCGCTCATAACTTTGTAAACCTATATCATGTCGCCCCTCCAACTCCGTCGTTCCAGTGAAAACAATCCCAGTTTATCCAACCTCTTCTCATAGCTAATGCCCACCAGACCAGGCAACATCCTGGTAAACCTCTTCTGTACCCTCTCCAAAGCCTCCACGTCCTTCTGGTAGTGTGGCGACCAGAATTGCACGCAATATTCAAAGTGTGGCCTAACTAAGGTTCTGTACAGCTGCAGCATGACTTGCCGTATGCCTTCTTGACTACCTTATCCACCTGCGTTGCCACTTTCAGTGACCTGTGGACCTGTACGCCCAGATCTCTCTGCCTGTCAATAATCCTCAGGGTTCTGCCATTTACTGTATACGTCTCACCTGCATTAGATCTTCCAAAATGCATTACCTCACATTTGTCCGAATTAAACTCCATCTGCCATTTCTCCGCCCAAGTCTCCAACCAATCTATGTCCTGCTGTATCCTCTGACAATCCTCATCATTATCCGCAACTCCACCAACCTTTGTGTTGTCCGCAAACTTACTGATCAGACCAGCTACATGTTCCTCCAAATCATTTATATATACTACAAACAGCAAAGGTCCCAGCACTGATCCCTGCGGTCACTCCTGCCAATACAGTCATGGACAGAAGCATCTGCGGCAGGTAGATTGATGAGGACGAGGTCAAGTATGTTTTTCCCTCGTGTTGGTTCCCCCACCACCTGCCGCAGACCCAGTCTAGCAGATATGTCCTTTCGTACTCAGCCAGCTTGGTCAGTCGTGGTGCTACCGAGCCACTCTTGGTGATGGACATTGAAGTCCCCCACCCAGAGTACATTCTGTGCCCTCGCCACCTTCAGTGCTTCCTCCAAGTGCTGTTCAACATGGAAGAGTACTGGGTCATCAGCTGAGGGAGGGCGGTAGGTGGTTATCAGTAGGAGGTTACCTTGTCCATGTTTGACTTGATGCCATGAGACTTCATAGGGTCCGGAGTCGATGTTGAGGACTCCCAGGGCAACTCCCTCCCTACTGTATACCACTGTGCCACCACCTCTGGTGGGTCTGTCCTGCCGGTGGGACAGGACATACCCGGGGATGGTGATGGCAGTGTCTGGGAAATTGTCTGTAAGGTATGATTCCGTGAGTTTGACTATGTCAGGCTGTTGCTTGATTAGTCTGTGGGACAGCTCTCCCAACTTTGGCACAAGCCCCCAGATGTTAGTAAGGAGGACATTGCAGGGTCGACAGGGCTGGGTTTGCCATTGTCGTTTCCGGAGCCTAGGTCGATGCCGGGTGGTCCATCTGGTTTCATTCCTTTTTATTGACTTCGTAGTGGTTCGGTACAACTGAGTGGCTTGCTAGGCCATTTCAGAGGGCATGTAAGAGTTAACCAAATTGCTGTGGGTCTGGAGTCACATGTAGGCCAGACCAGGTCAGGACAGCAGATTTCCTTCCCTAAAGGACATTAGTGAACCAGATGGGTTTTTACAACAATCAACAATGGTTTCATGGCCATCATTAGACTAGCTTTTAATTCCAGTTTTATTAATTTAATTCAAATTCCACCTTCTGCTGTGGTGGAATTCGAACCCATGTCCCCAGAGAAATACCCTGGGTCTCTGGGTTACGAGTCCAGTGATAATACCACCAGGCCACCGCCTACCCTGTATGCCCATTTACATATTCAAATAAATTAAAATAAATGCATTAATTAGACTTACGCTGCCGCCTTCCATCCCACTATGATCTTCCTGCCACTGGCTGGCATTTGTGGGGAGGAGGGGAGGTAAGTTTCTCAGTGTGGGGGGTGGGGAACGGGATCAAAGGAACATCATTGGTATAGGGGATGGTGGGAAGGGTTTGAGGTTAAAGTTTATGCACCTGTGGGGAGTAAGGTCAGGTGGACAAGTTAAGTGTTTTTGGGGTGAGTGGGCAAGTAATTAATTTTATGGTTATGGGGGAGGAGTGGGAGAGGGGCAAAATAAATGTATTTAATTTTTTTGATTCACTGTATCTTTAAATATTTCAATTTCATGGTAGGGCTCAAAGCCCTTTACAAATGGCGTCAGCGCCTGTGCACAGGCAGCTGACGCCATTGCTGGGACAGACAGCCCACCCTCTCCATGTGATTGTGGGGGTGGTGCAGGATATTTAAATGAGCTGCTGCGATTGAAGTGCGGCCCGCACGGGTGGGCCGCCATTGTTTTCACTTGTAAAATTCAGCCCCACTTGTGAGAGAGACTTGAGGGAGAATAGCCTGGCTTCAGAGAAATCTTGCAGACTTATGTAAAGCTGTCCTTCTTTGGCCTCCTTATCTCGAGAGACAATGGGTAAGCGCCTGGAGGTGGTCAGTGGTTTGTGGAGCAGCGCCTGGAGTGGCTACAAAGGCCAATTCTAGAGTGACAGGCTCTTCCACAGGTGCTGCAGAAAAATTTGTTTGTCGGGGCTGTTACACAGTTGGCTCTCCCCTTGCGCTTCTGTCTTTTTTCCTGCCAACTGCTAAGTCTCTTCGACTCGCCACACTTTAGCCCCGCCTTTATGGCTGCCCGCCAGCTCTGGCGATCACTGGCAACTGACTCCCACGACTTGTGATCAATGTCACAGGACTTCATGTCGTGTTTGCAGACGTCTTTAAAGCGGAGACATGGACGGCCGGTGGGTCTGATACCAGTGGTGAGCTCGCTGTACAAGGTGTCTTTGGGGATCCTGCCATCTTCCATGCGGCTCACATGGCCAACCCATCTCAAGCGCCGCTGACTCAGTAGTGTGTATAAGCTGGGGATGTTGGCCGCCTCGAGGACTTCTGTGTTGGAGATACGGTCCTGCCACCTGATGCCAAGTATTCCCCGGAGGCAGCGAAGATGGAATGAATTGAGACGTCACTCTTGGCTGAAATACGTTTTCCAGGCCTCGCTGCCATAGAGCAAGGTACTGAGGACACAGGCTTGATACACTCGGACTTTTGTGTTCCGTATCAGTGTGCCATTTTCCCACACTCTCTTGGCCAGTCTGGACATAGCAGTGGAAGCCTTTCCCATGTGCTTGTTGATTTCTGCATCTAGAGACAGGTTACTGGTGATAGTTGAGCCTAGGTAGGTGAACTCTTGAACCACTTCCAGAGCGTGGTCGTCGATATTGATGGATGGAGCATTTCTGACGTCCTGTCCCATGATGTTCGTTTTCTTGAGGCTGATGGTTAGGACAAATTCATTGCAGGCAGCCGCAAACCTGTCGATGAGACTCTGCAGACACTCTTCAGTGTGAGATGTTAAAGCAGCATCGTCAGCAAAGATGAGTTCCCTGATGAGGACTTTCTGTACTTTGGTCTTCAAAAAGTTCCAGTCCAGCAATCGCAAGCTTCAAGTCATAAAACCAAGCAATGGTCGGGGATCGGGTGAGCAACTCTTAAAGAGGGTAAAATGAAAGATTGTTCCTAACGGCACTAGGCAGGCAGCACCGGGAAAACCAAAAGTCCTTAGCAAGGGCAGATCTGAGGTCGGCGCCATTACTTGTGGTGATCGCAAGGACGAAAAAAAGGGCAGCAAATACTCAATTTTCCAAGTGAAGGGAGTAAAAAGAGTACAGAGAAAATGCTTGGGAGCTGCTTTTAAAGAAAGAAACAAAAACAGAGGCTAGCGGCGAGATTTCACAGGGAGAAATGGTG
Source organism: Heterodontus francisci (assembly GCF_036365525.1). Lineage (NCBI taxonomy): Eukaryota > Metazoa > Chordata > Chondrichthyes > Heterodontiformes > Heterodontidae > Heterodontus > Heterodontus francisci. Next base: position 131,146,370 of record NC_090373.1, read on the forward strand.
ACCACAGTGGGAGTCAGCATGAGGCTGAAAAGCACAATGCAGAAAATATCAGATACTGGAGGGAAAGTCTTAAAAAGGAAGTAAATCAAATAGAAGGCAATGGATCTTAAATTCACAATACCAGAGAGATTTGGGCACATGGACAGACCAAATCGAACTCAAATTTGGTCATTCTGGCACAAAAAAGTTTTGAGATACAGAATTACTTCCAAGTTAGACAGCCAGTCTGAAGCAGAGCAAGTTACCACATTGCTGTATTCCATCGGAGCAATAATAGACGATGGTATTGCAAGACAAAGCGTTAATGAGACATCGGATGAATTTGTTGGAGTTTTAAAAGCCTTTGATAACTATTTTAACCTGAGGAGCAATAAGATTCTGGAAAAGGCAAAATGTAACAGAAGGGTCCAGAAGCCAGGTGAACTAGTAGATGCTTTTATTAATGACATTTACAGACTAGTTGAAGGATGCAAATATGGAGACCCAAAAGCAGAATTAATTCGAGACCACATTTTAGTAGGTATTGCCAATGAATCCCTATTAGATTTAGAGTCATAGAGAGATACAGCACTGAAACAGGCCCTTCGGCCCACTGAGTCTGTGCCGACCATCAGCCACCCAGTTATACTAATCCTACATTAATCCCATGTCCCCTACCACATCCCCACAATTCTCCTACCACCTACCTACACTAGGGGCAATTTACAATGGCCAATTTACCTATCAACCTGCAAGTCTTTGGGTGTGGGAGAAAACCGGAGCACCTGGCAGAAACCCACACGGTCACAGAGAGAACTTGCAAACTCCGCACAGGCAGTACCCAGAACCAAACCTGGGTCACTGGAGCTGTGAGGCTGTGGTGCTAACCACTGCACCACTGTGCCGCAGTCTAAGGAAGACCTTTCCCTAGACAAAGCAATACAGCTGGTGAAACAAGTAGAGGTCCAGAAGAAGAACAGAGCAATCCTGAGAGGTGAAGAAAAACCTTGGTCAGGAAACCTCCAGCGGCCATACAATTCCTTAAGCACAGGGCTGTAAAAGAAGCACCAGAAAAGAAGGAACACGGTGCATTGTGCGGGGGGCGAAGGTTGCGGGGTGGGGGTGTGAGGGAAGTGCAAGATGCCATGAAACCTTACCAGCAATGTGGTGCTTAAAAGTGCCACAGGCACAAACAGTGTCCTGCAAAAAAGCAGAATGCTTCCACTGTAAGAAAGTAGTCCATTTTGAGAAGATGTGGCAAAGTAAAATCTTCAGTTTCAGAGTTCGTAAGGAAAAGTCTTCAAGCATAGAGCTGTTAATGAAGTTGAACAATCTCCATCAGGAGAGAAATCAGAAAACTTCCTTGGTGAGATCAAAGATCCTAATCAGGTGTTCTGGTCTGCAGATATATATGTCAACAGACATATCACCAATTTTGAACTAGACACTGCAGCAAGTGTGATAGTTTTATCAGACAACGAACCGTGGTTATCAATGCATTTCCTGAACAGAAATTCAGTTTCATGGCCCTGAAGGGATTTTTTTTTATTCGTTCAGGGGATGTGGGCATCACTGGCTAGGGCAGCATTTATTACCCATTCCTAATTGCCCTTGAGAAGGTGGTGGTGAGCTGCCTTCTTGAACCCTTGCAGTCCTTGGGGTGTAGGTACACCCACAGTGCTGTTTGGGAGGGAGTTCCAGGATTTTGACCCAGCGACAGTGAAGGAACAGCAATAGAATTCCAGGTCTGGATGATGTGTGGCTTGCAGGGGAACTTGCAGGTATTGGTGTTCACATGCATCTGCTGCCCTTGTCCTTCTAGGTGGTAGAGGTCATGGATTTAGAAGGTGCAGTCTAAGGAGCCTTAGTGTGTTGCTGCAGTGCATCTTCCAGATGGTGCACACTGCAGCCACTGGGCATCGGTGGTGGAGGGAGTGAATGTTTGTGGATGGGGTGCCAATCAAGCAGGCTGCTTTGTCCTGGATGGTGTTGAGCTTCTTGAGTGTTATTGGAGCTGCACCCATCCAGGCAAGTGGAGAGTATTCCATCACACTCCTGACTTATGCCTTGTAGATGGCGGACAGGCTTTGGGGAGTCAGGAGGTGAGTTACTTGCCACAGGATTCCTAGCCTCTGACCTGCTCTTGTAGCCACAATATTTACATGGCTACCCCAGTTCAGTTTCTGGTCAATGGTAACCCCCAGAATGTTGATAGTGGGGAATTCAGCGATGGTAATGCCGTTGAACGTCAAGGGAGATGGTTGGATTCTCTCTAGTTTGAGATAGTCATTGCCTGGCACTTGTGTGGCGCTAATGTTACTTGTCACTTATCAGCCCATGCCTGGATATTGTCCAGGTCTTGCTGCATTTCTACACGGGTTGCTTCAGTATCTGAAGAGTCACGAATGGTGCTGAACATTGTGCAATCCTCAGCGAACATCCCCACTTCTGACCTTATGACTGAAGGAAGGTCATTGATGAAGCAGCTGAAGATGGTTGGGCCTAGGACACTGCCCTTAGGAACTCCTGCAGTGATGTCCTGGGACTAAAAGATTGACCTCCAACAACCACAACCATCTTCCTTTGTGCTAGGTATACCTCAAACCAGTGGAGAATTTTCCCCCTGATTCCCATTGACTCCAGTTTTGCTCGGGCTCCTTGATGCCATACTTGGTCAGATGCTGCCTGGCTGTCAAAGGGCAGTCACTCTCACCTCATCTCTGGAGTTCAGCTTCTTTGTCCATGTTTGAACCAAGGCTGTAATGGGGTCAGGAGCCGAGTTGTGCTGGCAGATCCGCTGGTTGTGAGATCGCTTAGCTCTGTCTATCACATGCTGCTTATGCTGTTTGGCACACAAGTAGTCCTGGGTTGCAGCTTCACCAGGTTGATACCTCATTGATTGAACTGAAAGTCAAGGGAAAGCTACAAGCAACACTCCAGTACACGGGAAAGCAGATATTAGAAATACTGTATGCTCTACGGAATCAAGAATTCTCTCTCTTAAGTAGAAGTGTGAGTATTAACCTTCATCTTATAAGAAAAGTGGAAACAGTTAAGCAACAAGAATCCAGGAGTCACTTCCGAAAAGACTTTCCAAAATTATTTATTGGTCAAGGAAGACTTAAGACCAAATATAGTATTACATTGTGAAAAGGAGCTAAACCCTGGAAGGTAGGAAGATAGAACCCACTAATGATGTAAGTCCAACGTCAACTCTAAGAAATGACCAGGATGGGAGTCATTTCTCCTGTTACTGAGTGTTGTTCGGGAATGGTTCCATTCCTTAACCTAACAATACTCTTCGCATTTATGTAAACTTAACTTAATTTTCCACCACTGAGGTCAGACTGACTTGTCTGTAATTATTCTGCCTATCCCTTTCGCCCTTTTTAAACAGAAGGAGGCCATTCAGTCCATCATGTCTGTGCTAGTTCTCTGTCAGAGCTACTCCATAAGTCCCTCTCCCTCGCCTTTTCCCTGTTGCCCTGCAAATTTTTTCTCTTTAGATAATTATCCAATTCCCTTTTGAATACCATGATTGAATCTGCCTCCACCACACTCTCAGGCAGTGCATTCCAGATCCTAACCACTCTCAATGAAAAAGGCTTTTCCTCATGTCATCTCTGGTACTTTTTCCAATCACCTTAAATTAGTGTCTTCTGGTTCTCGACTCTTTCGCCAATGGGAACAGTTTCTCCCTATCCATTCATGATTTTAAGCACCTCGATCAAATCGCCTCTCAACCTTTCTTTTCGAAGAAGAGTAGCCCCAGCTTTGCCAATCTGACTGGCCTGTGGTTGCTGGGATTTTGAACAAGGGCATAACATTTGCAATTCTCCTGGCCTCTTGTACCACCCCTGTATCTAAGGAGGATTGGAAGATTATGGCCAGTGCCTCCACGGTTTCCTTCCTTACTTCCCTCAGCATCCTTAGATGCATCTGATCTGATCCTGGTTTATCAACTTTATCGAATACTTCCTCCTTATCAATTTTTAGCCCATCCAATGTCTCAACCACCTTCTCATTCACTACAACTTTGACAGCAGCTTCATCCTTGGTAAAGACAAATGCAAAGTAGTCACTTAGTAGCTCAGCCATGCCCTCTGCCTCCATGTGTAAATCCCTTTTTGGTCCCTAATTAGCCCCCCTTCCTTTTACCACTTTTTTACTATTTATATACCTATAGAAGATTTTTGGATTCCCTTTTATATTAGCTGCCAGTTTCTTCTCATACTCTCCTTTGCTGCTCTTATCATTTTTCACTTCCCCTCTGAACTTTCTATATTCAGCCTGGTTCTGAATTTATTATCAACCTGATACCTTCGTACCCACCCTTTCTCTGCTTCTTCTTATTTTCCATCTCTTTCATCATCCACCGAGCTCTGGCTTTTTTTTTGCCCTCCCTTTCCCCCTCATGGAAATGGACCTCAATGGATCCTACCTATCTCCTCTTTAAAGGCAGCCCATTGTTCAGTTACAGTTGTGCCTGCCAGTCTTTGATTCCAACTTACCTGGGCCTGATCTGTTCTCACCCCATTGAAATTGGAACTCCTCCAATTAATTCTTTTTAATCTGGATTGTTTTGCTCTTTTCCATGGCTAACCTAAGCCTTACGATACTATGATGACTGTTCCCTAAATGTGCCCCTACTGACACCTGATCCACTTATCCCACCTCATTCCCTAGAACCAGATCCAGCACTGCCTCCTCCCTCATTGGACTGGATACATATCAATGTAGAAAATTCTCCCGAACACACTTCAGAAACTCTTCCCCTCTCTGCCCTATACTCTATTACTTTCCAAGTCTATAGTAGGATAATTAAAGCCCCCCGTGATAACTACCCTATAGTTTTTGCACCTCTCTGTAATTTCCTTGCAAATTTGTTCCTCTGTATCTTTCCCACTAGTTGGAGGCCTATGGAAAACACCCAGAAATGTAATATTACCTCTATTGTTTCTTAGCTCTAACCAAATAGATTCTGTCCTTGACTCCTCTCGGACATCCTCTCTTTCCAACATTGTAGTATCTTTAATCAATACTGCCATCCCTCCTCCTTTCTTTTCTTCCCTATCTTTCCTGAACACCCTGTATCCAGGAATATTTAGTACCTAGTCCTGCCCTTTTTTGAGTCAGGTCTCCATTATCGCCATAGCATTATATCTCATATGGCCACCTGCACGTGAAGCTCACCAACTCACTGTTATGGTCAAGTGAGGAGGGGTCGAAGGGCTTCCCTCTTTTCCTTCTCCTTGTTTGACCACAACAGGTTTATTTCTTTCTTAAAGTGGATGTACTGGTCAATTCAGTAGTGTTTGACTACTTACTTGCTATGATCATAACATTAACCAATCAGACAGGTTTTGTTGAGTTAACAAAGAAATAGGTTAACTTTATTGTACCTAAACTGAACTAATAAAATAATAAACAAAGCACCAACTTTCACTCACACACACTCTGGAGGTTTACACACACACACAAATAGATTACTGAGTGGGGAAAGGTAGATTGGTTGAGTTAGAATACGTAAGAAGGTTTACAGTCTGTGAAGTTTGGTGATTCAGCTGGCTTTAGCTGAATTCAGTGGTCCTGAGGCTTTTAGTTTGTAGAAGTAGATGACTGGTTCAGTGAGTCTCTTGGAGACAGCGATGCAGATGATTTCCTCCAATGAAGTTTCTGATTGTAGCTGGAGTATGCACAGGTGGCCAGTCAACAGGCAGGATTTGAAAACTTTCAAGCTGGAATGGAGAAAGAGAGAGAGAGTGGAACCCCCATTTAGGATCTGCTCATGTCAGAGTCCGGTTGTTTCTCCTATGCTGCAGAGAAAAACATCAGCTTAAAACCACAGATGGGGAGGGGCCTGTCACATGACAGTCACTCAACAATTCAAAAATAGCAGTTATCAGTATTTCTTCTTCTTGCTGAGAGAACAGATAGTTTCTTTAAACTTCCTGGGTCTTGGTTCTGGCTGGGGACTTAGCAGACATTTGATCTCTCTCCTCACAAGCATTGCAGTGTCGGATATAGTGTTGCAAACTAGGTGATCATCTTCAGCTGAAAGGATGACTTTGGTGGCAGCTTGTCTTTTAAAAATGTATTTAAAAAAATACAAATTCAGATATCCAGTCAGTGAATTAAAGAAAATCATCATTCAACAAAATACATTGGCGTAACAATATATATATTGACAGTTACTGTACTCGCCACATCTAAACATATCTCCCTCTGTCAGGCTACAGTCACAACTCTCTGGTCATGTGTGACATGACATCACCTCCCCTGGTGACCTGCACTTGCAGCTTCTTAAGATGGTCCCTCTTAAGGTCCCACAACAGTCTCTCTCCATTTAAATAATATTCCGCTTTTCCATTCTTCCCGCCAAAGTACATAAGCTTACATTTTCCCACATTATACTCCATCTGCCAATTGTCTGCCCACTCATTTAACCTATCTATAACCGTTTGCAGACTTTGTCTCCTCCTCACAACTTGTTTTCCTACGAATCTTTGTATCATCAGCAAATTTGGCTACAATACACTTAGTCCCTTCATCTAAGTCATTAATATAGATCGTAAATACATAAATAGTTGAGGCCCCAGCACTGATCCCTGTGACATTCCACTAGTTAGTTTGCCAACCTGAAAAAGCCCAGACATCCCGACTCTCTGTTTCCTGTTAGTTAGCCAATCTTCTATCCATGTTAATATATTACTCCCAACATTATGAGTTCTTATCTTGTGTAGTAACCTGCTATGTGGCTCCTTATCAAATGCCTTTTGGAAATCCAAATACACTACATCTACTAGTTCCCCTTTATCCACCTTGCTTGTTACATCCTCAAAGAATCCTAATAAATTTGTCAAACACAATTTCTCTTTTATAAAAACATATTGACTCTGCCTGATTTTATTATAGAGTCATAGAGCTATACAGCACAGAAGCAGGTGCATCGGCCCATCATGTCCTTTCCAGCCATCAAGTACCTAACTATTCTAATCCCATTTTCCAGCACTTGGCCCATAGCCTTGTATGCTATGGCATTTCAAGTGCTCATCTGAATACTTCTTAAAGGTTGTGAGACTACCTGCCTCTACCACCTCTTCAGGCAGTGTGTTCCAGATTCCAACCACCCTCTGAGTGAAAATTCTTTCCTCAAATCCCCTCTAAACCTCCTGCCCCTTACCTTAAATCTATGCCCCCTGGTTATTGACACCTCCACTAAGCGAAAACGTTTCTTCCTATCTACCCTATCTATGCCCCTCATAATTTTGTATATCTCAATCAGGTCCCCCCTCAGCCTTCTCTGCTCTAAGGAAAACAACCCTTGCCTATCCAATTTCTCTTCCGAGCTGAAATGCTCCAGCCCAGGCAACATCCTGGTGAATCTCTTCTGCACCCTCTCCAGTGCAATCACATCCTTCCTATAGTGTGGCGACCAGAACTGTACACAGTACTCCAGCTGTGCCTAACTAGCGTTTTATACAGCTCCATCATAACCTCCCTGCTCTTATATTCTATGCCTCGGCTAATAAAGGCAAGTCTCCCATATGCCTTCCTAACCACCTTACCTACTTGTGCTGATGCCTTCAGTGATCTATGGACAAGTACACCAAGGTCCCTCTGACCCTCTGTACTTCCTAGGGTACTACCATCCATTGTATATTGCCTTGCTTTGTTAGTCCTCCCAAAATGCATCACCTCAAACTTCTCAGCATTAAATTCCATTTGCCACTGCTCTGCCCATTTTACCAGCCCATCTATATCATCCTGTAATCTAAGGTTTTCTTACTCACTATTTATGACACCACAAATGTTCGTATCATTTGCAAACTTACTGATCATACCTCCTATATTCAAGTTTAAATCATTAATGGACACTACAAACAGCAAGGGTCCCTGCACCGACCCCTGAGGTACATCACTGGTCACAGGCTTCTAATCGCAAAAACAACCCATGACCATCACCCTCTGCCTCCTGCCAATAAGCCAATTTTGATCCAATTTGCCAAATTGCCCTGGATCCCATGGGCTCTTACTTTCTTGACGAATCTCCCATGCGGGACCTCATCAAAAGCCTTACATCAACGGTTTTACCCTCATCTACACACCTCGTTACCTCCTCAAAAAATTCAATCAAATTTATTAGACACGATCTCCCCCTGACAAAGCCATGTTGACTATCCTTGATTAATCCCTGCCTCTCCAAGTGGAGATTAATCCTGTCCCTCAGAACTTTTTCCAATAGTTTCCCTAGCACTGATGTTAGACTCACCACCTGTAATTACCTGGTTTATCCTTACCACCCTTCTTGAATAATGGTACCACATTCACTGTCCTTCAGTCCTCTGGCGCCTCTCCTGTGGCCAGAAAGGATATGAAAATTTGTGTCAGAACCCCTGCTATCTCCTCCCTTGCCTCACATAGCAGCCTGGGATACATTTCATCTGGGCCTGGGGATTTATCCACTTTTAAGCCTGTTAAAATTATGATTTTCTAAATGTCCTGCTACTATTTCCTTAATAATGGATTCCAGCTTTTGCCCCATGACAGATGTTCGGTTAACTGGCATATAGTTTCCTCATTTATTTCTCCCTGCTTTCATGAATAGAAATAATACATTTGTAGTACATTTGCTGGCTGTTTACCCTCCCCCCTCAGAGAGTTCAGTAACATGCTTGACCCTGGCACAGGGATGCATCTTACCACCCTAGATTCACAGTTATAGCTGTAGAAACGCCTGTCTGTTCCCCTAACTATTGAATCCCCTATCACTATTGCTTTCCCAATCTTCCCCCTGCTGTACAGCTGAGCCAGCCATGGTGCTGTGGAACTGGATCTGGCTGCATTCCCCAGCAGAAACATACTGTCACCACTATTCAGAACTGAAAACTGGTTGGACAGTGAGATGCACTCAGGGGACTCCTGCAATACCTGCCTGGTCTTCCTTGACTGCCTGATGGTCACCCATTCCCTCCCTGCTTGCAGGGTGACCACATCCAGAAACATGCTACCCACGAAACTCTCAACCTTGTGGATGCACCACAGTGACACCAGCTGCTGCTCAAGCTCCTAAGCCTGGAGCTCAAGCTGCTTCATTGATGACAGTTCCTGTACATATGATTGTCCAACACATGAGAAGTGTCCTGGAGTTCCCACATGGAACAGGATGTGCACTCCATGGGACAGCGATGCCCAGCTATGTCTCTATTTATTAGACTGTTAGCTGACTTAACAGAAATAAACTTTGGAATTAAATTAAGACTTGCCATCTACTCACCAATCAGCTGGTTCTCTTGTGCTGTCCTCACTTTATTTTGCATCAAGTTACCTTGAATGTTTTACTTAACTGTTCGAACCCTTTCGTATTGCTATCCCTTTCTGTTTAAATTTTAACTTTATCCCTAGATTTGATTAATTAATTGAACACCGATTTTAATTATGGCACACTGCCAAATTGGTTTCAGTTTTTATAGTAATTAATTGATGAAGTCTTACTTTATCATTGATTAATTTAGATTAAATTAAACTTACCAGTACACTCACCCCATGTGACTCCTTGTCCTATGATGACACTTCACAATTTATTTCCTCCCATTCGGATCAGTTTCACAGATTACAGCCTGCTCTGCTCCAGGCCTACTCCCTGCTGCTCCACTCCACTTCATTCCAGGTCTCCATTATGCTGCTCCGCTCCACTCCAGGCCTGCTTTATGATGCTCTGCTCTGCTCTGGGCCTGCTTTATGCAATGGCACAACATTTGCAATCCTTCAGTTCTCAGGCACCATGCCTGTAGCCGCTTCGTAAAATGTGGTGCCCAGAATTGGTCACAATACTCCAGTTGAGGCCTAACCAGTATTTTATATTGCCTCCCCAATTTTTCCCTACAAATTGCCACTTCACATTTCTCTGCATTAAACTTCATATGTCATTTGTCTGCTCATTTCACCAGGCTGCCTATGTCCTCCTGAAGTCTGTACTATCCTCCTCACTGTATACTACATTTCAGTGTTTTGTGTCATCTAGAAACTTAGAAATTATGTCCTGCAGACCCAAGTCCTGCTGATTAACATATATCATAAACAGCAGTGGTTCCAACACTGACCCCAAGGCGACACCACTGCACACTTCCCTCCAGCCTGAAAAACAACTGTCACCACTATTCTCAGATTTCTGTCTCTTAGCCAATTTCATATCTAGGCTGCCACTGCCTGTTTAATCCCATGGACTTTAATTTTGCTAACAAGCCTAGTATGTGTTACTTTATCAAAGGCTTTTTGAAAGTTCATATGCATAACGTCAATCACACTACCCTAATCAACCATCTCTGTTAATTCATCATCGAACTCAGTCAAGTTAGTCAAACATGATTTGCCTTGAAGAACTCTACACTAGCTTTCATTTATTAACCCATATTTTTGAAGTTGCCAATTACAAAGTTTTGGAAGATTATGGCCAGAGCCTCTGCAATTTCCACCCTTACCTTCTACAGCAATCCAGGATGCATCCCATGTGGACTGGGTGACTTTTCTACTTTTGAGCACTCTTGACTCTTTAATTACCTTCTCTTTCGTGATTTTTATCCTATCCATTTTCTTTATACCTTTTCCTTTACTGTGACATTGGCAGCATCCTCTTCTTTAGTGAAGACAAATGCAAAGTCCTCGTTTAGTACCTCAGTTATACCCTCTGGCTCCACACGAAGATCCTCTTTAGGGACCCTAATCAGCCCCACCCTTCCTTTGATCATCATTTAACAATTTATAAAAGACTTCTGAGTTCCCTTTTATATTACCCGCTGATCTATTCTCATGCACTTTCATTGCTGATCTTATTTCCTCTTTCAGTTCTCCTCTGTAATTTTTGTATTCAGCTTTTTTCTCCACTGTATTATAAACTTTGCATTTGCTACAAACCTCCTTTTTCAGTTTCATTTTAATCTGTATATCTTTAGCCATCCACTGAGCTCTAGATTTGGATGTCCTTCTTTTCGCCCTCATGGAGATGTGTCTAGTCTGTACCTGAACTCTCTCCTCTTTGAAAATGCTTCCCATTACTTATTTAGCATTTTTACTGCCAATTCTTGGCTCCAATCCATCTAGGCCAGACCCTATTTCAACTCACTGAAATTAGCTTTCCTCTTGGTTTGAGTATTTTCAAATTTGATTTTTTCTTGTCCTTTTCCTGTTCCAAATCTAATGATATTATTAACATTGTTTGGCAAATGTTCCCACAATAAAACATTTTCCATTTGTCCCACTTCACTCCCCAGGAGTAGATCCAGCACTTCTTCCTTCCTCGTTGGACTGGAAACATAGTGATCAGGGAAGTTCTCATGTCCACTTTTCAGGAATTCCTCCAACTCTTGGCCGTTCACACTGTTATTTTCCCAAGTCTATATAAGGATAATTGAAGCTCTATTATTGCTAATCTTAAGTTCTTCCATCTTTCTGCAATTTGCCTGCAAATTTGATCTTTCTCACTATATGATGGTCTCTAGCATACACCCAGCAATTGAATAGCTCTTCTATTATTCCTTAATCCTAACCAAATAGACTCTGCCTTTGAAACTTCAGGTCCACCGTCCCTTTTTACTTCAGTAACAGTGTCATGGTTACATCAAGTTACATCCTGTTTACAGAACAGAAACAAGTCATTCAGCCCATGGTGCTCCACTGAACCTCCTCCTCTTCATCTAACTCTATCAGTATATCCTTCTATTCCTTTCTCCCTCATGTGCTTATCTAGCTTCCCCTTTAATGCATCTATGCCATTTGTCGCAACTACTCCATGTGGTAGCAAATTTCCCATTCTTACCATTCTCTAGGCAAAGAATTTTCTCCTGAATTCCCTATTGGATTTATTAGTGACTATCTTATATTTATGTCCTCTAGTTTTGGGCTGCTCCACAAGTCGAAACATTTTCTCTATGTCTGCCCTGGCAAATTCATTCATTATCTTGAAGACCTCTATCAGGTCACCCATCAGCTTTCTCTTTTCGAGAGAAGAGAGCCCCAGCTTGTTCAACCTTTCCTGATAAGTATATCCTCTCAGTTCTGGCATCCGCTTTGTGAATATTTTTTGCATATTCTTCAACGCCTCAATATCTTTTGTACAATATGGAGACCAGAACTGTGCACAGTACTCCGTGTGGCCTAATCAAGGTTCCTCAGCTAACTTGACTACAATTCCTCACACTACACTTTCTACAAGGACTCAATACTTTCCACGACAGTGCTTCTGATATGTCTTCCTTTGTCCTCAACCGAAGATTCCCCCCCACTATGGTTGACAGGGCCCTGAACCGTGTCCGGCCCATTTCCCGCACCTCTACCCTCACCCATTCCCCTCCCTCCCAGAACCGCAACAGGGTTCCCCTTGCCCTCACTTTCCACCCCATCAGCCTCCAGATCCAAAGGATCATCCTCCGCCACTTCCACCACATCCACCAGAGCCACTACCAAAAGTATCTTCCCCTCCCTTCCCCTGTCAGCATCCCAAAGGGATCGTTCCCTCTGCGACACCCTCGTTCACTCCTCCATTCACCCACCACCTCGTCCCCTTCCCACGGCACCTTCCCCTGCAATTGTAGGAGGTGTAATACCCGCCCATTTACCTCCTCTGTCCTCACTATCCCAGGCCCCAAACACTCCTTTCAGGTGAAGCAGCGATTTACTTGTACTTCTTTCAATTTAGTGTACTGTATTCACTGCTCACAATGTGGTCTCCTCTACATTGGGGAGACCAAATGCAGATTGGGTGACCACTTTGCGGAACACCTCCGCTCAGTCTGTAAGCATGACCCCGAGCTTCCGGTTGCTGGCCATTTCAACACATACCCCTGCCCTCATGCTCACATCTCTGTCCTGGGATTGCTGCAGTGTTCCAACGAACATCAACGCAAGCTCGCGGAATAGCATCTTATTTATCGATTAGGCACACTACAGCCTGCCGGACTGAACATTGAGTTCAATAATTTCAGAGCATGACGGGTCCCCCTTTTTATGCTTAGTTATTTTTTCTTTTTTTCTTTTTCCTTTTTTATTTGGTTATTTTATTTTAGGTTTTTCAGTTTGTTTAGTTTGTTTCCACTGTGCTTACCCACTGTTTTGTTTTTTTTAATGTGTTTTTTTATGTTGTGCTTGGAGTGCTCTGTGCTTTACAGTCATTCACACCCTATCTATACTAACACTTCGTCTTTCACCACACCATTAACATACCATTTGCCTTTGTTCCATGACCTTCTGGTCAGTTATTCTCTGTGACCTTGTCCTATCAACACCTTCACCTTTGTTATCTCTTGCCCCACCCCCGCTTTACTTGCTTAAAACCTTTTACATTTCTAATATTTGCCAGTTCTGAAGAAGGGTCTCTGACCTGAAACGTTAACTCTGCTCCTCTCCACACATGCTGCCAGACCTGCTGAGTATTTCCAGCATTTCTTGTTTTTATTTCAGATTTCCAGCATCTGCAGTATTTTGCTTTCATTTTACTTAATTCCATTCTCCCAGTTTATCTGTCTCCCTCACATCTGTTCGGACGATGCAACCTTCCACACTAGCACTTCTGATAAGTCTTCCCTTTTCCTCAACTGAGGATTCCCACCACACCCACCATGGATGATGGGGCCCTCAACCATGTCCAATCTATTTCATGCATTTCTGTTCGCACCCCTTCCCCTTCCTCCCAGAACCATGATAGGGTTTCCCTTGTCCTCACCTTCCAGCCCATCAGCCTCCATATTCAACAGATCATCCTCTGACATTTCTGGTGTGATGCCACCACCAAACACAGCTTCCCCTCCCTTTTCAGAATTCTAAAGGGACCATTCCCTCTGCAACACGCTGGTCCACTCCACAGTCACCTCCAACATTTCCCTCCTTTCCGACAGTACCTTTCCATGCAAGTGCAGGAGATGCAACACCTGCCATTTTACTTCCTCCCTTCCCACTGTCCAGGGCCCCATTTCACTCCTTCCAAGTGAAACAGCGATTTACTTTAACTTCTTTCAATTTAGTATATCAGAATTGCTGCTCATGATATGGTCTCTACATTGGGGAGACTAATTGCAGACTGCTTTGCAGAACACCTCCATTCAGTCCGCAAGTGCGACCCTGAACTTCCTGTCACTTGTCAATTCAATTCTCCACCTTGCTCCCACGCTGACCTTTCTGTCCTTGGTCTGCTACAGTGTTCCAATGAAGCTCAATGCAAGCTCGATGAACAGTACCTCATCTTTCGATTGGGCACTTTACGGCCTTTCGGACATAACATTGAGTTCAACAATTTTACATCATAACCTCTTTTTTTGCTGGTTTCCACCCTCCAGCACCACACCTATCACCTTGTTTCTTTCTTAATCTCTTCCCTTTGTGTTCAGACAGCCGCTATACTGCCATCTACACCTCGTCTGGAAACATCTTTTGTTTCCTTACTTTGCTTTGTAGCATGAAACTTTTTGTGACTTAATGTTTCCTGCCCTCCACCCAACTGCAGACCTTCACTTTTGTTCTTCTGCCCCCTCCCCCCTTTTACTTGTTCAAACCTATTACATTTCTAACCTTTGCAGTTCTGCTGAAAGGTCATCGATTTGAAACATTAACTCTGCTTTTCTCTCCACAGATGCTGCCTACCCTGCTGAGTTTCCAGCATTTTCTGTTTTTATTCTATATAAGGAGAACCTAATTTGATCCCATACATTTTCAATACTGACTCCTAAGCTAGGTCCCTTACTAACAAGCTCTCTTTCCATTCAGCTAATGTCCAGACTGGCCAAGAGAGTGTGGGAAAATGGCGCACTGACACGGAACGCAAAAGTCCGAGTGTATCAGGCCTGTGTCCTCAGTACCTTGCTCTATGGCAGCGAGGCCTGGACAACGTATGCCAGCCAAGAGCGACGTCTCAATTCATTCCATCTTCGCTGCCTCCGGAGAATACTTGGCATCAGGTGGCAGGACCGTATCTCCAGCACAGAAGTCCTCGAGGCGGCCAACATCCCCAGCTTGTACACACTACTGAGTCAGCGGCGCTTGAGGTGGCTTGGCCATGTGAGCCGCATGGAAGATGGCAGGATCCCCAAAGACACATTGTACAGCGAGCTCGCCACTGGTATCAGACCCACCGACCGTCCACGTCTCCGCTTTAAAGACGTCTGCAAACGCGACATGAAATCCTGTGACATTGATCACAAGTCGTGGGAGTCAGTTGCCAGCGTTCGCCAGAGCTGGCGGGCAGCCATAAACACAGGGCTAAAATGTGGCGAGTCGAAGAGACTTAGTAGTTGGCAGGAAAAAAGACAGAGGCGCAAGGGGAGAGCCAACTGTGCAACAGCCCCGACAAACAAATTTCTCTGCAGCACCTGTGGAAGAGCCTGTCACTCTAGAATTGGCCTTTATAGCCATTCCAGGCACTGCTTCACAAACCACTGACCACCTCCAGGCGCGTATCCATTGTCTCTCGAGATAAGGAGGCCCAAAAGAAAAGAAAAAGAAGAATGACATCGAACTCTGGTGTCCCATTTATTGGAAAGTATGTTGGAAAGCAAGCATGGCTCGGCTTCAATGGGGCAGGACTTTGCCTCTTTTTCTTCTTCTTGTTACCTGAGTACTGCCTGAAATTGGGCAGTAAAACTGAGAAAAATCCTCCCTTATGTGTTTTCACAATCCTGTGATCATTGTTTCGCCTGCAAGAAGTCACATCACTTCTACACACCTCTTCTGACTCTATTAAAGGAACAGTTGGGGAGTTCTCCCTGGTGTCCTGGTCAATATTTATCCCTCAACTAACACTACTAAAAACAGATTATCTGTACATTTATCTCAGTGGTGTTGGTGTGACCTTGTTCTGAGCAAATCGGCTGCCGTGCTTCCGTATTACATTTCAAATGTATTTCATTTGCTATAAAGCGCTTTGGGACGTCTTGAGGTTGTGAAAGGCGGCAAATGAATTCAAGTTCTTTCTTCTTTCCTTTAATTCATAAATAAAACATGAAGGAAATAATTATGATATTGTAACTGGCAGCTCATCTCGCATCCTCCGTAGGAATGTGTTCACTTTTACAGGCTTCCGAGCAAAGGGAAGAAAAAGAATTTACTGAATTATCCAAAAATAATTAAAGTTCCATCTAAGAGCTTAAGTAGCCATCATAATATAAGATACAAACTGCCTAGAAAAAATAAAAGAGGACACTGGAATCATATGTGAGTAGAATCAATGTATTTTACTTGAATGCCAAAAATTTGCAAACACAATACCAGTAGTTTTGTCTAAAACTAAGATATGTTTTAACTAGTTATCTCCATGCAATCAGACATAGTTTGTGTAATTAAATTAATTAAACAAAACAAGTGCACATATCTCAGCACAGTATCTGCCATAACTTATATGGAGCAGAGGATCTGGTAACAGATGATGACTTTTTCCATTGCTCAGCAACAGCTTGTGGGCTCCCTGGAGTGTTCAATGGCAGCAGACAACGGCTCTGTATTTCCATTATATTCCTGTTCCTCTTCAGTGCGCTCAGAGTTAGTAATGGTTTCTGCAAAGCATAGAGTCGGGGTGAGAGAAGATTATAACATACAGGTAGAGGCCAAAGGGGCAAACATAGAAACTAAGCTTCCTCATGCATCAGGAACATAAAACAGCAGATGCCAGTTACAAATAGACATACAAAGTAGGTGAAATGCAACTGTAGATTTTGTGTGAAGGAGTTTCTGCAGATACAGTGTGAACTTCAAACAGTGTTATTGATAGTCTGCACTAAGTATAGATTATGTAGTCCTTTCCAAACTACTGTATTTACAGGTTACATAGAATATAAATTGACCAGACATAGGGTTCTAGTTAATAAAAACTGCAAATGCTGGAAATACTCAGCAGGTCAAGCAGCATCCGTGGAGAGAGAAACAGAGTTAATGTTTCAGATCAATAACTTTTCATCTGAACTGGGAAAAGTTAGAAAGGTAATAGCTTTTAAGTAGATGAAATGGGGGAGGATGGAAAAAGAACAAAAGGGAAGGTTTGTGATATGGCAGAAGACGGGAGACATTCAATGACAAAAGAGTTGGTGGGGCAAAGCCAAAGGGAGTGGTAATGGGACCAATAAAGAAACAAAAGATGTGTCTAGAGGAGGTCTGAATGGCAGAATGATGAACAGCTGCTGTCTGAAAGCAAAAACAAGAGAAAAACAAGAGTAAGACTGAAATTTCCAAAGAAATGGAAACAAAATATGGGCAGAGATTATAGTCTGAAATTGTTGAACTCAATGTTGAGTTCAGAAGGCTGTAAAATGCTTAATTGAAAGATGATTTGCTGTTCCTCGAGCTTGCATTGAGCTTCATTGGAACACTGCAATAGGCCGAGGACAGAGAGATCAGCATGAGATCAAGATGGAGAATTAAAATGGTAGACCACATGAAGCTCAGGGTCATGCTTATGGACTGAATGGAGGTGTTCTGCAAAGCAGTCACCTAATCTGCATTTCATCTCCCCAATATAGAGTAGACCACATTGTGAGCAGCAAATACAGTATACTAAATTGAAAACATTATATGTAAATTACTGCTTCACCTGAAAGAATTGTTTGCTGCCTTGGATGGTGAGGACAGAGGAGGTAAAGGGGCAGGTATTGCATCTCCTGCATGGAAAGGTGTCACGGGAAGGGATGTGGTATTGGGGTGACTGAGGAGTGGATCAGGGTATCAGGGGAGGGGCGGGTAAGATGTTTTTGGTGGTGGTATCATGCTGGAGGTGGTGGAAATGGTGAAGAATGATCCGTTGCATATGAAAGTTGGTGCAGTGGGAGGTGAGGACAAAGAGAACCCTATCACGGTTCTTCGGAGGGAGGGGAAGGAGTGAGAATAGAAATGTGAGAAATGGGTCAGACGCAGTCGAGGGCTCTGTCAACCATGGTAGGGAGGAATCCATGATTGAGGAAAAAGGAAGACAGAAGCGCTTATGTGGAAGGTTGTATCTTTAGAACCACTATGATGGAGGAAAAGAAACTGGGAGAACGGAATAGAGACATTACAAGAAGTAGGGCGTGAGGAAGTGTAGTCGAGGAAGCTGTGAGTGTCAGACCCCACCGTGGTTGACAGCTCCCTCGACCATACCTGATCCATTTCCCTCACTTCTACTCTCACCCCTTCTCCTCCCTTCTAGAGTCACGGTAGGGTTCTCCTTGTCCTTCCACCCCACTAGCCTCTTTATTCAACGGATCATCCTCACCATTTCTGCCACTTCAAGTGTGATGCCACCGTCCAGGGGCCCAAACACTCCGAAAAAGGGAGGTGCAGTGGCAGTACTGATTAGGGAAGACATTTTAGCGTTGGCACATGAGGATGCCCTTCAGAGGACAAAGACAGAATCCATTTGGTTAGAACTGAGAAGCAAACAGGATATGATCATGCTATTGGTGGTATTTTAGAAGCCTCCATATATTGAGAGAGAGATAGAGGAGTGAATCTGCATGGAAATCACAGAGATGTGCAAGAAATATAGACTGGTAATCATGGAGTATTTTAATCACCCAAATATCAATTGGGATAATGTTAGACTGAAGGTTAAGGAGGGAGAGGAATTTCTGAAATGAGTTCAGGAAAACTTCCTTAACCAGTATGTTTTCGGTCCAACTAGGAAAGAGACATTGCTGGATCTGGTGGTGGGAAATGAGGTGGACCAAGTGGACCAAGAACCTGTGGGGTAACACTTGGGTAAGAGTGATCATCATATCATAAGGTTTAGATTAGCAATGGAGAAGAGCAAGGAATAATCTAAAGTCTTCGCATTTCTTCGCGGATGAAGATTTTGGGAAGGTTGTACTCATCAGTTGCAGGCCCGCTGGTGGCTAGTCAGGCCTATTCGTGACCGGCAGATTCTCCCACAGCAGGTACAAGTGAAGGTGTAGTTGCTGCGAGGGCAATAGGATCTATCCTTCTCTTCCTTTTCTCTTTCATGCTGGTTCTTCGCTCAGTCTCAAAGGTGTCTGTAGCACTCCCGATGTAGCATCTCCAAGCATCACGATCTATGGCCTGCACCTCCCATTGGCGATAGTTGATGTGGCACACAGAGAGGGACCTCTTCAGGGGGTCCTTGGAATGTTTGTGTGGTGCCTCTCAGTTCTATTTACCAATGGTCAGCTCTCCATAAAACATGATCTTGGGCAGGGCAACGTGACCCGCTGAACACAGTTGGCTTTGCAGGAGGATGGCTTTGATGCTGGTAATGTTGGCTGGTTCCAGGATTTCAATGCTTGTGATGCGGTCCTGCCAGCGGATCTTGAGGATACTGCAGAGGCAACACTGATGGAAGCGCTCTAGAAGGCGTACATGACGGCGGTATAGGACCCATGACTCAGCGCCATATAGGAGGGTAGTGAGGGCTGCAATTTGTACACTTTGAGTTTGGTCTGTGCTCTGAGGCTGTGGTTGCTCCACGCTCATTTGTAGAGTATGCCAAATGCGCTGTTTGCTTTCGCATACATACATACAAATTAGGAGCAGGAGTAGGCCACTCGGCCGCTCGAGCTTGCTCCACCATTCAATACGTTCATTGGTGAACTGATTACTCCACATTTCCACCTATCTCCATAAGCTTTCACCCCCTTGTTTATCAAGAATCTATCTACCTCTGCCTTAAAAGTATTCAAATACTCTGCATCCCCGCCTTTTGGGGAAGAGAATTCCAAAGACTCATGACCCTCTGAGAAAAAAAAATTCTCCTCATCTCTGTCTTAAATGGACGACCCCTTATTTTTAAACAGGGACCCCTAGTTCTAGATTCTCCCACAACGGGAAACATCCTTTCTACATCCACCCTGTCAAGACCCCTCAGGATCTTATATGTTTCAATCAAGTCGCCCGTCCAGTCTTCTAAATTCCAGAGGATACAAGCCAAGCCTGTCCAATCTTTCCTTGTAATACAGCCCGCCCTTTCCAGGTATTGGTCTCATAAGCCTTCTCTGTACTGCCTCCAATGCATGTACACCTTCCTTAAATAAGGAGACCAGTACTCCAGATGTGGTCTCAACAATGGCCTGTATAGCTGAAGCATAACCTCCCTACTTTTGTATTCAATTCCCCTCACGATAAACGATAACATTCTATAGCTTTCCTAATTACGTGCTGTACCTGCATACTAACCTTTTGCGATTCATGTACTAGGACACCCAGATCCCTCTGCATCTCAGAGCTCTGCAATCTCTTACCATTTAAATAATATACTTCTTTTTTATTCTTCCTGCCAAAATGGACAATTTCACATTTCACCTCATTATACTCAATTTTCCAAGTCTTTGTCCACTCACTTAACTTATCTATATCTCTTTGTAGCCTCCTTATGTCCTCTTCACAACTTACTTTCCTATCTATCTTAGTGTCATCAGCAAATTTAGCAACCATACCTTCGGTCCCTTCATCTAAGTCATTTATATAAATTGTAAAAGGTTGAGGCCCCAGCACAGATCCCTGTGGCACACCATTCATTACATCTTGCCAATCAGAAAATGACCCATTTATGCCTACTCTCTGTTTCCTATTCAATAACCAATCTTCTATCCATGCCAATATGTTACCCCTGCACCATGAGCTTTTATTTTCTGTAATAACCTTTGATGTGGCATATTATCAAATGCCTTCTGGAAATCTAAGTACAATACATCCACCAGTTCCCCTTTATCCACAGCACATGTAACTCCCTTAAAGAACTCCAATAAATTGGTTAAACATGATTTCCCTTTCACAAAACCATGTTGATTCTGCCTGATTACCATGAATTTTTCTAAATGCCCTGCTATAACATCTTTAAAAATAACTTCTAACATTTTCCCTAAGACAGATGTTAAGCTAACTGGCCTGTAGTTTCCTGTTTTCTGTCTCCCTCACTTTTTGAATAAAGGAGTTATATTCGCAATTTTCCAATCTAACGGAACCTTCCCCGAATCTAGGGAATTTCGGAAAATTAAAACTAAGCATCAACTATCTCACTAGCCACTTCTTTTAACACCCCAGGATGTAGTCCATCAGCACCCGGGGATTTGTAAGCCCGCAGCTCCAACAATTTGTTCAGTACCACTTCCCTGGTGATTGTTATTTTCTTGAGTTCCTCACTCCCTTCCATTTTCTGACTTACAGCTAATACCGGCATGTTACTTGTATCCTCAAGAGTGAAGACCAATGCAAAATATCTGTTCAATTCATCTGCCATCTCCTTATTATCCATTATTAATTCCCCAGAATCATTTTGTATAGGACCAACGTTCACTTTTTAAATTCTTTTCTTTTTTAAATATCTATAAACTCTTACCATCTGTCTTTATATTCCTAGCTAACTTTTTCTCATACTCTAATTTTACCTTCCTCATCAATCTTTTAGTCATTCTTTGCTGTTATTTATATTCTGTCCAATCTACTGACCTGCCTCCCATCTTTGCGCAATTATAGGCTTTTACTTGAAGTTTGATACTCTCTTTAACTGTTTTAGTTAACCACGGATGGCAGGTCCCACTCTTGGAATTTTTCTTTCTCGTTGAACTGTATCTATTCTATGTATTCTGAAATATCCCCTTAAATGTCTGTCACTGCATCCCTATTGACCTATCCCTTAACCTAATTTTCCAGTTCACTTTAGCTAGCTCTGCTTTCATGCCCTCATAATTGCCCTTATTTAAGTTTAAAATATTAGTCTTGGACCCACTCTTCTGTCCCTCAAACTGAATGTAAAATGGAATCATATTATGATCGCTGCTACCTAGGGGTGCCTTAACTATGAGGTCATTAATTAATCCTATCTCATTGCACATTACCAACACTAGTATAGCCTGCTCTCTGGTTGGCTCCAGAATGTACTGTTCCAAGAAATTATCCGGAAAACATCTACATCTGCCCATCTGATTTTTCCAGTCTATATGTAGGTTAAAATCCTCCTTAACTATTGCCATACCTTTCTGACAAGCTGCCATTGTTTCTTCCTTTATACCCCATCTACAGTGTGGTTAATGTTAGGGGGCCCGTACACTAGAGGCCTGCTGCCCGATCCGAACCTGACGGGACCCGACGACATGTCTCGGGTTCAGGTCGGGTCAGACCCATCTTCCGGGGTCGGCTTTCGGGCTTGGGTCGGGCCGGGCCGAGTCCAGGTCGAGTCAGGTCGGGCCGGACACACACGGTAAGTGCTCTGCTGGTAAGTATTGAAATTTTTAAAACTTACCTGAGCTGGGAGTCCGGGAAGAAACTGAGTCTGCGCAGTGCGCGATGACGTTACTATGACGTCATCGCGCATGAGCTACAGCTCAGTGGAGCTTCCCAGTGGAAAGGTAAGTAAAGTGATGGTCGGGTCAGGCTCGGGTCGGGTCAACTAGTGGCGGGTTCGGGTTGGGTCGGGCTTGGGACAAAATCGGAGGGACTTGGGCTGGGTCGGGCTCGGGTCCGCTGTGGTTCGGTTAGGTTCGGGTCGGGTTCTTTTTCCCGACCTAAAGCAGGCCTCTACTGTAACCACTCCCACAAGTGACTTCTTGTCTATATGATTCTGATCTCTACCCAAACTGCTTCTACATTCTGGTCTCCTGAACTTAGGCTATCCTTCTCTATTGCGCTAATACCATCATTAATTAACAAAGGTACTCCTCCACCTTTTCCTAGCTTCCTGTCCTTCCTAAATGCCATGTACCCCTCAATATTCAGGTCCCAATCAATGTCATCCTGCCGTCATGTCTCTGTCGTGGTTATCAGAGCATACTTATTTATTTCTATTTGAGCTCTCAGTTCATCTGTTTTGTTTTGAATGCTCCGTGCATTCACATACAGAGCCTTTAGTTTTGTGCTTTTATTATTTTTGTAACCGCTAGCCTTATCAGTTGATTTGCTCTTAGATTTGTACGCTCTGTTCTTCCTGTCACAATCTGTTTATCATTTCCCATATTAATACATTTCTCTCTTGCCTTGTCGCTCCTCCTTGATTTACCATATCTTCCCAAATTTGATCCCTTGCCCCCACTATTGAGTTTAAAGCCCTCTCTACTTCCCTAATTATGTGGCTGGCTAGAACACCGGCCCCAACACAGTTCAGGTGTAGACTGCCCCAATGGTACAGCCACCACTTTCCCCAGTACTGTTGTCAGTGCCCCACGAACTGGAACCCACTTCTACCACACCAGTCTTTGAGCCACGCATTAATTTCTTTAATCTTATTTGCCCTATGCCAATTTGCACGTGGCTCAGATAATAATCCAGAGATTAAAGCCTTTGAGGTTCTGTTTCTTAATTTGGTGCCTAGTTCCTCATACTGACTATGCAGAACCTCTTTCCTTGACCTGCCTATGTCATTTGTACCTACATGGACAACGATGACTGGATCATTCCCCTCCCACTGTAAGTTCCTCTCCAGCCCTGAGCAGAAGTCTCGAACCCTGGCACCGGGCAGGCTACACAGCCGTCTGGACTCTTGCTCTTTGCTGCAGAGAACAGTGTCAATTCCCCTAACTACACTGTCCCCTACTACCACTACATTCCTTTTTTCTCCCTCCACTTGAATGGCTTCCTGTACCATGGTGCCATGGTCAGGTTGCTCATTCACCCTGCAGACCCACTCTCATCCAAACAAGCTGAAAGAATGTCAGACCTGTTGGACAATCGCAAAGGCTGAGGCTTCTGCACTCCTACCCTCTGGTTCACCTTACCTGCCTCAGCTGCAGCCACACTCTGCTGTCCCTGACCACTGACCAAATCAGAAGACCCGATCATAAGGGGTGTGACCACCTCCTGGTACAAAGTGTCCAGATAACTTTCCCTCTCCCTGATTTGTCGCAGTGTCTTCAGCTTGGCCTCCAGTTCAATGACTCTGAGCCAAAGCTCTTTGAGCCACAAACACTTACTGCAGACGTGTTTGCCCTGGATCACACTGGCATCCAGGCGCTCCCACATGCTGCAGACATGACAGTCTATTGTCCACTTCCTTGTCTATGGGGACATCAGATGAGATGGCGCCCCCCCAAAATAGGTAAATTGCTTGATGGCATTCAGCTTGGTTCCCTCGATGACAATGCATGGTGGTTGATATTCTTCTTGGGGTGCAGGCTCATGCAGAACTTGATTTTTCTTTAAACTGATTTTTAGTCTGAAGAGTTGTACCAACTCGGAAAAACGTGTTGTTATACGTTGCAGGTCTGACTGACTGTGGGCCATGAGAGAGCAGTCATTGGCGAAAAGAAGTTCACGGATGAGTTTGTGTGTGCTTGAAGATGACTAAGGCTGAAAAGGCCTCCATCAGTCAGAAAGTGCACGTAAACTCCCTCCTTAAGGCCTTCCATTGCCTGCTGCAGCATTATGCTGAAAAAGATGGTGAAAAAGGTCAGGGCCAGCACACATCCTTACTTCACGCCAGTGGAGATACGGAAGAGACTCAAGGGGTCACTGTTGTGCTTGACTTGTGTGTACTGATTTTCATGAAATTGTTTCATCATGGCCAGGAACCTAGGTGGACATCCAAGTTTTTCAAGGATTTTCCAAAGTCCATCTCTGCTCACAGTATCGAATGTCTTTGTGAGGTCGATGAAAGTGACAGAAGCAACCAGAGCCTCAGAGCACAGACAAAACTCAAAGTGTACAAACTGCTGTTATCACTACCCTTCTATATGTGAAATCATCAGGGGGAATGAGGAAATGGCAGAGGCATTGAACAAATGTTTTGTGTCTGTCTTCACAGTAGAAGACACAAGTTCCATACCAGAAATAGGCAGTAAACTACAGGCTAAAAACAGTGAGGAAATTAAGGATATTGATATCAGCCAAGTAAAAGCATTGGAGAAACTTGAAGGATTAAAATCTAACAAGTCCTGGAGACCAGATGGCCTACATCCGAGGGTTCTAAAAGAGATAGCTGCAGAGATAGTGGATGCGCTGGCTATGATTTTCCAGAATTCCTTAATTCAGGAATGGTCCCGTCAGATTGGAAGTTGGCAAATGTTTTGCCACTTTTCAAGAAAGGAGGTAGAGAGAAAATAGGGAACTACAGGCTAGTTAGTCTAATATCAGTTGTTGGGAAGATGCTGGAAACTATTATTAAAGAAGTCTTAACATTGCACTTGGAAAAGCATAGTATGATTAGAACAAGTCAGCATGGTTTTACTAAAGGGCGATCCTGTTTGACAAATATATTAGAGCTTTTTTGAGGATGCAATTAGTAGGGTAGATAAAGAGTAGATACCTGGATTTTCAAAAGGCATTCAATAAGGTGCCACATAAAAGATTAATAGGCAAGATAAGGGCTCGTGGTGTTGGGGATAATATATTAGCATGGATAGAGGATTGGTTAACAGACAGGGATCAGAAAGTGGGCAGAAATGGGGCATTTTCAAGTTGGCAGGCAGTGAATAGTGGGGTGTCGCAAGGATCAGTGCTGGGGCCTCAGCTATTTACACTCTATATTAATGACTTGAATAAAGAGACAGAGAGTAATGTATCTGAGTTTGCTGATGATACAAAGCTTGGTGGAAAGGAAAGCTGCGGGGAGGATGTAGACAGGCTGCAAAGAGATATAGACAGGTGAAGTGAGTGGGCAACAAGATGGCAAATGGAATATAATGTAGGAAAGTGTGAAGTTGTTCACTTTCTTCGTAAAAATAGAAAAGCAGAATATTTTTTAAAAGGTGTGAAACTGGTAAGTGTTGATGTTCAGAGAGACTTGGAGGTACTCGAACAAGGAGCACACAAAGTTAAGATGCAGGTGCAGCAGGCTATTAGGAAGGAAAATGGCACGTTGGCTTTTATTGCAAGCGGATTGGAGAACAGGAATAAAGAAGTTTTACTAAAATTGTACAGGGCTTTGGTGAGACCGCAACTGGAATACAGTGTGCAGTTTTGGTCTCCACATTTAAGAAAGGATATACTTGCACTGGAGGCTAAATTGGTCCCAGGGATGAGGGGGTTGGCCTATGATGAGAGGCTGAGTAAATTGGGCCTATATTCTCTGGAGTTCAGAAGAATGAGAGGTGATCTAATTGAAACATACATTGAGACAAGGTTCTAAAAGGGCTTGATAGGGTAGAAGCTGAGAGATTGTTTCCGCTGGTCAGGAATCTAGAACGTGGGGACACAGTCTCAGGATAAGGGGTCAATCATTCAGGACTGAGACGAGGTGAAATTACTTCACTCAAAGGGTTGTGAATCTTTGGAATGCTCTACCCCAGAGGGTTGTGGATGCTCCATCATTGCATACATTTAATGCTGGGATAGATAGATTTTTGGTCTCGCAGGGAATCAAGGGATATGGGGAGTGGGTAGGAAGGTGGAATTGAAGCCCAAGATCAGCCATGATTGTATTGAATGGCGGAGTAGGCTTGATGGGCCATATGGTCTACTTCTGCTCCTATTTCTTGTGTTCTTGTGTTCTTGTACAGGCCTTTGCTTTGCTCATGACACATTTCTTGTAATTGTCTGAGTGCAGATACCAGGGGCTGAATTTTATAAGCCCCGCAACATCAGGGGTTGTGGTGGGGTGTCCTGGAAAATCCTTCTGGGAGAGGCCCACCACGGGCCTCGGCGCCGGGAAGGTACCGCCCCATTTTATCAGCAGCGGCAAGTCCTCATGGCGGCCTCCCCGCCACATGGCGACGGAGACTTTATTTAAATATGTTAATTGCATTAAAGTGAGTGAATAATGACTTACCTTGCAGTCACAGCCGTACCACACAGATATTCCGACCGGTTGCCGGATGTCCCACACCTTTCGATCTCCGTTTGGAGATCCGAGACGGAACACTGGTGAGGAGGGGGAGGAGTAAAATTTTCAGGTCAGGGCGGGGAGTGGCAAAAACTTATGCGATTGGTGGAGGGTATGCTGGGAAGGGTTTGAAGGGTAAAGTGGAGAATGTTCGGGGAGGGGGAAAGGTCGGAATTAATTTTTATTTATTTATTTGCCTGGAAAAGGCTATTTAGACATTGATTACTCATTCGGGGGGGGGGGGGGGTGGCGGGAGGAGAGGGGATTTAACCTGATAGTAAAGTCTTCACTTGAATTTTTTCCCACCTGTCATTTTCAACATTTAAATTACACTGCAGGGCATGAAGCTCTTTAAAAATGGTGCCAGCACCTGCACAGTGGCGCTGGATGCTGTTGCCATGGACGAAGCTCCATGTTAATGAGCCACCGCATAAAATATCGCAGCAGCTCCACAGCGCACATCTCGCATGCGCACCATGCACTTTTTGAAGCTTGCCACCGCCAGTAAAATTCGGCCACGTGTCTCTGGTGCCTTTGTATGCTCTGGAACTGCACTGGCTCTCAGGGTAGTTTTCGTCCACAAGCCTGTTCAGAAGTCTTCTAGCCAGGATCTTCCCAGCAATAGAAAGGAGGATGATCCCACAGTTGTTGGAGCAGTCTTATTTTTCTCCTTTGTTTTTGTACAAGGTGATGATAATGGCATCACGACGATCCAGTGGACCCTGTTCCCTGCAGCTGTGAAAAACTCATGGAGCTTGGTGTATAGGGCAGGGCCACCATGCTTCAAGGCTTCGGGTGGAATTCCATTGGCTCTGGGGGCTTTGTTGTTCTTCATCTGATTGATGGCAGTCACAGTTTCCTCCAGAGTTGGGCTCTCATCCAGTTCTTCTTTGACAGGCTTTTGTTGGATGTGATTGATGGCAGTATCATGCACTGTGCACTTGGCGCTGAAGAGATTTCTGACCAGTGCTCTGACCAGCGATCCAGGACTGACACCTTGCAGGGTCTTGTCATTGGCACTCCTCAGGGGGTTTTGGGTTTGATGTGCTGGCCCATGGACATATTTTAGTGCTTCATAGAAACTTCTTATGTCACCAATATCAGCATACAGTTGAGTTTTTTCTGCAAGTGCGATCCACCAGTCATTTTGGATGTTCCTCAGTTTTCATTGAAGGGTGCTGCATGCTTGATGATAGGCTGTCTTTTTCTCTTGGCTGGCCGGCTAAGCCATGTGAGCCTGATGAGCTGACCTTTTCATTTTTAGCAGAACTTGAATTCCCTTGTCATTGTCATCAAACCAGTCCCTATTCTTCTTGGTGCTGGGTCTGATGACCTTGTCAGAAGTATCCAGAACTGCAGCTTTGATGTGTTCCCAGAGTTCTTCTGGAGTGGAATCAGCAGTGAGATCAGGATGTTTCAGTCTAGTCTGTATGGTTGCTTGATCTCTATCTGTGCAAGATGAGGTTTGCAGGTTGCTGACTCAAAATTTCTTTGATGGGTTGTCTCTAGACCTGTTCTCGGGCTTAGGCTTGAAGTGGAAGTTCAGCTTTGATCGAACGAGCCGGTGGTCTATATGACAGTCAGCAATGGGCATGACTGTAGTATGCAGGATATCCTTTAGGTCACACTGGCGCACCAAGATGTAATCTATCAGGTGCCAGTGTTTAGAGCGGGAATGCATCCATGTGGTCCTGAAGTGATCTTTTTGTTGCAAGATGGTGTTGGTTATGGACGGCTGCTTTTCTGCACAGAGGTCAAAGAGTAAATGTCCGTTTTCATTACAGTTTCCAACTCCATGGTTTCCGAGCACTGCCTTCCATGCCAGGCTGTCACAACCCACTCTGGCATTGAAATTACCAAAGACAACAATTTTGTCCTTGGGAGGGGCATTCTGGATGAGTTCACGGAGATCTGTGTAGAACTTCTCTTTGTCAGCTGGGTTAGCCTTCTGGGTTGGAGCATAAACACTGATGAGAGTTGCCAACTGCTGGTCTTGGAGGGGCAGGAGCAGGGACATGATGTGTTTGGAGTGGTCGATTGGAGGGCTTGAAAGTTTAGTGTCGATAGTCTTCTTCACCATGAGGCTATCACTGAAGAGGCGTTGTTCACCTTGACCAATAGAGGGTTTAGCCAGTGTTGCGTTCTGTCAGGCTGCCTTGCTCTAAGAAGCGGACCTCACTCAGGGCTGCTATATCAATGTCTAATCTGGCTAGCTCGTGGGCCACCAGGGCTGAGCGTCTTTGGGGGCGGCTGTTGTCACCAGAGTCGAGCATTGTTCTTATTTTCCAGCAGGTGAGTTTCAGAATTTTTTCCTTTTCCCATCTTTTCAAGCGAGGTGAGGAGTTCACGCTTTCTTCCCTGTCGTAGTTTGACCTGATTAAGAGATGCCTGTTGACTACGGAAAACCAATTGAATGGTGGGGAGATGAGCATTTGTTTCAGTCATGTTTTCTAGGTCCCTCTCCAATTCTGATGCAAGCAGTGCTGTCTTTCAAAAAGGCTGCTTGGTCGCTCAGGGTGCTACCAGGTGATGATGTCATCGCTAGGTCGTCATCAAAACGAACAATATCATGAGCCGCCTGCATGCAGGATTGGAACTGCAGCTGCCAGTGCCATCTTGCACCTGTCGTTTTTGCCTCTTTCCCATCACTACGGGACTTACTTGTTGAGTTGCATTGGGGTGGATCTTTCCTTCCTATCTGAACAATGGTGC
Source organism: Heterodontus francisci (assembly GCF_036365525.1). Lineage (NCBI taxonomy): Eukaryota > Metazoa > Chordata > Chondrichthyes > Heterodontiformes > Heterodontidae > Heterodontus > Heterodontus francisci. Next base: position 131,175,771 of record NC_090373.1, read on the forward strand.
TTTAAGGTGGTGTACAGTTTGCGCTGACTAACCCCACCCTTCAATCCTGGAGCTCATCTTTTGTGGCCCAGTGAACTGAGACGGCAGCAGCCGTAGGTTTGGATTCAGAGTTTCCCTCTCCTAGGCGGGTTGTCAACCAAAGCCTAAAGGGACCCACCTTCCCTTGTTATTTCATCCACAGCTGGTATACCAACAACCGTAGTACACGCAATATGGTGCAGCATGCCATTGCTCCAGAACATGATGATCACTTGAACTGCTGGTAATCCTTCTGCACTGGCCGTTACCTTTATCAAGAAAGACATCTGCCCAGATGGTGTCATGTTCATTATTTCTCCCCTCACTACGTTTCACACGCCAGCTGAGACAGTGTACCGGGGTATGGCGCTTGGACCAGCAGTGAGAGCTGGGTGTAGGTGAGGACCAGTGATTCCAATCCATCTGCAAATGGGATGCAGCTGACTGAAAATACAAGGGTGCTATCTCTAGCTGAACACTCCATACACCCCATCTAATCTAAAGTAGAACTTCTAAATTGGAAGAGGGCTAACTTCAATGGGATGAGAGGGAATATAGCCAGATAAAATGGAACCAAAAATTGACAGGTAAAATGGGGCAATTGTGGATCTTTAAGGAGGCAATGTTTCAGGTACAGGCTAGGGTGCAAGGTAAGGAAACCAAAGCCAGGGCTCCTTGGAAGACAAGGGAGAGAGAGAGTATGATCAAACAGAAAAAGAAGGTATATGATGCATTTTAGGTGAATTCTTCAAGCAAGAACCAGGTCAAATATAATAAGTTGAAAGGGGAAATGAAGAGGAAAATAAAACTGGCAAAGAGAGAATATGAGAATAGAACATAAAAGGGAATCCAAAGGTCTTCTACCGGCATATAAATAATAAGCCGATAGTAAGAGGTGGAGTGGAGCCTATAGGGACAAAGACGGTGATGTATCCTTAAAGGTACAGGGCATGGCTAGAATTCTTAATGAGTACTTTGTATCGGTGTTTACTAAGGACGGGGATGCTGATTAAATATTGGTAGAAGCAGAGATGGTCGAGGTAATGGCTGGTGTGGAAATTGATAGGAAGGATGTACTGAAAAGGTTGATTATGCTTAGAGTGGATAAGTTACCTGGTCCGGATGGCTTGCATCCCAGGTTGCTCACGGAAGTGAGAGTGGAGATAGTGGAAGGGCTTGCCATAATCTTCCAATGTTCCCTAGATATGGGGGAGGTGCCAGAGTATTGGAGAGTGGAAAATGCGACGCCATATTCAAGAAAGGCTGTGAGGACATTCATAGTAACTACAGGTCAGTCAGTTTAACGCCAGTGGTGGGTAAGGTTTTAGAAACAATAATCAGGGGAAAAAATCACAGGCACTTGGAGAAGTTTGAGTTAATTACGGAGAGCCAACATGGATTTGTAAAAGGTAGGTCATGATTGACTAATGGAATTGAATTTTTTGATCAAGTAACAGAGAAGGTTAATGAAGAGTGAGCAATCAGTGTCGTCTATATGGATTCAAAGAAAGCATTTGGCACAGTACCATATAAAAGGTTGGTTAACAAAATTGAGGCTCATGAAATAGGAGGATCAGTGTCCAATTGGATGAAAAAGGGCTAAGGACAGAAAAGAATGAATCTTGGTAAATGATTCTTTTTCAGACTGGAGGATGGTAAACAGTGGTGTTCCCCAAGGGTCAATGTTGGTACCACTGCTTTTTTTGATTTATATATGTAAATGTCTTGTATTTTGGAATACAGAGCAAAATTTCAAAATTTGCAGATGACACCAAACTTGGAAGCATGGCAGACAAATAGACTGCAACAGCACATAGACAGGCTAGCAGAATGGGCAGACAAGTGCCAGATGGAATTTAATACAGAGAAGTGTGAGGAGACGCATTTTGGCAGAAAGGATAGGGAAGGGCAATAGAGTCCAAATGGCACAGTTCTAAGTGGTTTACATGGACAGAGGGACCTGGGGATTCATATGCATAGATCTTTGAAAGAGGCAGGATATATTCAGACATTACCTCGGAGCGGAGCGGAGCGGCGTGGCGGCTGGCGGACGTGCGTGCAACCTGATCCGGAGTGGCAGCAGACTCCCTGTGTCTCTCAGCGCGCGCTGAGACTTGAAAAGAGGGGGGAAAAACCTTACAGTGACATCACGTGAATTCTGCAAGATGATTGATTGGGTAAGTAACAGCTGTTTGTGCATTTAAATTGCTTCAAAAAGGGGAAAGTTTTTTTTTAAAAACCCTCAAGTGATAAGGTGAGTCTTCTTTCTTCTTTGGCCTCCTTATCTCGAGAGACAATGGGTAAGTGCCTGGAGGTGGTCAGTGGTGTGTGGAGCAGCGCCTGGAGTGGCTATAAAGGCCAATTCTAGAGTGACAGACACTTCCACAGGTGCTGCAGAAAAATTTGTTTGTCGGGGCTGTTACACAGTTGGCTCTCCCCTTGCGCCTCTGTCTTTTTTCCTGCCGACTGCAAAGTCTCTTCGACTCGTCACACTTTAGCCCCGCCTTTATGGCTGCCCGCCAGCTCGGGCGAACGCTGGCAACTGACTCCCACGACTTGTGATCAATGTCACAGGACTTCATGTCGCGTTTGCAGACGTCTTTAAAGCAGAGACGTGGTCGGCCGGTGGGTCTGACACCAGTGGCGAGCTCGCTGTACAATGTGTCTTTGGGGATCCTGCCAACTTCCATGCGGCTCACATGGCCAAGTCATCTCAAGCGCCGCTGATTCAGTAGTGTGTATAAGCTGGGGGTGTTGGCTGCCTCGAGGACTTCTCTGTTGGAGATACAGTCCTGCCACCTGATGCCAAGTATTCTCCGGAGGCAGTGAAGATGGAATGAATTGAGACGTTGCTGTTGGCTGATATACATTGTCCAGGCCTCGCTGCCATAGAGCAAGGTACTGAGGACACAGGCTTGATACACTCGGACTTTTGTGTTCCGTGTCAGTGCGCCATTTTCCCACACTCTCTTGGCCAGTCTGGACACAGCAGTGGAAGCCTTTCCCATGCGCTTGTTGATTTCTGCATCGAGAGACAGGTTACTGGTGATAGTTGAACCTAAGTAGGTGAACTGTTGAACCACTTCAAGAGCGTGGTCGCCAATATTGATGGATGGAGCATTTCTGACGTCCTGTCCCATGATGTTCATTTTCTTGAGGCTGATGGTTAGGCCAAATTCGTTGCAGACGGCCGCAGACCTGTCGATGAGACTCTGCAGACACTCCTCAGTGTGAGATGTTAATGCAGCATCATCAGCAAAGAGGAGCTCCCTGATGAGGACTTTCCATACTTTGGACTTCGCTCTTAGACGGGCAAGTTTGAACAACCTGCCACCTGATTTTGTGTGGAGGAAAATTCCTTCTTCTGAAGACTTGAACGCATGTGAGAGCAGCAGGGAGAAGAAAATCCCCAAAAATGTGGGTGCGAGAACACAGCCCTGTTTCACGCCACTTAGGATAGGAAAGGGGTCTGATGAGGTGCCGCTATGTTGAATTGTGCCTTTCATATTGTCATGGAATGAGGTGATGATACTTAGTAGCTTTGGTGGACATCCAATCTTATCTAGTAGTCTGAAGAGACCACGTCTGCTGACGAGGTCAAAGGCTTTGGTGAGATCAATGAAAGCAATGTAGAGGGGCATCTGTTGTTTGCGGCATTTCTCCTGTATCTGACGAAGGGAGAACAGCATGTCAATGTTCGATCTCTCTGCACGAAAGCCACACTGTGCCTCAGTGCAGATGCGCTCGGCCAGCTTCTGGAGCCTGTTTAATGCGAGTCGAGCAAAGACTTTCCCCACTTTGCTGAGCAGGGAGATTCCACGGTAGTTGTTGCAGTCACTGCTGTCACCTTTGTTTTTATAGAGGGTGATGATATTGGCATCGCGCATGTCCTGTGGTACTGCTCCCTCGTCCCAGCACAGGCAAAGCAGTTCATGTAGTGCTGAGAGTATAGCAGGCTTGGCACTCTTGATTATTTCAGGGGTAATGCTGTCCTTCCCAGGGGCTTTTCCGCTGGCTAGAGAATCAATGGCATCACTGAGTTCCGATTTTGTTGGCTGTACGTCCAGCTCATCCATGACTGGTAGAGGCTGGGCTGCATTGAGGGCAGTCTCAGTGACAACATTCTCCCTGGAGTACAGTTCTCGGTAGTGCTCAATCCAGCGGTCCATTTGTTTGCGTTGGTCAGTGATTATGTCCCCTGATTTAGATTTGAGGGGGGCGATCTTCTTGATGGTTGGCCCAAGAGCTCTCTTAATGCCATCATCCATTCCTCTGATGTTTCCCGTGTCGGAGGCCAGCTGAATATGACTGCATAGGTGTTGCCAGTAGTCATTTGCGCAGCACCTGGCTGTTCTTTGTGCAGTGCTTCTGGCTGCTTGAAGTGCTATCGATGTTAACTCGCTGGGGGCTTTCTTGTAGTTCAACAGTGCAATGCGCTTAGCGGCTATGACAGGTTCCAGCTCTACAATATAAGATTGAAACCAGTCTGCATTCCTCTTCGCACGTTTGCCGTAGGTGGTCAAAGCTGACTCATAGATGGCGTCTCTGATGTGGGCCCACTTGGTCTCAGCATCCCCTGTGGGAGTGTTTTGAAGGGCTGTTACAAGTGAATTTAGAGATTTTTGTAACAGCTGTGGATGAGAAATTCTGCTCGTGTTGAATCGCGGGTGGCCCTTCTGCTTGGAATGATGCAACTTCTTTGGTCTGAGTCTAACCTTGCTGCACACCAGGGAGTGGCCGGTGTCGCAGTCCGCACTGTGGAAGCTGTGTGTGATTTGAACACTGTTTAAGGAGGCTCGCCTTGTGACGATGAGGTCTAGCTGGTGACAACGACGCGATCTTGGGTGGCTCCATGAAACCTGGTGACAGGGTTTAGTATGAAAGAACGAGTTGGTGATGCAGAGGTTATGATAGGTACACAACTCAAGCAGTCTCTGTCAATTCTCATTCATCCTTCCAACGCCATAGTGCCCAAGGCAGGAGGGCCATGAGTCATGGTCGGCCCCAACCCTGGCATTAAAGTCCCCCAGCAGGAACAGGTGTTCGGTGTTGGGGATGCTACTAACGATATTATGGAGTTCCTCGGAGAATTGGTCTTTAGCTTCAGGTGGGGAGCAGAGTGTTGGAGCATAGATGCTGAGTAGGTGTACTGGACCAGAGGTGGTGAGCAGTCGGATGGACAGTATGCGTTCCGAGCCATTTGAGGGACGCTGTATCATGCTGAGCCAGGAGTTTCTGATGGCGAAGCCCACTCCATGCTGTCTTGGTTCTTCAGGATCCCATCCCTTTTTCTACCTATGTCTTTGGTACCAATGTGTACCACAACCTCTGACTGAGTAGTACTACTTAAATTAGAGTAATTTATTAAGGACTTTAGATTGTAGTGGGTCATGTTTGGAGTAGAACTAGTGTTCTACTAGTGTAAATAGTATTTTTTAAAGGGAGTAACTAAATTAATTTAAAGGTAAGTCATGGCAGGAGAGCTCAGCCCCATGGTATGCTCCTCCTGCACTATGTGGGAAATCAGGGATGCTTCCAGTGTCCCTGACAACCATGGGTGCAGGAAGTGTATCCAGCTGCAGCTACTGACTGCCTGCATTACAGAGCTAGAGCTGCGGGTGGATTCACTGTGGAGCATCCGTGATGCTGAGGACATCATGGATAGCACATTTAGAGAGGTGGTCACACCACAGGTAATGGCAGCACAGGCAGAAAAGGGATGGGTCACCACCAGGCGGAGCAGTAGGCGCAGTCCCCTGTGGCCATCTCCCTCTCAAACAGAGATACCACTTTGGATACTATTGGGGGAGATGACCTCACAGGGGAAAGCAGCAACAGCCAGGTCCGTGGCACCAAGGATGGCTCTGCTGCACAGCAGGGGTGAGAAAGGAGTGGAAGAGCTATAGTGATAAGGCATTCTATCGTAAGGGGTACAGATAGGCGTTTCTGTGGCCGCAAACGTGACTCCAGGATGGTATGTTGCCTCCCTGGTGCTCGGGTCAAGGAGGTTACGGAGCGGCTGCAGGACATTCTGAAGGGGGAGGGTGAGCAGCCAGAGGTCATGGTACACATTGGTACCAACGACATAGGTAGAAAAAGGGATGAGGTCCTGCAACAAGAATTTAGGGAGCTAGGTAGCAGATTAAAAAGCAGGACCTCGAAGCTTGTAATCTCTGGATTACTCCCGGTGCCACATGCTAGTGAGTTTAGAAATAGGAGGATAGAGCAGATGAATGCGTGGCTGAGGAGATGGTAGGGGAGGGAGGGCTTTAGTTTCCTGGATCACTGGGTCTGTTTCTGGCAAAGTTGGGACCTGTACAAGTTGGACAGGTTACACCTGAACCGGAACGGGACAAGAATCCTTGCTGGGAGATTTACTAGTTCTGTTGGGGGGGCGGTTGAACTAATTTGGCAGGGGGGTGAGATACAGAGTGGAGGTACAGTAGGGGGTAATATAGAACAGAAAGTGAGTCTGCCTGGAAGGCAGACAAAATATAGACGTGGTAAGGAACAAAGGAAAAATGCAAGGTTGGATTGCATCTATTTCAATGCAAGGAGTCTTACTAGCAAGGCAGATGAATTGAGGGCGTTGATTAGCACATGGGATTATGATATTATTGCTATCACAGAGACATGGTTGAGGGAGGGACAGGACTGGCAGCTCAATATTCCAGGGTATAGAATCTTCAGGCATGACAGGGGAGGGGATAAAAGAGGAGGTGGCATTGCACTGTTGATCAAGGAGTTAATTACTGCAGTAAGGAGGGATGACATCTTAGAAGGTTCCTCAAATAAGGCCATTTGGGGAGAACTTAAAAACAAAAAGGAGGCAATCACTTGGCTGGGAGTGTACTACAGGCCTCCAAACAGTCAGGAAGAGATAGAGGAACAGATTTGTAGGCAAATCTCTGAGAGGTGTGAAAATAATAGGGTAATAATAGTAGGGGATTTCAACTTCCCCAATATTAACTGGGATAGTCTTAGTGCAAAAGGCTTAAAAGGGGCAGAATTCTTAAAATGCATACAGGAGAGCTTTTTGAGCTAGTATGGAGAAATTCCTACATGGAATGGGGCAGTACTGGACCTAATCCTAGGGAATGAAGCCAGTCAAGTGGTAGAAGTGTCAGTGGGAGACCATTTCGGGGATAGTGACCATAACTCTGTAAGATTTAAAGTAGTTATGGAAAAGGACAAAGATGGACCAGAAATAACAGTACTGAATTGGGGAAAGGCCAATTTCAATTTGATAAAACAGGATCTGGCAAAAGTGGACTGGGAACAGCTACTTGGAGGAAAGTGTACATCACATCAGCGGGAGTCATTCAAAGAGGAAATAGTGAGAGTTCGGAGCCAACATGTACCCGTTAAGGTGAAGGGTAGGACCAACAAGTCCAGGAAAACATGGATGTCAAGGGATATAGAGGATTGGATCAGTAAAAAAAAGGAGGCTTATGGCAGATCCCAAGGGCTGAAAACAGCAGAGGCACTAGAGGAGCAAAGAAAGTGTGGGGTGGCACTTAAAAAAGTAATTAGGAGCTTGAAGAGGGGGCATGAAAAAACACTGGCGGGCAAGATAAAGGAAAATCCCAAGGGGTTTTATAAGTATATTAAGAGTAAAAGAATAACCAGGGAAAGAGTAGGGTCCATTAGGGACCTAAGTGGCAATATTTGTGTGGAGCCGGAGGACATAGGTGAGGTTTTAAATGATTACTTTTCATCGGTGTTCACTATGGAGAAGGACGATGTCGGTGTAGAGATCAGAGAGGGGGTTTGTGATATACTTGAACATATTAGCGTTGAAAGGGAGGAAATATTAGCTGTTTTAGCAGGCTTAAAAGTGGATAAATCTTCAGGCCCAGATGAGATGTATCCAAGGCGGTTATGTGAGGCAAGGGAGGAGATAGCAGGGGCTTTGACACATATTTTCAAATCCTCTCTGGCCACAGGAGAGGTACCAGAGGACTGGAAGACAGCGAATGTGGTACTCATTATTCAAGAAGGGCAGTAGGGATAAACCAGGTAATTATAGGCCGGTAAGTCTAACATCAATGGTTGGGAAAATATTGGAAAACATTCTGAGGGAGAGGATTAATCTCCACTTAGAGAGGCAGGGATTAATCAGGGATAGTCAGCATGGCATTATCAGGGGGAGATCGTGTCTAACTAACTTGATTGAATTTTTCGAAGAGGTGACTAGATGTGTCGATGAGGGTGAAGCAGTAGATGTAGTATACATGGATTTCAGTAAGGCTTTTGATAAGGTCCCGCATGGGAGATTGGTTAAGAAGGTAAGAGCCCATGGGATCCCGGGCAATTTGGCAAATTGGATCCAAAATTAGCTTAGTGGCAGGAGGCAGAGGGTAATGGTCGAGGGCTGTTTTTGCGATTGGAAGCCTGTAACCAGTGGTGTACCACAGGGATCGGTGCCGGGAGAACTTGCTGTTTATAGTGTACATTAATGATTTAGACGTGAATATAGGAGGTATGATCAGTAAGTTCGCAGATGATACGAAAATTGGTGGTGTTGTAAATAGTGAGGAGGAAATCCTTAGATTATAGGGAGATATAGATGGGCTGGTAAGATGGGCGGAGCGGCGGCAAATGGAATTTAATCCTGAAAAGTTTGAGGTGATGCATTTTGGGAGGACTAACAAGGCAAGGGAATACACAATGGATGGCAGGACTCTAGGAAGTACAGAAAATCAGAGAGACCTTGGTGTACTTGTCCATAGATCACTGAAGGCAGCAGCACAGGTAGATAAGGTGGTTAGGAAGGCATATGGAATACTTGCCTTTATTATCCGAGGCATAGAATATAACAGCAGGGAGGTTATGCTGGAACTGTATAAAATGCAAGTTAGGCCACAGCTGGAGTACTGTGTACAGTTCTGGGCATCACACTATAGGAAGGATGTGATTGCACTGGAGAGGGTGTAGAGGAGATTCATCAGGATGTTGCCTTGGGCTGGAGCATTTCAGCTATAAAGAGAGACTGAAAAGGCTAGGATTGTTTTCCTTGGAGCAGAGAAGACTGAGGGGGGGGGGCCTGATTGAGGTGTACTAGATTATGAGGGGCATAGATAGGGTAGATAGGAATAAACTTTTTCCCCTCGCGGAGGGGTCAAGAACCGGGGGCATAGATTTAAGGTAAGGTGCAGGAGGTTTAGGGGCGATTTGAGGAAACATTTTTTCACCCAGAGGGTGGTTGGAATCTGGAACACACTGCCTGAAGAGGTGGTGGAAGCAGGAACCCTCACAACATTTAAGAAGTATTTAGATGACCACTTGAAACGCCATTGCATACAGGGCTACGGGCCAAATGCAGGGATATGGGATTAGAATAGTTGGGTACTGTATGGCCAGCACAGTCACGATGGGCCAAAGGGCCTGTTTCTGTGCTGTATAACTCTATGACTCTATCAGTAGTTAGCAAAGCATCTTGCGCTTTATAAATAGACATATTGGGCTGGATTTTACCAGTCCCTCGATGTCGTGGATCATGGTGGGGAGGCCCATAAAATACTTGTGGGAGCATCCCGCCATGACCCACGATGCTGAGAAGGCCCCGTCGCATTTTACCTGTGGCAGTGAAGTCTCGGTGCGTATCCCCCACCTACCCTGCCGCTTGGTAGGGTGAGCTTCATTTAAATATTGAAATTAGAGTAATAAGTATGGAAATGAACCTACCTGGTCATGGCGGCGGTCCCACGCCGATTTTACGGCTGGCAGCTGCAACCCACGTGCCTTCGGGACTCCGTATGGAGTTCCAAGGCGAGATACCGATGGGGAGTGGGGAGGACTGCAATTATCAGGGTGAGGTGAGGGGACAAGGGAAAACCTTTTTCATTGGGTATGGGGATGGTGGGAAGGGGTTGAAGGGCAATGGTGACCAAGTTCATGTGGAAAAGGTCGGGTTGGGAATAGTTTTTGCTGGTGGGAAAGGCCCAGAAATGAAGTGTGTGGTCATTGGGGGTGCGGGGAGGTGGTGGGGGGGGGGAGTGGGGAGGTGGTGGTAGGGGCTTTCAGCTTTTATTTAATTCATTACAATCAACATTATGTTAATTTCACTTTAAAACTGTACATTCCATTGAAGGGCTTGAAGCCCTTTGAAAATGGCGCCTGCGCGTGTGCGGTGGCACCAGACGTTGTTTACGGGGACGCGACAGCTGCCCCCTCTTGTCACTTCCATGTCAGAAGGCCGCCGACTTCTAAGCGCGCCATCACGAAGTGCGGCGCAAGGGTAAAATTCAGCCCATTGTGCAGAAAAGCAGGGAAGTTATGCTCAACCTTTGAAAAGTTCTGTTTAGGCCACAAGTAGGTTATTGAATTCAGTTCTGGTCACCACACTTTCGGAAGGATGTGAGGATCCTTGGGAGGGTGCAGAGGAGATTTACCAGAATAATTCCAGGGATGAAGGATTTTAACTACAAGGTTAGGTTGGAAAAGCTGGAGTTGTTCTCCCTGGAGCAAAAGAGATTGAGGGGAGATTTGATAGAAGTGTACAAAATTATGACAGATTTAGATGTTAGGCAAAGAAAAGCTGTTGCCATTAGCTGATGGTACAAGGGCTGGGGGATAGATTTAAGGTTTTGGGCAACAGCTACAGTCAGGATGTGAGGAAGAACTTTTCTTTCACACAGCGAGTGGTAATGACCTGGAGCATGCTGACCAAGACAGTTTTGGAAGCAGAGATGATGAATGATTTCAAAAGGAAATTGGGTAGGCACTTGAGGTAAATAAACTTGCAGGGTGACAGAAATAGAGTGGGTGAATAGGACAGATTGGATTGCTCTACAGAGAGACAGCATGGGCTGGATGGCCTCCTTCTGTGCCATGATGACTATATGACTCCAGGTGAAACAGCAATTTTATATGTACTTCTTTCAATTTAGTATACTGTATTCGCTGCTCACAATGTGGTCAGCTTTACATTCGGGAGACCAAACACAGATTGTGTGACCACTTTGTGGAACATCTCTATGCAGTCCACAAGTATGGCCCCGAGCTTCCGGTGACCTGCCATTTTAATTCTCCACCTTGCTCTCACGCTGACCTTTCTGCCCTCAGCCTACTGCAGTGTTCCAATGAAGCTCAACACAAGCTCGCAGAACAGCATCTCGTCCTTCAATTAGGCATTTTACAGCCTTCTGGACTCAACATTGAGTTCAACAATTTCAGACTGCAATCTCTGCCCCAATTTTGTTTCCTTTTCTTCGGATGTTTCAGTCTTATTCTTGTTTTACTCTTGTTTTTGCTTTCAGACAGCAGCTGTTCATCATTCTGCCATTCACACCTCCTCCAGACACATCTTTTGTTTCTTTACTGATCCCAATACCACTCCTTTTGGCTCTGCACCAATAACTCTTTTGTCATTTAATGTCTCCTGTCTTCCACCGTATCACAGACCTTTCCTTTTGTTCTATTTTTGCTCACCTTCCCCCATTTCACCTGCTTAAAACATTTCTAACTTTTCCCAATTCTGATGAAGGGTCAGTGACCTGAAATGTTAACTCTGTTTCTCTGTCCACAGATGCTGCCTGACCTGCTGAGGATTTCCAGCATGCTCTGTTTTTATTTCAGATTTCGAGGAAATTGCTGCTTACCCATCTTAATGTTGGACAAGCAGACTAACAATGTTGAAAAAGTGGAGGAGTCGAGTGTGGCGGTGGTCAAGTAGAGCTGGGTGTCACGTTATGTCTTCGGATGATGTCACTGAGGGGCAGTATGTAGATGAGACTAAATGAGAGAAAAGTATTAAAATGAGGATAAAGGTGGGAAGAAAACAGGAGCAGCATCCGCTGCAAATATTTCTACTTTCCCATCTTCCTTCTGTGTTGAAACAGTTCTGGGAGTTCAATATGGATTTTCAGCCCGAGATGAGATAGAAGTTGGCAGAGGGGCTGCACCATCTGCCTGTAACTAGCATCGGAGGCCTATATAATTTTTGGGTTGAAGCTTATTTGAAAGCAGCCAGTGAGCTGTGGGTGCCAAACAAGCAATCCACAAAGGATAGGTGGTTGTGGGATAATTGGAAGTTGGCCAGCTTCAGGTCCAGGCCTCGGTAAGAGCCATTCCGGCAAGGGTGGCGGTGGGGGGAGGGGGGAACAGCCTGGACCAGTATGAGGCCACAGTGATTTTTGGGGCCAGAAGAAGCACTCATGTTAAGGGGTCATAGTTACAAAGGACAATAAAAGAATAGAGGAAATGCAGGAGAAATGTTTTTTACAGAAGGGTGCTAAATATATGAAAGAGATTAGCAGATCTGGTGGTGGCAGAAGAAACCTTCATGGGTTTTAAGGACAAACTAAGCAGGTTCTTGTGAGCAAATGGTAATCAAGGCTATTGAAGATGCACCAAGGGAATACTGTGGAGAGGTGAGTCAGATAGACCAAAGGTCTTCTCCTGCTTGGAAGTGTTCCAATGTTCAAAACAGTCCACAATTTGAAATCTGTTTCATGGCGATTGTGAGCTGGACCAAATGACTACTGGGGCATAATGGCTATTCTTTTGAACCCTGACTGATAACATTAGTCACAATGACAACCAAAGTGGCTGAGGCCCATGCCAAAACAAGGACACTCATTGAACAATCTTTGAGAATCTTGAAACAATTATTCTATTGCCTAGGTCACTCAGAGGTCACATTGTCAAAATAATTCTGTTACTTTGATCATGCTTGATTGATTCTCCTATCTGCAAAGAAATTAAGGATTTAAAATAAGTGGAATTTTCTTTGCTCTTAAGCATTTCTTGGATTTCTGAAATTTATTCAGACGAAAGGGCTCTATGAGAATACATCTTACATATTTAGAGTCATAGAGTCATAGAGTTATACAGCACAGAAACAGGCCCTTTGGCCCATCGTGTCTGTGACGGCCATCAAGCACCTAACTATTCTAATCCCATTTTCCAACACTTGGCATTTCTCATGCATTCCGCTACAAAAGGGATTCGACAAAGGAAGAACTGAAAGATTCTATTAGAAAATGGAAGCAAAATACTGCAGATGCTGGAAATCTGAAATAAAAACAAGAAATGCTGGAAATACTCAGCAGGTCTGGCAACATCTGTGGAGAGGGAAGCAGAGTTAATGTTTCAGGTCAGTGACCCTTCATCAGAACTAGCACATATTAGACATGTAAAAGGTTTTAAGCAAGCAAAGCGGGGGTGGGGGGTGGGGGTGGGGAAAGAGATAACAAAAGAGGTGTTGATGGAACAGAGGGTCACAGAGAATAACTGACCAGAAGGTCATGGAACAAAGGCAAATGGTATGTTAATGGTGTGCTGAAAGACAACGCACTAGTACAGAGAGGGTGTGAATTGACTGTAAAGCACAAAGCACTCCAAGTACTAACATTAAAAAAACCGAAATAGTGGGTAGGCACAGTAGAAACAAACTAAACAAACTTAAAAAACTAAAATAAAATAACCAAATAAAAAAGAAAAAAAGAAAAAATAACTAAACATAAAAAGGGGGCCCGTCATGCTCTGAAATTATTGAACTCAATGTTCAGTCCGGCAGGTTGTAGCATGCCTAATCGGTAAATTAGATGCTGTTCCTTGAGCTTGCGTTGGTGTTCGCTGGAACACTGCAGCAATCCCAGGACAGAGATGTCAGCATGAGAGCTGGGGGGGATGTTGAAATGGCAAGCAACCGGAAGCTCAGGATCATGCTTATGGACTGAGTGGAGGTGTTCCGCAAAGCGGTCACCCAATCTGCGTTTGGTCTCCCCAATCTAGAGGAGACCACATTGTGAGCAGCGAATACAGTATACTACATTGAAAGAATTAGAATTAGAATTAGAATATTACAGCGCAGTACAGGCCCTTCGGCCCTCGATGTTGCGCCGATCATCTGACCTACACTATTCCATTTACATCCATATGTCTATCCAATGACCACTTAAATGCCCTTAAAGTTGGCGAGTCTACTACTGTTGCAGGCAGGGCGTTCCACGCCCCTACTACTCTCTGCGTAAAGAAACTACCTCTGACATCTGTCCTATATCTTTCACCCCTCAACTTAAAGCTATGTCCCCTCGTGTTTGCCATCCTCATCCGAGGAAAAAGACTCTCACTATCCACCCTATCTAACCCTCTGATTATCTTGTATGTCTCTATTAAGTCACCTCTCCTCCTCCTTCTCTCTAACGAAAACAACCCCAAGTCCCTCAGCCTTTCCTCGTAAGACCTTCCTTCCATACCAGGCAACATCCTAGTAAATCTCCTCTGCACCCTTTCCAAAGCTTCGACATCCTTCCTATAATGCGGTGACCAGAACTGCACGCAATACTCCAGGTGCGGCCTCACCAGAGTTTTGTACAGCTGCATCATGACCCCGTGGCTCTGAAACTCGATCCCCCTACTAATAAAGGCTAACACACCATATGCCTTCTTAACAGCCCTATTAACCTGGGTAGCAACTTTCAGGGATTTATGTACCTGGATACCAAGATCTCTCTGCTCATCTACACTACCAAGAATCTTCCCATTAGCCCAGTACTCTGCATTGCTGTTACTCCTTCCAAAGTGAATCACCTCACACTTCTCCGCATTAAACTCCATTTGCCATCTCTCAGCCCAGCTCTGCAGCCTATCTATGTCCCTCTGTACCCTACAACACCCTTCGACACTATCCACAACTCCACCGACCTTCGTGTCATCCGCAAATTTACTAACCCACCCTTCTACACCCTCATCCAGGTCGTTTATAAAAATGACAAACAGCAGTGGCCCCAAAACAGAACCTTGCGGTACACCACTAGTAACTAAACTCCAGGATGAACATTTGCCATCAACCACCACCCTCTGTCTTCTTTCAGCTAGCCAATTTCTGATCCAAAGCTCTAAATCACCTTCAACCCCATACTTCCGTATTTTCTGCAATAGCCTACCGTGGGGAACCTTATCAAACGCCTTACTGAAATCCATATACACCACATCCACGGCTTTACCCTCATCCACCTGTTTGGTCACATTCTCGAAAAACTCAATAAGGTTTGTGAGGCACGACCTACCTTTCACAAAACCGTGCTGACTATCGCAAATGAACTTATTCTTTTCAAGATGATTATAAATCCTGTCTCTTATAACCTTTTCCAACATTTTACCCACAACCGAAGTAAGGCTCACAGGTCTATAATTACCAGGGCTGTCTCTACTCCCCTTCTTGAACAAGGGGACAACATTTGCTATCCTCCAGTCCTCCGGCACTACTCCTGTCGACAATGACGACTTAAAGATCAACAACAACGGCTCTGCAATCTCCTCCCTGGCTTCCCAGAGAATCCTAGGATAAATCCCATCTGGCCCAGGGGACTTATCTATTTTCACTCTTTCCAAAATTGCTAACACCTCCTCCTTGTGAATCTCAATCCCATCTAGCCTAGTAGGCTGTATCTCAGTAATCTCCTCGGCAACATTTTCTTTCTCTACTGTAAATACTGACGAAAAATATTCATTTAACGCTTCCCCTATCTCCTCTGATTCCGCACACAACTTCCCACTACTATCCTTGATTGGCCCTGTTCTAACTCTTATCATTCGTTTATTCCTGATATACCTATAGAAAGCCTTAGGGTTTTCTTTGATCCTATCCGCCAATGACTTCTCGTGTCCTCTCCTTGCTCTTCTTAGCCCTCCCTTTAGATCCTTCCTGGCTAGCTTGTAACTCTCAAGCGCCCTAACTGAGCCTTCACGTCTCATCCTAACATAAGCCGCCCTCTTCCTCTTGACAAGCGCTTCAACTTCTTGAGTAAACCACGGCTCCCTCGCTCGACAACTTCCTCCCTGCCTGACAGGTACATACTTATCAAGGACACGCATTAGCTGCTCCTTGAATAAGCTCCACATTTCGTTTGTGCCCATCCCCTGCAGTTTCCTTCCCCATCCTACACATCCTAAATCTTGCCTAATCGCGTCATAATTTCCTTTCCCCCAGCTATAATTCTTGCCCTGCGGTATATACCTGTCCCTGCCCATCGCTAAGGTAAACCTAACCGAATTGTGATCACTATCGCCAAAGTGCTCACCTACATCTAAATCGAACACCTGGCCGGGTTCATTACCCAGTACCAAATCCAATGTGGCATCGCCCCTGGTTGGCCTGTCCACATACTGTGTCAGAAAACCCTCCTGCACACACTGGACAAAAACAGACCCATCTAAAGTACTCGAACTATAGTATTTCCAGTCAATATTTGGAAAGTTAAAGTCCCCCATAACCACTACCCTGTTACTCTCGCTCCTGTCGAGAATCATCTTCGCTATCCTTTCCTCTACATCTCTGGAACTATTCGGAGGTCTATAGAAAACTCCCAACAGGGTGACCTCTCCTCTCCTGTTTCTAACCTCGGCCCATACTACCTCAGTAGATGAGTCCTCAAACGTCCTTTCTGTCGCTGTAATACTTTCCTTGATTAACAATGCCACACCCCCCCCTCTTTTACCCTCTTCTCTGTTCTTTCTGAAACATCTAAATCCCGGAACCTGCAACATCCATTCCTGCCCCTGCTCTACCCATGTCTCCGAAATGGCCACAACATCAGGATCCCAGGTACCAACCCATGCTGCAAGCTCACCCACCTTATTCCGGATGCTCCTGGCGTTGAAGTAGACACACTTTAAACCAAGTTCTTGCTTGCCAGTGCCCTCTTGCGTCCCTGTAACCTTATCCCCTACCTCACTACTCTCAACAGCCTGTACACTGGAACTACAATTTAGGTTCCCATTCCCCTGCTGATTTAGTTTAAACCCCCCCGAAGAGCACTAACAAATCTCCCCCCCAGGATATTGGTACCCCTCTGGTTCAGGTGAAGACCATCCTGTTTGTAGAGGTCCCACCTACCCCAGAAAGAGCCCCAATTATCCAGGAAACCAAAACCCTCCCTCCTACACCATCCCTGCAGCCACGTGTTCAACTCCTCTCTCTCCCTATTCCTCTCTTCGCTAGCACGTGGCACAGGCAACAACCCAGAGATAACAACTCTGGTTGTTCTCGCTCTAAGCTTCCACCCTAGCTCCCTGAATTTCTGCCTTAAATCCCCATCTCTCTTCCTACCTATGTCGTTGGTGCCTATGTGGACCACGACTTGGGGGTGCTCCCCCTCCCCCTTAAGGATCCCAAAAACACGATCGGAGACATCACGTACCCTGGCACCTGGGAGGCAACACACCAACCGTGAGTCTCTCTCGTTCCCACAGAACCTCCTATCTGTTCCCCTAACTATGGAGTCCCCAATGACTAATGCTCTGCTCCTCTTCCCTTTTCCCTTCTGAGCAACAGGGACAGACTCTGTGCCAGAGACCTGCACCCCATTGCTTACCCCTGGTAAGTCGTCCCCCCCAACAGTATCCAAAACGGTATACCTGTTGTTGAGGGAAACGGCCACAGGGGATCCCTGCACTGCCTGCTGGTTCCCTTTCCTTCCCCTGACGGTAACCCATCTACCTACTTCTTTTACCTGAGGTGTGACTGCCTCCCTATAACTCCTGTCAATAATCCCCTCCGCCTCCCGAATGATCCGAAGTTCATCCAGCTCCAGCTCCAGTTCCCTAACGCGGTCTGCGAGGAGCTGGAGTTGGGTGCACTTCCCGCAGATGCAGTCAGCAGGGACACTCTTGGCGACCCCTACCTCCCACATTCTGCAGGAGGAACATACAACTGCCTTTACCTCCATTCCCACTATTCTAGATTCCCAATAAATCTACTGAAAAACCAAACGAAAAAAAAAAGTCAAAACTTGTTCGCTTAGCAATCCGACGGACTGAACTTTTTAAATAAAAAGCTTACCTTATCAACACACTAGAGTCCTTTTTTTTTTGGTTAGAGGAGGAGGGTGGGTGGGAGACACTACACGTGTAGTGTCTCGGGTACTGCCACTGCCCAAATAAATAGTTTTCCCCTACCCAGCAGTCCCCGGTCCTCCGAAACAAAAAAGGGATTAACTTGTAACTTACTGAAATTGACCGCTCAGCTGAAAGTCCGCTCCGCACCCCGTTCTATCAAGGCTGCTCCTCGCAAAAGACAAAGATTTTAAAACTGCCCAAATAAATAGTTTTCCCCTACCCAGCAGTCCCCGGTCCTCCGAAACAAAAAAGGGATTAACTTGTAACTTACTGAAATTGACCGCTCAGCTGAAAGTCCGCTCCGCACCCCGTTCTATCAAGGCTGCTCCTCGCAAAAGACAAAGATTTTAAAACTGCCCAAATAAATAGTTTTCCCCTACCCAGCAGTCCCCGGTCCTCCGAAACAAAAAAGGGATTAACTTGTAACTTACTGAAATTGACCGCTCAGCTGAAAGTCCGCTCCGCACCCCGTTCTATCAAGGCTGCTCCTCGCAAAAGACAAAGATTTTAAAACTGCCCAAATAAATAGTTTTCCCCTACCCAGCAGTCCCCGGTCCTCCGAAACAAAAAAGGGATTAACTTGTAACTTACTGAAATTGACCGCTCAGCTGAAAGTCCGCTCCGCACCCCGTTCTATCAAGGCTGCTCCTCGCAAAAGACAAAGATTTTAAAACTGCCCAAATAAATAGTTTTCCCCTACCCAGCAGTCCCCGGTCCTCCGAAACAAAAAAGGGATTAACTTGTAACTTACTGAAATTGACCGCTCAGCTGAAAGTCCGCTCCGCACCCCGTTCTATCAAGGCTGCTCCTCGCAAAAGACAAAGATTTTAAAACTGCCCAAATAAATAGTTTTCCCCTACCCAGCAGTCCCCGGTCCTCCGAAACAAAAAAGGGATTAACTTGTAACTTACTGAAATTGACCGCTCAGCTGAAAGTCCGCTCCGCACCCCGTTCTATCAAGGCTGCTCCTCGCAAAAGACAAAGATTTTAAAACTGCCCAAATAAATAGTTTTCCCCTACCCAGCAGTCCCCGGTCCTCCGAAACAAAAAAGGGATTAACTTGTAACTTACTGAAATTGACCGCTCAGCTGAAAGTCCGCTCCGCACCCCGTTCTATCAAGGCTGCTCCTCGCAAAAGACAAAAATTTTAACACTGCCCAAATAAATAGTTTTCCCCTACCCAGCAGTCCCCGGTCCTCCGAAACAAAAAAGGGATTAACTTGTAACTTACTGAAATTGACCGCTCAGCTGAAAGTCCGCTCCGCACCCCGTTCTATCAAGGCTGCTCCTCGCAAAAGACAAAGATTTTAAAACTGCCCAAATAAATAGTTTTCCCCTACCCAGCAGTCCCCGGTCCTCCGAAACAAAAAAGGGATTAACTTGTAACTTACTGAAATTGACCGCTCAGCTGAAAGTCCGCTCCGCACCCCGTTCTATCAAGGCTGCTCCTCGCAAAAGACAAAGATTTTAAAACTGCCCAAATAAATAGTTTTCCCCTACCCAGCAGTCCCCGGTCCTCCGAAACAAAAAAGGGATTAACTTGTAACTTACTGAAATTGACCGCTCAGCTGAAAGTCCGCTCCGCACCCCGTTCTATCAAGGCTGCTCCTCGCAAAAAAAAAGTACAAGTAAATCACTGCTTCACCTGAAAGGAGTGTTTGGGGCCTTGGATAGTGAGGAGGGAGGAGGTAAATGGGCAGGTATTACACCTCCTGCGATTGCAGGGGAATGTGCCATGGGAAGGAGACGAGGTGGTAGGGGAAATGGAGGAGTGGACGAGGGTGTCACGGAGGGAACGATCCCTTTGGAATACTGACAGGGGAAGGGAGGGGAAGATGCATTTGGTAGTGGCATCACGCTGGATGTGGCGGAAGTGGCGGAGGATGATCCTTTGGATCTGGAGGCTGGTGGGGTGGAAAGTGAGGACAAGGGAAACCCTGCCACGGTTCTGGGAGGGAGGGGAAGGGGTGAGGGTAGAGGTGCAGGAAATGGGCTGGACACGGTTGAGAGCCCTGTCAACCACAGTGGGGGGGAATCCTCGGTTGAGGAAAAAGGAAGATATATCAGAAGCACTGTCATGGAAGGTAGCATTATCAGAGCAGATGCGTCAGAGACGGAGAAACTGGGAGAATGGAATGGAGTCCTTACAGGAGGCAGGGTGTGAAGAAGTGTAGTCGAGGTAGCGGTGGGATCAGTGGGCTTATAATGGATATTCGTAGATAGCCTATCCCCAGAGATGGAGACAGAGAAGTTGAAGAAGGTAAGGGAAGTGTCGGACATGGACCATGTGAAGGTGAGGGAAGGTTGGAAATTAGAAGCAAAGTTGATAAAGTTTTCTAGTTCCGGGCGGGAGTAGGAAACAGCACCGATATAGTCATCAATGTAAAAAATAAAGTCAAGATAGGAAGAAATAAGTTCAGTGGGGCAGGAACAGGCTGAAACAATGGGTCTGCCAGGACAGTCCTGTTTGTGGATTTTGGGAAGGAGGTAGAAGCGGGCTGTCCGGGGTTGTGGGACTATGAGTTTGGAAGCTGTAGAGGGAAGATTTCCAGAGGAGATGAGATCAGTGACAGTTCTGTTGACAGTAGCTTGATGTTTGGTGGTGGGGTCATGGTCCAGGGGAAGGTAGGAATAAGTGTCTGTGAGTTGGCGCTGCAAGGTAGAGGTCGGTACGCCAGACAACAACAGCACCACCCTTATCTGCAGGTTTGATGACAATGTCACGGTTAGACCTGAGAGAACGCAGTACGGCAAGTTCAGAGGGGGGCAGGTTAGAGTGATTGAGGGGGGCAGAGAATTTGAGACAGCCAATGTCTCGCTGACGGTTTTCAATGAAAAGATCAAGAGCGGTTAAGAGAAAATGGTATTTGCTTGATGGTTTCATTTTGAATTGAAAAAAATCTCAATCACTTAAGAGCATTTTCAAGATCTTTTATATACATTTATTGTCCTGTATGATTTACAACTATATCTTTGCTGCTATAAATTATTTCAGTGCAGATAAATAATAGTTCTTTTTAGCTTGTATGAAGTTGCTTTAACAAATTACATTTTCTGTGATCTGAAAGACTGAAGGCAAAGTGACAATCCTTCATAAATTCCAGTCAGTAATTTGCCACAATAATGTTATTGCTAGGCTCAGGCTACATCTGCAAGGCAGAAGATGACAAAGAGAGAGATTTCAGAGCATGAATGATATGATCCACTTACAGAAAGCATGGCAGGGACTTTACTGAGGCGGCAGGGTTCCGCCACTGGGGCCGGAAATGGAAGTGGGGGGTGGGGTGGAGGGAGACTCCACTTTGGTGGGTAGCGGGACCTGCAGCCTCATTTTACGGGTGGCAACCAATCCCACCGGGCCTGCCTTCTAATTAAGGACGGCAGCCCACTCCCAAGAACTGCGGGTCCAATCAGAAGGCTGACAGCTTAGCAGTCTCAACAGTGCCACTGGGAGTGGTGGCCACCACTGGGACTGCACCTAGTGGACAAAGACGCAGCGATGGATGTGAACCCTCATAACCAGGTGACTGGTGTCTGGGGGTGCTGGGGCCAGTCAGGAGGTTGCTGAGGGCAGGCGGTGCTGATGCCACAGGGGCAGCCTGTGCTTTTGGAGGGCCTGTCATGGTCCAAAGAGTGGAGAGAAAGGAGGCCACCCCCTCCGGAGCCTGCTGGGAGGCTGCCAGGGTTTACCTGGGAGTCACCCCAGAGGGCGGAGGCCTCCCCCATCGCTGGTAATATGCCAACAGAGGCAGGAAGAGGCCCTCACTTGGCCACTTAAGTGGCTCAATTGGGCTCTGGGTGGGTGGCCCATCTGCCACTTTTCCTGCCGCTGACAAATGGCCTGGTGGTGGGAAGGCATTAGGCATGCCACTTGATGCCTTCCCACAGCATTTTGCCAGCCTTCCCACTTCTGACCCCATCCTCAAAGGGTTCAGAAAATCCTGGGCTCATATTTAACTTGTTTGAATTAGGAAACACTGATGGCTAAGATCCCAACAATGGATAATTACATAAAAGCAAAATACTGCAGATGCTATAAATCTGAAATAAAAACACAAAGTGCTGGAGATGCTCAGCAGGTCTGGCAGCATCTGTGAAGAGAGAAGCAGAGTTAACATTTCAGGTCAGTGACCTTTCATCATTAATAGATAATTACAGATGTTTGAATCCTGTGTGAAATATATGGTTCTGAGCAGCTCTGACTTTGAATGTGTCATGGCATGGAAGACAAGGGTGAATGAGTAAGATCTGATTGATTTACTTTGGGAAAACAGAATTTTTTTTAGATTTTTGTTCTCAGTAGCTTAAATGGACTGGGTGGAATTATTGGTGGAACAGATCATTCTGGTCAGTGCCAGGAAAAGATGTGATTGACCAAATGACTTTATCTCATTCTACATTTTTTACTTCCTTATTATGCCAGTTTAATCAACATAATTACCAGCCTCAAGCAACTAATTCCCTTATTGAATATTATATAAATTTTAGAGCAACAGATAAAAGCAAGAAGAAAATGAAATATTCTTAAAATTCAGAGGCACATAAAAGATACATTTTCTGACTGAAGCCGAATATTAAATTCTTTCATAAAATTGATATTTAAAATTTAAATTCTGAAGTGATTCATTATTTTTGTCACTGTATTCCAAAATAGGACATTTGAAAGGGAACAATCCTAAGAATCTATTGAAATGACAAAGGAACGCAAGCCCATACTGACATGTTTGTTGATTGTATGATGCCAGTTCTGTGTTCACCAGTTGATAATTGGAGATACAGCCGACAGGCCTGTCCTTAATGTCTAGGAAAACACACCACTGAATACTCAAAATAGGTAATTTTAAGTAGACGGTGATCTTAAAACATATACAGTGATAAACTGTTGTTATGAGTTATGTGGATGTCATATATATTCCGATTTTAACTTGATTCCTTACATATCATTTATGCCCCATTGTGACTTTGCTTCTCCATTCCATTCCATGGGTTAAATTTTATGAGCCCTCCGATGTCGAAGGTTGTGGCAGGGGGGGCCCAGAAAATTCTTCCAGGAGAGGCCCACCACGACTCCCAATGCTCAGAAGGCCTCGCCACATTTCACCAGCGGTGGCGAGGCCTTGGTGCGGCCCACCCGCCACTTGCGGCAGGGCCTTCATTTCAATATTAAAATTAAGTTAAACACATGCAAATTAACTTATCTGTGCTCCTCCACCCTCCCCGGTAGTGTCACACGCGGGTTCCAGCTGGCGGCCGTCCCACGCCAATATTTCAGCCGCCAGCTGGAACTCGCGCATGACACTACTGGGGAGGGTGGAGGAGTGAAATTATCAGGGGCAGGGGTTTGGGGGGAATGGGGAAAACACTTTGTATTGGCTGAGGGGATGTTGGGAAGAGGTTGAAGGGCAAACGTAGCAAAGTTCAGGGGGCAAAGATGGTGATGGGAAGAAAGGTTTTTTATGTGTCATTATTACATTTAATGGTAATGGGGGATGTGGGAGAGGGGCTGCGATTGGTTAATAAAGTTTAACATTTTAATTTGCCATCCATGTCCCTTTAAAAATTAAAATTGCCTGTAAGGGCTTACAGCCCTTTAAAAATGGTGCCAGCGCCAGACACCATTGCTGGGGACGGTGCGGCCACCTCTCTACATCATCAGAGGCGGCCGCTCCGCTCCTTCCATTTTAATGAGCCCCCACGCAAAATATCGCAGGGGATCAGCGACGGTGCATACACGCGAGCGGACAGCCGAGATGAGAGTGCACCGCCCACGATTTGCGCAGCGCTGATAAAATTCAGCCCCATGTCTCTTTCTTTTAGTATTGAGCACTTGAATAATCTCATTCTGAGCTAGATGAAGAAATACTAGCCATTGGTGGAGAGCTAGGTGCAGTGAAATTATTCATGCATTTATAAAGAATGGGGTTACGATTTAGCTGCACTCATGCTCAAGAGAAATCTTACTCATTATTCTCCCACTTGAAATAGATCTCAAGTCCACATCAAAAGCATAATTAGAATGCCTTGCTTAGTTACTCATTTAGTTTTAAACTGTTGTAATTTATTTAATGCTATTTTATGAAATAACTTTTATTTTACATCATAGACCAGGCTTGTCCAAACTTTTTGCATGGCCATATTACAATTTTTGTCTTACATAGGGGGCTGCTGAGACAAGTTTGGAAAATAAAAGTCATTAAAAATGTAACTTACTATTACTCAAAACAACAACAAACATGCATTTTTGTGAAGAAGCTTTAAATGAGTTGGTGAATTTATAGACTTACTTTCACATCACTATGTTGGACACTGATTTAGTGAGATATCTGGCATTTTTTTTGCTTGCACAAGTAGTCAATGTTTGCCTTCACACTTCTTGTAGCGATGCGAAGTATTCCAGATAGATGTCCATCTGTCAGGTGTTATCTTGATCACTCTCTATATCTCTCTCTCCCTCCCACCCCGTCTCTCTCTCTCTCTCTCTCTGTCCCCCCACTCTCTCTCTCTCTGTCCCACTCTCTCTCTCTCCCCTCTCTCTGTCCCCTCTCTCTCTCTTTCTTTGTCCCCTCTCTCTCTCTCTCCCCTCTCTGTCTCTTTCTCCCTCTCCCCCTGTCTCTCTCCCTCTCTGACAGTTGCAGAGAGTGGGAATGCTCAGCAGAGCAGCTTTGTTGTTGGTCAGTTTTTGTTAAAAATCGAAAGTCAGTTTCACAGCTGACAGGAGTTGGGAGCAGGACAGCGGTTTCCTAACTTCAGGCAAATTTGGGGTTTTCCAGCAGGTTCTGACTTTTTTTTAAAAACCTGCTGGAAAACCCCGAATCTGCCCGAAGTTCAGAAACTGCTGTTCCCGCTCCCAGCACCTGTCAGCTGTGAAACTGACATTGCAATTTTTTTTATAAGCTGGCCTGGAAGAAGAAGCCAATCAGAAATTTCTCATTTCTGAAATACATTTGCAGGCCAGATGGAAACCTTTGGTGGGCCGGATCCTGGCCCACAGGCCATATGTTGGAC
Source organism: Heterodontus francisci (assembly GCF_036365525.1). Lineage (NCBI taxonomy): Eukaryota > Metazoa > Chordata > Chondrichthyes > Heterodontiformes > Heterodontidae > Heterodontus > Heterodontus francisci. The sequence goes on from NC_090373.1 coordinate 131,200,641, forward strand.
AACCCTGTCGTAGACTAACAGTTGTGAAAAAAAACAATGCTATTATCTGTGTACTATCTAAATGAATGGAATTCATTGAACAATGCCATTGTTTAAGTATAATGTAGGATGCTCAACAACATGAGTTGTTGATACTCTCTGAAGTGCAAATGATTGATCTTACAGGTTGCCTTGCATAAACAGATCTGTTACCACATTGAAAACATGGGGTGAAAATACTCAGCAGGCCAGACAACATCTATGCAAAGAGAGACGGAGTTACTGAAGATCAGAACAAGAAAATGTTCACAGATTAACAGGTTTTAAACAAGTACAGAGGCAGGGAATGAGGGGAGGGGAGTAAAGAACAAAAGTGAAGGTCTGTGATCGGGTGGAATGCAGGAGTGATTAAATGACCAAAGGGATGATGGTGCAAAGAAAAATGGGGTGATAATGGAACAAGTAAAGAAGCAAAAGCTGGATCTAGAAAAGGAGAAAATGGGAAATAGTGGAATCGGTATCAACAGTTGCCATCATGAAATTGCAAGCATGATCTGAAATTGTGGAATGCAATGTTGAGCCTGGAAGGCTGCAACGTGCCTAACTGAAAAGTAAGTTGCTGTTCCTCAAGCTTCCAGCTTCCACTGAGCTTCCTAAGAAGAGTGTAGGAAGCAAAGGACAGAGAGGTCAGAGTGGGAGTGAGGCAGAAAGTTAAAATGACAAGCAACCATAAGCTTAGGATCACATTTGCAGAATAAATGGAGGTATTGGTTCGCAAGCTGATTTCTGAGTGCACTGACACCAAATGATGTGAGGCCCTGTGCAGGAAGCTGTCTCACGCTAACATAAGTGCCATGTAACTACAAACTCAAGCTTTGAAAGTGCTTGTGCAATTTGTAAACCTATTTTCCAGCATTAAAAAATTCCCACCCGGGGAGTAGAGTATGCATGTGCAGAACACCTTTGTTGTTGACATACATCAGTGATCTAACTCTGGTCTCTGAATTGTCTAATGTACTCCACAAGCACCAAGCTGCAACAAGTAGCTTCAGTAAAACTGAAGCTTTGATTCAGCCAATATGTTTTTCATATTTGCCTGTTTTTTGTAAAGTATCAATATACTATTACTCTGAAACTAGAAACATAGCAGGGCAGATTTTCTTAATCTTTGCCCTTGAGAAAATGCCTAGTTTCCCGAGTGCTGTGGCTAGGAAAAAGAGCCAGAGACACGGATCATCAGGCCTCTGTCCTTTTAATGTTTTCCTGGGATTTCCAGGGCTTTCCTGGAAGTTGGGGCTTGACCTGCAGGTCAGTTAAACATTATGCTGATGAGGTGGTAGAAGGTGTCCCAGCTCCTGCCTCATTTCCCTTTTGCAGTTGTTCCCAAGAAAGAGTGCCTGAAGAATATGGTGTTGTGGCCTACGCTCAGAGGCCTGCAGACTGGAGACCTTCAGGAGGTCCCAGGAAGGCCAAAGGCTTTTAAGTAGGGCCATTTTTAGGAATTATTATACTCCTGTCAGAGTTTCAGATAAAATAATGACCTGCTGGATGTCGATCTCTTACTTAAGATCCAAATCACCAAGGCCAGACAGCTGCAGCTAACCCTGATTTTCCTGTACCCACCACCAGCACTTGGTCCTGTCAGGGGCAAGTCTGTAAATGTAAATAAGCTCAGGGCAGAAAACCCCAGCAATACTGGGGCCAGACAGGAGGAGTGCACTTTGGGTATTCCTGTTTACTGCCAGAGTGTGGCAGGCAAGAAAATCTGCCCTTATATTTCACCACAATATAGCACAGTTTTAAATTGTCTACAATTGTGCATTATATTTTTTACCATCCACGTTGGAACAATTAAAATCAAAGTAAAATACTGCAACATTGAATCACATAAATGTTATAATCACGACTGTGATTAAAATAAAATTACAGATAAGAATTGTTTGATTATTTATAAAAGTGCACAGGACAATCATCAGATAATCTGAAGAAAACCATAGTTTGAACATGCCACACCTGACTACATAAAGATAATGTCACTGGAGTCAAATTTCATAGGATCATAGGATCCTAGGAAATAGGAGCAGGAGTAAGCCATTCGGCCCATCGAGCCTGCTCCACAATTCAAGCTGATCATCTACCTCTACGCCATTTTGCCCTACTATCTCGATATTTCGCATGGGAGCTCATTTAATAGAGGGGGGAGTGGCCGCCCCCAATAACAAAGAGAGGGCGGCCACTCCATCCCTGGCAACGACGTCCGGTGCCACCACCCAGGCGCTGTACCATTTTTAAAGAGCCTCAAGCCTTGCATTTTAATTAACATTTTTAATGGGACAGTTGTTAAAACATTAAAAATAAAGCTTTATTATCAGTGCAAGTAAGTTGATGAAAATTTATTTCCATTGATTTTAATAAGTAAATGAAGGCCCTGCCGCCACTTAAGGGCCTTGATTGACCTCGGACAGGCGTGGCGTTCCTCCCCCCCCCCCCGTCCGAGTTGACCACTTAAGGGCCCTCGCCCGCTTCCATGGGTATTTTACCCATGGCAAGTGGGCATGCTGGGGACATGAAAGGCCACCCAGCAATAGCTGTCAGCCTTTCCACGGGCCGGGGGTGTCATGGCAGTCGGACACAGGGTGCCTGATTGAGGACCGCCCCGCCTCACAATCCACCCCTGGGACATAAGACATTGCCCCCTCCCCCCAAATGACTACCCTCGCCTCATCGCCACAATCAATCACCCACCCCCCGCCCCCCCCCCCTCCCCCAACCAGGGCAAGGCAAGCCCAACCTACCTGAAGACCTGGTTCCCTGGCATCTGCTGGGCTGCAGTCCCAGCAGTGGCCACCGCTCCCTAAGAGCTGCTGGCCTGCTGATTGGCCGGCAGTTCACTGAGGCGAGATCTCCTCCCTCAAGTGGAAGTCCCACCTTGGGACAATTAAAGCCAGGGCACCAGTAAAATGCGGGTTGGATCCCTAGGCTAGGTAAAATCCAACCCACAATGTGCAATGGTCCCTACTTTATTCCAGCTAATTTCGATTTTAATCATCTTTAAATTATGGCTTGGAAGTTTATTTTTTGGTGCAATACATCCAATATCAGTAAAATTGGCACAAGAGATCATGGAGTTTTAAGCGCAAATTGTGTTCAGTGCAACCTGAGTTTCCACGATCTTTTGTGCTCATTTTAAAAACATTGCACTAGAAGCAGTACTGCCCAGAAAACCCTGCCTGACGCCGGGGGAATCTCCGCTCATTTTGCTTGTTTGCAGGTCTTTGAGGAGGCTCCAAAAATTAAGTTGGATCATTTGGGCACAATACTAATAAATATAGCTTGAAATGTTTTGAATTTTTTTTAAAAACATTTATTATGTAATCCAATTTAACTCGAAAATATTTTTCTATATTTTTTAAATGTTATTTTCATAGTTTAAAATCAGCTTACTCAAGGTTATGGATTGGTACTGTGATTAAAAATGCTTATTTTGGTGACAAACCCATTTTCAGTTGTATTAGTTGAACTTTACCAAGATACCACTCTGAAATATAGCAAGGATTTTTTAAACAAAGCAAAGCTGTAAAAACAATATGTCTTAGAATAGAAACATAGAAAATAGGAGCAGGAGTAGGCCATTCAGCCCTTCGAGCCTGCTTCGCCATTCATTATGATCATGGTTGATCATCCAACTCAGTAACCTGTTCCCACTTTCGCCCCCTATCCTTTGATCCCTTTAAACCCAAGAGCTATATCTAACTCCTTCTTGAAAACATACAATGTTTTGACCTCAATTGCTTTCTGTGGTAGCGAATTCCACAGGTTCACCACTCTCTGGGTGAAGAAATTTCTCCTTCCTTCAATCCTGAATGGTTTACCCCGTATCGTTAGACTGTGATCCCTGGTTCTGGACTTTCCCCACTATCGGGAACATCCTTCCTGCATCTACCCTGTCTAGTCCTGTTAGAATTTTATAGGTTTCTATGAGATCCCCCTCACTTTTCTGAACTCCAGCGAATATAATCCTAACCGACACAATCTCTCCTCATACGTCAATCCCGCCATCCCAGGAATCAGTCTGGTAAACCTTCGCTGCACTCCCTCGAAAGCAAGAAAATCCTTCCTCAGATAAGGAGACCAAAACTGCACACAATATTCCAGGTACGGCCTCACCAAGGCCCAGTATAATTGCAGTAAGACATCCCTGCTCTTATACTTGAATCCTCTCGCTATGAAGGCCAACATACCATTTGTCTTTTTTACTGCCTGTTACACCTGCATGCTTACCTTCAGTGACTGGTATCCGAGAACACCCAGGTCTCGTTGCATATTCCCCTCTCTCAGTTTATAGCCATTCAGATAATAATCTGCCTTCCTGTTTTTGCTACCAAAGTGGATAACCTCGCACTTATCTCCATTATACTGCATCTGTCATGCATTTTCCCACTCACGCAACTTGCCCAATCACCCTGAAGCCTCTCTGCATCCTCCTCACAACTCACCCTCCCACCTAGTTTTCTGTCATCTGCAAATTTGGAGATATTACATTTAGTTCCCTCATCTAAATTATTAATATATATTGTGAATAGCTGGGGTCCTAGCACCGATCCCTGCAGTACCCCACTAGACACTGCCTGCCATTGAGAAAAAGACCCATTTGTCCCTACTCTTTGTTTCCTGTCCAACAACCAATTTTCTATTCATCACAATACACTACCCCCAACCCCATGCGCTTTAATTTCTTATGTGGGACTTTGTCGAAAGCCTTCTGAAAGTCCAAATAAACCACATCCACTGGATCCCCCTCATCAACTCTACTAGTTACATCCTCAAGAATTCTAGTAGAATTGTCAAGCATAATTTCCCTTTCGTAAATCCATGCTGACTCTGTCCGATTCTACCACTGTTCTCCAAGTGCTCTGCTATAAAATCTTTGATAATGGACTCTAGAATTTTCCACACTACCGCCATCAGGCTGACTGGTCTATAATTCCCTGCTAATACTGCCCAATTGCTCTGGCTCATGACAGATCTTGCTTTTGGTGTTTTGCTAATGAGCTTCAGTGGAAACCTGAGGGAAACACTCAACAGAATGGGCGCAAATTTGTGTACAATTTTGGGCAGAATCTCTACTCCTATCTGTATAATTTTGGATCTTTTTTTAAATTTTAATTGTTATTCTCTCGTTACACTTCTCTGCCTCTCTACCTCACTCTCCTTTAAAATACTACTTAAAACCTACCAAGCTGACTAAGTTTTGATCATCTGGCCTAATATCTCATTATGTGGATCAGTGTCACACTTTGTTTTAAAATGCTCCTGTGACGCCCCTTGGGACGTTTTATCATGTTAAAGATGCTATATAAATATAAGTTGCTGTGGTTACAAATTTAGCACCCACATTAATTATTGGAGAATTGGAAAGGCAGAAATACGCTACAGACTTAAAGAAAATTTTAAGAAAATGTATTCACAAAGGACTATCCATGCTGATCCACTCATGCTTTCTCCACCAATTTACGTTGTAAATTACAGTGGTTTTGTAGATCCACACATCACATGAGTTGCACGTCTAACTTAGTTTGTGTTCTGCCATGAAGTACAATATGGATTTCCCTCCAGGATTTACAATTGGTTCTGAAAGCACATTACATTGTTAGCTTTCTGCTAAGTCAATATTATTTTGGAGCGCTATCTCTCTATATGTATGTATATAGAAAGCTGCCAAACTGCATGACTTCTGTGGAGCTCAAATCTCCTTTCCAAAATGTTATTAATGTTCAGTTGAATGATCTTATTACAAACTAAAAGAAGAAAGCATATGCATTTTCCGTTACGGTCCGTCTGCGGCAGCGTGATGGGACAGCTTGTGCTGTTCAGGTCAATTGTTTTTGCCCCACGTGTTTCGCCTGCTCTGGATGAACGACCGCCTGCACGACAACGTGAAGGGAATCCAGTGGCTCTGTACGTCTAGAACCAGCGATCCATCTGACAGTAACTCCGACAGACATGCGGCAGTTAAACAGAGCAAGTACCTTTCCAGCACACGATTGCAATATGTTGTTAGAATATAGCGCAATTTCTAGGAATGAAATGGTAACTGCAGATCGTGAGGAGGAGAATGCTGGAGACTGTTGTGTGACTTCACACAGAAGCACAGTGTCATTCAATAAGAGATGAATCTGGGTAAAACCAGTACAGGGTAACAGAGGAGTTCTCCCCAGTGTCCTGGTGAGTATTTATCCCACGACCAAAGTCACTGAAACATAATAATAAAAGCAAAATACTGTGGATGCTGGAAATCTGAAATAAAAACAAGAAATGCTGGAAATACTCAGCAGGTCTGGCAGCATCTGTGGAGAAAGAAGCAGAGTTAACGTTTCAGGTCAGTGACCCTTCTTCAGAACTGGCAAATATGAGAAATGTGAAAGGTTCTAAGCAAGCAAAGCGGGGGTGGGGCAAGAGATAACAAAGGAGAAGTTGTAGATAGGACAAGGTCACAGAATAGCTGACCAGAAGGTCATGGAGCAAAGGCAAACATTATGTCAATAGTGTGTTGAAAGGCAAAGCATTAGTACAGATAGGTTGTTAACGTTTTTTTTTCCATGTCTGTACTTGCAGCTGTTCAACTTTCAGTCCGTTAACATCCTATCTGTAAGACACCATTAACTTATTGTTTGCCTTTGCTCCATGACCTTCTGCTCAGTTATTCTGTGATCTTGTCCTATCTACATCTCCTTTGTTATCTCTTGCCCCACCCCCACTTTACTTGCTTATAACCTTTCACATTTCTAATATTTGCCAGTTCTGAAGAAGGGTCACTGACCTGAAATGTTAACTCGGCTTCTCTCTCCACAGATGCTGCCAGACCTGCTGAGTATTTCCAGCGTTTCTTGTTTTTATATCACTGAAACATAAGTCGTGGCTCTAATACTCTTTGTGGACTCTTGCTGTGCACAGATTGGCACGTTTAGCTACAACAGTGACCAGACTTCAAAAGCACTTCATTGGATGTAACATGTTTTGTGATGTCCCGACGTCCTAAAAAGTGCTCTATAAATGCAAGTTCATTCTTACTCCTTTTTCCTTTATTTTTGTTCTTCGAGCCCACATCTCATTGGTTTATCTCAGTCTATTCTCTGCTTATTGCTGATTGATTTGATTTTCCTCATTTACTCCCTCTAGACCTTCTGCATGCTGTCCTTTTTTTTGTTTCTATTCCAGTAGCTTTATTTGGCTGGATTCTGCAGTCAGCGGTGAAGCAACAGCGCTACCTGAAACCTTCAAGAAAGCTGCCCTCTGTGGCTCAGACTTCCTCTTTCCTGATTTCAGTTTAAATCTGGGGTCAAGGGGATCTCTAGATGTACAGCAGCAGTGATATCAGCAAGCAGGGTGAGCAGCCAATTATATTGTGAAATTTTCTCACAGACAGCAAACCAGGAAGTTAAAAGTAGTGAATCCCTTCACTTTTAATTTAAATTTTCAGATAGTAATGATGTGGGAATGAATAGGTTAATACCATAAGCTTGACATGGCAAAGCATGTAATGCAAGGATGAACTTTAACTGTCAGAGAAGGGAGCTTGATTACATCAGACTGGGGAAACAGCTAATTGAGTTAGCAGAAACTGATCAGGATCAGATTTAGATAGACTGGGGGATGTGCTAAGAACAAAGCCTGGAACACTTTGTGATTGGAGATGTTATTTGTTTCAAATGAAATCACACAGTGTGATGTGACTTAAATATATTATTTCAAATGAAAGCACGTAGTGTGATGCGACCTTGACCTAAAAATATAAAAGAGGATGCATCCGTTTTTCGGGAAGTCTTGGCTTCGGAGCTTACTCTGCAGTGGTGGCCTCCCTCATGCATGCTGTAGAATAAAGCTACTGTTTGACCTGACTTCTGAGTCTCCGGGTGCTGATTCATGAAATACATCACAACAGTGAAATAAATGAATTACGATTGGATTAAGGTAGACGATTAAATATTACTTTTAAAAATCTTCTAAAAATATTTTAAAAATATATAGAATTTATGATCATAATGGAGAAATTTGACATTCCACAAATATAGAATTAGTTTTTCAGGGGAGTGAGGCCTTTTAGCAGTAGTTATCAACTTAACATGCTGTAAAAAACAAAGCAGTTGCACCTCATTCAACAAGGTGTAACATTTTCAAAGGTTTTTACAGTGAGACTAACAATGTAAGAGGAAGATCTTGTCAGGTCACTGCTACCTTAAGGATTGGACTCTGGGGGACCTCAACAGCACACCCTCTGGAGGAGCACTGACAGCAGCTTCTGGATTTCCGTGTCATTCTGCACACCTGTGGGCTCCCAAAGTTGCTGTCAGTTTCAGTAGAGTCATAATGGTGAATGCTGACAGTCTTGCAGTCATTACCACCACAATGTTGGGGCATTAGTCCGACTCTCCCTCTCTTATTACAAACCTAGACCTTCGCCAGCCCTGCCACATTGATTTAAATCATCCTGTGCTCTCTTTACGTTATCTGCAAGGACATGATCTGTTTCAGTTCTGGATACACAAAGGATCCATGATGGGCTACATCTTGCACATGATAGGGGCTCCCAACACTGACAATTCTTGGTGATAGCGTTAATCTGAGATCTCACTAGCATCAAACTCTCACACAATTCAAACTGCTCTTCCTCACTTCACACAAGTATTAATGACAGAGAGGAAACAACATGCGTCCTCTGTCGTTGGTGATGGCAGCAGCGGCAGCCCCGTGATTCGAGGATGACGTCTACTCAAGATCACTAGTTTCTGGTGACTGAAAAGGCCAATTCTCGACCCGCATATCTATGGGCACGTGGGGCAGGATGTCCCATGAGGTAATGGGATCTGGAGTGCAGGATTTTTCTTTCCTTTTCTGCCGCTGCTCTACCTCATCTTTAAGGCATTTGGACTCAAAGCATGATGCAGCTTGATGGACAAGTTGTCGCCATTTTGAACGATTGGTAGCAATCTCCTCTCAGTCATCAATGTCAATGCTGCTGTGCTTCAAAGAGAGCTTCAGTGTGTCGTTGAATCGTTTTCTTTGTCCTCCCTTGGAACGCTGGCCATTTGAGAGTTGAGAAAACAGGACCTGGTGGAGGAGACAGTTTTTGGCTATCCGGACACAATGTCCATTCCATTTTGCAGGAGTTTTGCCTGAATGCTTGTGAAGCTGGTTTCAAAAAGGACACTAGCGTTTGTTCGACAGGTTCTCCCACTGATCTGGAGGATGTGGCAGAGACATTGCTGATGAAATCTCTCTAGCGCTCTTATGTGTCGTTGATACACAGTCCAGGTCTCACAGCAGTACAGGAGTATGGTGACAACAACTACTCTGTACATTAGGATTTTTGTTGACTTGTGGAAGTCTTTGTTGTCAAACACTCACTGCTGTAGTTTGTAGAAGGTTGAGCTGGTGCAGCTGATCCAGTGTTGAATCTACTCATCAATGGTGGCCTTTTAAAGAGAGGTGGCTGCAAAGGTATGGGAAGTGCTCAACATATTTCAAAGTCTCTCCCTCAACGTATATGGGAGGTGTAATATTTGGCTGACTAGGTGTGGCTTGATATATGAGTTTTGTTTTGGCAACATTCAAGGACAGACCGAGTCTCTTGTGTACAGAATTGAAGAGACTGAGAGCGGCTTGCAAATCTGGTGCAGAGTGGGCAATGACACTGCAGTCATCCACAAACCATAGCTCATGTACGTCTATGGTGGTCAGTTTCGTTTTGGCACGGAGTCAACTGAGGTTTAAGAGTTTTCCGTCCAGATGATCTTTAATACTCACACCAGAGGGGAGCTGATCTTTCATGAGGTGAATAACCATTGTCAGGTAGATTGTAAATAGTATGGGGGCTATCACACAGCCATGCTTGACCCTGGTCCGGATTTTGAAGGCATCTGTTTAAGATTTCCCACTCAAGACAGTTGCAATCATATCATCATGGAGCAATTGCAGGATTGTAATGAAGTTTCTTGGACTTTGGAGCACAATCCACAGAGCCTTGCGATCTACTGATTTAAATGCTTTGGTCAGGTCGATGAATGTAATGAAGAGCTCCTGGTGTTATTTGCAACATTTTTCTTGGATTTGTTGGGCAACAAAGGCCATGTTATAGGTTTCTCTGGAAGGTCTAAAGCCACACTGTGTCTCTGGGAGGATTTCCTCAGCCACAGGAAGTAGGCGATTCAGGAGAATGCATGTCAGGATTTTCCCTGCTGTGGACAAGAGGGAAATACCTCGATTGTTTCCACAGCATGATTTATCTCCCTTCTTGAAGATAGTTACAATTGTCGCATTCCTGAAGGTGGGGGGGATTCTTTTTCCTCCCAAATCCATAGGATGAGTTCACGGAGCCTTGATGTGAGCAAAAGTCCACCAGCTTTGAAGACCCCAGCTGGAATACCATCAGGGCTGCAGGTTTTGTTGTTTTCCTTTTGTTTGATTGCTCATTGCAGCTTCCCCATCAATGGTGGCTCACCCATGGATTCTATCACAGGATACTGGGGAAAAGCCTGAAGAGTAACAGCAGCCACTGTGGATTCATGGTTGAGGAGTGTTGAAAATGTTCTTTCCAGCGTTCATGAATGGCATTGTCATCCTTAAGAAGAGAGACACCATCCTGTGAGCGAAAGGGGATTTTGTCCATTTGACCTTAGTCTATAGGTGGACCTGGTGGCTTCAAAAAAGCTTTGCATGTCATGATGGTTGGCATATTGTTGGATCTCTCAGGTTTTCTCTTCCTACCACTTGTCCTTTATCTTCCAATTTGTCTTTGGGTGTCAGCCTTGCGCTGTTGGAATGCTGCCATCTTGACTTACGACCTTGGGTTGTTCTGCCAGGCAATGAAGACTGCTCGTTTTTGTTTCAGGAGGTCACATATTTCGTATGTCCTCTGTAGAACCTGAGGGTTGAACACCTTCAGTCCAAAGGCCCACTGAGGTTAAATTCCATCCTTTCTGACCTTACACAATGTACTGACCTCCTGAGTTTTAGTTTGCCACGCACTAGGACATAACTCAGTCTGATGTGAAATCAGATTTTTAAAATGCACGCAACCAGTTCATACATCTCCTGGGCACTTTATAAGCTTAATAATAATTCTTAATAATATTAGAACACAATGTTTGCTCTTGCCCAACATTTCAAAATAGTTACTCTTATGCATAAGTGTAACCTTAGATGTGCATATATGTAATTTATCATGTGATTTAAAGGTTATATAGCTACAGATCTTCCACCTCTTCAGGTATAAAGGTATAGCTGCCTATGTGTCTTCCTGAGATATTGTAATGGTATCAGTGTATTAACCTTTACAGATACTGTCTTGATAAAGATGAAGACTCAAGAGACTTTTGAACTTTTTCTGCAGCATATGCCTCTTTTTTGGCAGTGGCTTTATTCCCACTTCAAAAGACCCACTACAGTGCATCCATGGATTATAATAGCCCCAAGTTTAAGACAAACAGGCAACAAAATGTCAAGCATATTGTGCAAAATCTGCAATTAATGTATATTTTACATCATAATAGCTTGCAAATGATAAGTTTTTAAACCCCAAAATAACAGTCAAGCTTATTAATTCAGAATCATAAATCAATCATAAAAAATATTAAGAGCATTTAACCTAAACCTGTAGAAGTATAGGCATGTCATTGTTCTATTCTATTCATATGACCTTTTTTACAAACGAGACTAAGGTGTAAAGTGCAGGTACCTCATCAAATTCTTGGTACCATTGAATTGATCAGGAAGCACGAGGTAGTTCCAATAAAACATTTTCATCATTGTGTTACCCATTGTGTCACACTCATTACACTCATTGATGGTGGTCCAGAAGAATTTAAAACAAAACCACTTTTCTGGAGTTTTTCAATTTCGATCCTCCACTGTCACCTCAAGTCTGTGAAGGAGTTATTCAAAACAATTACAATAAAGCCATTCCCATAATAATATCTGTAACATCTTTATTGATTTATTTTTACAAGCGACATGCCTGAAAATAATTCAAATAAAATGCTGCAATGGGAAACACTGATCTCCTATTGTTGCTAATTAAAGTAAATGCACCCTATATTGTATGTTACTATCAAGGAAAACTATGAATATTAGTAAACTTTTATACCTGAAGGATTCCTTGACTATTTTGTCATTTGGAAAATGGACAAAGCAGAAGTAAGGAGTTCAATGCATCTTTTGGATAATATTGAATTACCTCCTTCAAATTTATAATTACCTGCACAGAGAAATCAAATAGGTAGGATTCACTTTCAGAGTCTGTGAAACCCATGGTGTCTCCAAATCATGACTAAAAGAGGCTATTGGCCATTTTAACATCATATGTGATGACTCGGGTGTGCGTGTGTTCTTGTGTGGTATGGGAAGGGGCTGAAGTTGCAGATCAAATTCAATCAATTTAAAAGACAAACATAAGTTCAAAAGGGCCATTCTTGTCAGTGGTGGTGATCCATTGCAAATACATTATTTTGTCAAATACTCTGTACATTTTAGTTTGTAAATATTGTGCTGGTAGTTTCCACATGCAGAGAATTTCACTGCTTGCACGGCATTCATAAATAGGAAAGAAAATCCATCAGATAAGACAAAATGCAATCGTAATTCCACAACAATTAGAACATGGTCACTTCCTGGAAAATCTCATGAACTTTTAAATGGATTTAATATGAAATGGCAAGATCAATATGAGCAAACAACTAAGCATCAATAAACAAGGATGATAGGAACAATAAGGAAAATTCTTTAAACATAACATTCAAGTTAATGAAGAAATTTAATATAACATATTGTTAAATAGGAATTTTGGGGGTGGGGTAAAATTCAATCAGTGCTGCATAGAGCAGTCATTTTTTAAAATCAAACTCCTAAGAGTTTTAAGAACATAAGAACACAAGAAATAGGAGCAGGAGTAGACCATTTGTACCTTTGAGTCTGCTCTGCCATTCAATACAAATATGGCTGATCTTCCACCTCAATTCCACCTTCATGCAATAGTCCAAAGATCCAGAACACTTTGAGTGAAGCAGTTTCTCCTCCTCAGTCCTAAATGGCTGACCCCTTATTCTGAGACTATGATCCTTAGTTCTAGACTCCCCAGCCAGGAGAAATATCCTTCCAGCACCTAGCCTATGAAACCCTTCAAGAAAATCAATGAGATCACCTCTCATTCTTCTAAATTCCAGGGGCTATTGTTCCAGTCTATTCAATCTCTCCTCTTTGGACAATCCACTCATCCCAGAAATCAGTTTAGTGAACCACATAGAACTCCCTCCAAGGTTTGTACATCCTTCCTTAGATAAGGAGACTAAAACTGTACTCCAGGCATGGTCTCACCAAGGCCCTATACAATTGCAGTAAGACTTCTTCATTCTTACAATCTAATTCCTTTGTAATAAAGGCCAGCATACCATTTGCTTTCCTAATTGTTTGCTGTATCTGTATTTGAACTTTCTGTGATACATGTATGAGGACACCCAGGTCCCTCTGAATACCAACATATCCCAGAAAAAACATACTGCTTTTTAATTTTTCCTTCCAAAGTGGATAACTTCACACTTTCCCACATTATATTCCATCTGCCATGTTCTTGCCCACTCACTCAACCTTTTTTTTAATCCCTTCGCAGCCTCTTTGTGTCCTCCTCACAGCTTATTTTTCCACCTAACATTGTATCACTAGCAAACTTGAACGCATTGCACTCGGTCCCCTCATCTAAGTCATTGATATAGATTATAAATAGATTGTAGCAGACATCGAAGTCGTAGTCCTACACTTTTACTCAGAGCCGGTGTAGTCAAGGTTGTGCACTTATCAGTGGTTTGCGCCAGATCATCTCCAGTGGTTTGTGGTCAGTTTCCACCGTGAACTGCTTACTGAACAGATAGGTGTGGAACCTTGTGATCCCAAACACCAGAGCAAGTGTTTCACGCTCTATGTTTGAGTGATTGGACAGTGCTGAGGATAAACATTTAGATCTGAATGCAATTGGTTTGCCATCCTGTAGGATTCAGACTCTCAGCCCTTTCTGTGAGGTATCGACTTCCAGGATTGTCTTCTTCCTTGGATTATAGTACTGCAAAGTACAGGTTTCTGCTGACAATGCTTATTTGAGCGACTCAAACATATGCTGATGGTCCTCCTGCCGTATAAATGGTACGTCTTTCTTTAAGAGCTCTGTCAGTTATGATGCTTTGTCAGAAAGATTTGGAATGTATGATGCCAAGAAGTTGAATAATCCAAGACATCTCTGCAGATCTTCTTTGTCTTGTGGAGTAGGCATATGCCTTACATCTTCGACTTTGCCTGGGTCAGGACGCATTCCGCAACTGCAATAGATGGAGCCAAAGAAATTGATCTGACTTACATTCATCTGCCATTTCTTGCTGTTAAAATCGAGCCCTTTGTGATCAGCTACTGCCGTCAGTGAGTGGAGATTTCGATCGTGTTGTTTGTTTTTGCCCATTATCGTAATGTCATCGGCAATGCATATGCAGCTAGGCACATTTGCTATAATTCTGTCCATATGTTGCTGAAACAGATCTTGACTGCCAGATGAGACGAAGGGTTGTCTCTGGAAGCAGTATCTTCCAAATGGTGTCCTATAGGTGGTGACTTCTTGAGATTCTTTAGCTAGGTATACCGACCAATATCCATGTTTAGCATTGAACTTGGAGAAGAATTTGGCTCCTGTGAGCTTGGGATTCAATTCCTCTCGTGTTGGAATATTGTGGGGGCACCTCTTCAGGGAGAGGTTTAGACACCTTGGATCTAGACATATCCTGATTGCTCCATCCTTCTTCAGTATGCATGTAATTGAGCTGCACCAGTCTGTGTGATGATGCACACTACGGATGATGCAATTGTGTTCCATGTCATCCAAATCACGCTTAAGCTTTTCTTTTATGTGCACGCTGCACTTTTTGGGCGGGTCGATTGACGGAATTACATCCTCTCTGAGGAGCAGTACAGCATCGCCATTGAAATCTCCAATAATGTCAACCCAGTCCGGGTACATTTGTTGTAGATCATGGACTAACTCAATGCAGGTACCCTTGGACTCTTCTGCTTTAATGGGTTCCTTGGTGACCTTGTGCATGGTTATGATGTTGTGGTCCTTACACGCCGGTAGTCCTGCCACTGCTAGTCCGCTAGTGTCGACCAGGTGGAATATTTGTGGTTTTATGTCGACTTTCCATAGCTGCATTGCATTGTCAGTGTGCCACTGCAAAGGGAATGGTGACCCATTATATGTAGATAACTTTGCAGTTGTCAGTTGTATCATTGATTTCCAATGACTCCCATACATATCCTTCAGGATTCGGACTGGTAGGATATTTGCACTAGCATCGGTGTCAACCTTAACCCTGAGTGTATGTTTGCCAGCTTTCTTTGGGCACATGCTGCTAATAGTGGGGAAAACTTCCAGTTGTTCGACTTCATCAACATGGTGGTCTGGATTTTACCAGCCCCCAATGTCGGGGGTCGTGGCAGGTGTGCCCGGAAAATATCTCCGGGAGAGACCCGCCAGGAGCCTCGATGCCGGGAAAGCCCCGCCCCATATTACTGGCAGTGGCGAGGCCTCATGGCAGCCACCACCCCCCCTCACCCCCCCCCCCGCCCCCGCTCAGGCGATGGAAACCTATTTAAAATATGTTAATTTATTTATATTAATGAATTAATACTTATTTCGTCGTGACGGCCATCCCGCTGCCATATTCCGGCTGGTTGCTGGAACTCTGCCACCTCCGGATCTCCGCTTGATAGACTGGTGGGGAGCGGTGAGAAGTAAGTTTTCAGGTGGGACGGTGGGGGAATGGGGAAAACATTTGCCATTGGTGGAGGGGATAGTGGGAAAGGGTTGAAGGTTAAAGTGAATAAAGTTTGTGGGGGAAAGGTTGAGATCGGAAGAAGAGTTTTTTTAGGGAGAACGGCCAATCAAAAAAGTGTATAGTCATAATGGGGGTGGGAGGGGGGATTGAAACTCTTAATTAACTTTCCCCTTCAATAATTTTTCAGTAAGGTAACTTTAAATATTTAAATTTAAGTGAAGGACTTGAAGCCCTTTAAAAATGGTTCTGGCTCCTGTGCGGTGGCGCCAGACGTTGTTGCCGGACACAAAGCACCCACCCCATATGTCTTCGGGGGCGGGAGGTCGACTCCCTCCATACAAATGAGCCACCACGTTAAATGTCACAGCAGCTCAGCAGTGCACATCTCGCGTGTGCGCTACGCCATTTTTGAAACTCACTGCTGAGATCGGTGGCGAGCAGGAAAAGTCCAGCCCGTCGTGTCAGGTTCATAATGTGAAATGCCTGTTCGTCTTCTGGCTGAGAACTGCTTTGCTCTGAGTCTTGTCTCAGGTCTGTTTTGCTGTGGACTTGGTGTATCGGCTTGCATTTAGACAGGTCTCTTGAGCTTTCCTTGCAGGTGTTGCCCTGCTGCTGCACCTGTCGTCTCTTTGCTTGTGTCCTACTGTGACATTTGGTTGCATCTTTGGAGCCAGATGTTTAGTTTAATTTAGTTTAGAGATACAGCACTGAAACAGGCCCTTCGGCCCACCGAGTCTGTGCCGACCATCAACCACCCATTTATACTAATCCTACACTAATCCCATATTCTTACCACATCCCCACCTGTCCCTATATTTCCCTACCAACTACCTATACTAGGGGCAATTGCTAATGGCCAACTTACCTATCAACCTGCAAGTCTTTGGCATGTGGGAGGAAACCGGAGCACCCGGAGGAAACCCACGCAAACACAGGGAGAACTTGCAAACTCCACACAGGCAGTACCCAGAGTTGAACCCCGGGTCACTGGAGCTGTGAGGCTGCGGTGCTAACCACTGCGCCACTGTGCCGCCCATGTGTCTTGCATAAGCAGGCCCAGTGTCCTTTTGGACCACATGCTATGCACGGGTCTTGAAGTGCAGGACAACTTTGTGGTGAGTGGAACAAACCACACTTACCACACATCTTGCTTGCTCTTTTTGACCTGGTTATGGTACCGATACTGTTGGCTGCACCTAGTGCTTGCAGATGATGTTGTCTAGCTACAATGGCTTTATATTGCCTGCCATCTTCCAATAACGCATCAATGCTGTGACCTTTCTTTTACCCCAAGACATCTTTCTGAAATGTTTCACTGGGTGTTGAGACAATAACCAACTCCATTATTCGGTCTGACAGCTCAGTTTCTGAAAAATTACATTTACTGCCCTTACTACGGCATCTACTGATGAACTGGTCTATTGATTCCTGTGGCTGTTGCCTGTAGGACATCAATCTAATGAATTCTAAAATTAAAAAATTCACTCATAACCGGAGCTGATCTTCTGGTACTTTCCATATCTTTGCAGGATCTTTTTGGTGTTCTTCAGATAAGCCAGATGTATTGATTCTGTATAATCCCTCATTTCCAACTACTATTAGTATTTTTACAGCCTGTTTTTCTGGTTCTGCAATCACTTGGTCTGTGAAGCATAATGTCATTTTTTGTTTAAAAAGTTTGAACACTGATGGGATATCAATGGCCTTCCAGTTCATGCTGGGAAATTTGGTATCCATCCTCCTGCTGCTCTTTTGCTTAAAATTTGCTTTAAGACTTGTTCTATTATGCTGCACTGTTTCCCATTTAAGAAGCTATTATTTAAACTATTATGTAGCTGCTTGGATTGAGAGGAGCAGGTGTTTAACAGTGCTGTGTGTTTATCTTGCTTGCAGCACTTAAGCCTATCTTTTACACAGCTGTTCAATGGGCAGTTCAATTGCTTTTTTTTCCAGAGTTTTGTTGCAGCATTTAGGCTTGTCTGTTTACACAGCTGTTCAATAGGCAGTTCAATTGCTTTTTTTGCTAGAATTTGTTTATGTTCTTCATGCTTGAGTGGTTTAATGGTATTTTTTAAAAACTGGCTGTGTGAATGGGAACTCTGCAGTGATCGGGGTTTTCCTGGATCTTTTGTAATAGGACGCTTCCTGTTATGACACCAACTTCAGTCAGCCTGGGAGAGGAGTACTTCTCTTTTTTTTTCACGGAGTCTTTAGAAAAAAAATCATTCTTTTAAGCACTTCAAAGCTTGTTTTTCTTAAACCAGTATCTCTTGAACATTGGCACAATAACTCACCTGATTTACCTGCTGTCTGTTGTTCTGTGCTCTGTCTTCTACAGCTGGAGCTAAGTTCCTTTTTTCTTTCTACTGTTTGGGCCAGTGCTTCTGCGGAACCTTCTCTCTTTTGACTGTAGGAAGGGTCGTTTTCAAAACTATTTTACCCGTGTTCTTCAACTTAGACTTTGTCTTCTCTCCACAGCTGCCACCATGAAATACATTCTTTATGTTGTCTGATGCAACATAAATGAGATGCGTGGAGTCTGGTTATGATGAAGATCTCAAACAAGTTTATTACAGCTAACCTATGATATACAGTACAGAGAAAACTATTTACAGAACCTTCCTCTATGTGTTACAGTTGCAGAGTGACTCTGGCTTGCAGTCACATGACTGCATCCTGGTACCTAGCTCATTAGCATACTAAGATCTTAAAGAGACATCACTCTTAAGGCAATCACACAACATTAACCGATTCTCGATCCATATTAATATATTACCCTCAATCCCAGGAGCTCTAATTTTGCGTGGTACCTTATCGAATGCATTTTGAAAATCCAAATACAACTACATCACTGATTCCCCCTTATCTACTCTGCTAGTTACAGCCTCAAAAAATTCAAACAGATTTGTCAAAGATGAGTTCCCTTTCATAAATCCATGTTCATGCTGTTTGATCATATTATGATTCTCTATGTACCCTATTACTAAGTTCCATATAATAGATTCTCGCTTTTTCCCTGCTATTGATGTCAAGCTAACTGGCCTAAAGGTTCCTGTTTTCTCTCTCCCTCATTTCTTGAATAGCAGGGCTATGTTTACTACTGTGCAATCCATGGGGACTGTTCTTGTATCCAGGGAATTCTGGAAAATCAAAACCAATGCATCCACTATCTCTAAAGCCACTTCTTTTAAAACCCTAGGATACAGGCCTTTGTTCTTTGAACTAAATAGAAGAAGTCTTCATGAACACATTTATGATGTTGATAAACATAATGATAAAAGCTATTCTTCTCCATTATTTTCTGTAGCATATCAGTAACTGAAAGTCAATGTAAACATTATTTTTGCTACATTTAAACAAAATGTACTTATGTATCTATACATATTCATCAATAATACAATATATATATATATAAAACCTGAATGTTTATACTGTCATTGCCAATTACCAATTACAATGTAGTTATTTTGAAAAATAAACAAATTCAGACAGATAAATTGATCAATTGATAGATGCAACCAACTTGAGCAATGTACAGGATCTAACGGCACATGATAAAGTGATATATATATATTTTGGCAAAACAATGTTTGTTACTTTTTAACTGAAAGCACATAATGTAGGTACAGATGATGCAGAGAAAATGGCTTTGTTATTCAATCAGCTGGACATCCAGTCACTGGAGACATTTAACTTTTCTTAAATTCATTTTGGCATATGTTAGGCCAGCATTTATTGCCCATCCCTAGTTGCCCTTGAGAAGATGGTAGTGAACAGCCTTTTGAACTGCTGCAGTCCATGTGGTGAAGCTACTCCCAAAATGCTAGTGAAATATAGGTAGTGAAGTAGGTCCAATTATACTGCTATTTTTGCATGCTGCAAGGTGGTTTTAGAAAAACAAAAATGTCAATATAATTTGCACATCAGGGACTCTGTCTCATACTGCTTCAACTTGACGCCACATGAAATATAACTCCAGTAAGTAGTCTGGCCAGATTGGAAGCTGTGAGTTATAAACTTAAGCAAAACTTTTGATAAAGCAGGTGGTCCCACACACGCTATGGAAAGATTCAAATTTGATGAGTATGGAGCAGAGCTCTGTACATATATAGGCTGTCCTATGGCTGCAAGGATATTATTTGCAATGACGAAATTTTAAAATGTCTTTTGCCAGTTAGGAACAGCCCTCTGCAGCTATTGTTCTCAAACTGGTAGCACAGTGTAAGAGAGGCCTCAAATCTGAGTTCTAATAGTCAAAAGTTTTGTAAGAAAAGGCTAATTGAAATAATTATGAACTTTGAAAATAAA
Source organism: Heterodontus francisci (assembly GCF_036365525.1). Classification (NCBI taxonomy): domain Eukaryota; kingdom Metazoa; phylum Chordata; class Chondrichthyes; order Heterodontiformes; family Heterodontidae; genus Heterodontus; species Heterodontus francisci. The sequence goes on from NC_090373.1 coordinate 131,220,791, forward strand.
AACTGATGTCATACAGCAAATATTCACATTTAGACTTCTGCAAAAGAACAAGATTAAGCACGGCATGTGACAGAGTTTGTCCCAAAGTACACCATCAACACTGATCATATTTTTATCTACTCAGCTCAATTGGTGGAACAGTTGTATCTACTTCTATCATGTGCATAAACTAATATTGCATTGGGCCATGCCAATAACATGCCCAAATTTCTGTGTTAAATATAAACATTTATGATTCTGATAACTACATAAGCATGACAGTAACAGATGCTAAAACATAGCATGAAAAAATATAGACTTTGTTGGATCTAATTCTAAATATAAACAAGCATAAAAAAAAGAATTTTGATCATTTGTATCTAAATGTGTCCTGCACAAAACATGTCAATTAGAACAATAGGGCTGAATTTTGTGCTGGAGGAGAGGCTCCCAGCACTGGGCTGAAAAGTCAGGGGGAACCCCGCCTCTGCCTCTTCGGGACAGGGATCCAACCTCCAAGAGCTGCTGGCCAATTAGAAGACTGGCAGCTCAGCAGTATCGGCAATGCCACCAGGAGCAGTGGCCAATGCCGGTACTTCAGACGCCTCAGACCCAGGCCCAGCGGTGGAACCCTGGAACAGAGGTGCGGGGGGTGGTCGCCGGGTCCAATCTAGAAGGCCGAGCGAGGGGGGTGTGGGGGGTGATATTTCAGTCCAGTGGGAGTGGGGTCCCAGGTGGTAAAGTTGTTCCCGGCAGGGGTCCTCCATGGGTCACAAATTGCCTACGGAGGAGGGACCCCATGCACCAAGCCTTATTTTACAGGGTATCCTCCCTGTGTGGTGGAGCTTCCCCCCACCACTGGTAAGATCTCAGCGGGGGCAGGAAGCGACCCTTAACTGGCCATTAATAGGCCACTTAAGGGCCTCAATTGGCCTCTGGGCGGGAATGCCATCGTCAGCCTATCCCACCCCCGGGAAGGTCACAGGGCGCCGGGGAGACGAAGGGGAGGCGATGGGCCCTCCACACCACCACCTCCCCACCGCCCCCACCACTACCCGTCACAATATTCCATGTCCCCCTGCCTCTGATCCCACGGCAGTGGGGAGGGGGGGCATAAAATGCCAGCCATAGCAAAAGTGTCCTAAAAATTCTGAAAAATGGCATTTTCAAAAATCCCATTGAATTACTGGAAAACAGAAAGAGTTAACACTAATAACTATGGGCATGTCAAGATCGCGCCATGCACTGTGAAGACAAAAGGAACTTTCCTAGCCAGTATTTGATTCTAATTGGTGGCTGGACCTATGTACATCCAAGCTTGTCAAAGTTGAATGCCAGACTATGAGGACAATATTCACTGTCCTTGTCAGCAGGAATGGGATAATAGCACTACAAGAATCGTGGCGCTGAATTTACCACTCCGTTCCCACTCTCAAATGCTTGCTGCCATTTCCAACCAGTGTTGCAACTCAACAGCCAGAGGGCCCACCTATTTCAGGCAGGTGCCTCATTAAGGCATGTGAATAGGGGCCCTATGCTGTGCATAGGATCCTGATTCAATTTATAGGTACCAATGGGACAATCTTTTGCAATGTACACTCTGCCCACTGCTACTAGACATAGAGCAGCCTATCCAGTGGTCCTTATTGTGTTGGGACTACTGCAGACCACTTCCGAAAATGTGAACAGTAAGCTTTTTAAAAGATTTTTGTGGGACCAGGAGGTTCTGGCCCACATCAATCTTCCCACCCTTTGCCTCTTTGCGCCTCCTTCCATGATTGCCTCTTCTGTTTAACTTTTAACCTCTGCTGAGGTCTGCAGAGAAGCTACTGAATTTCTGACAATTCCCATCAATTGCCAATACGCCTATGAGCTCTGGATTAGGTCTCTCACCTCCCCAATTCCGTGAAGTTGTGAGCCAAGCATTAAAATGGCTCGGGCTTCTTGGGTGGAATATATTGGGTGGGCAAGGTGATTGCTCCACTCACTGCCCATCCAAAATCCACTGGTAGTTATAATTGGCTCCTCGGTTTCTTTCACAAGATAAGGATACCTGGGAGTGACCAAATCTTTATCTGGACAGTCTTTCCAGTGCTATTTAAATGTAAGGGAAGAAAAATGAAATTTTGAAACCAATTAGCAGGTCTGACTTTTGTCAAATAATTTAAACATGATCACATGAATATGTAATGTATTGACACAAAACAGGTAACTCTGCCAATAAAGTATCACACAGATTGGCTAAAATGATATTGAAGAAAATTTGGAAGTCAAAGGTGTAAATAATGTTGGTTTTGACACTAAGATCAGAGAAATAAAAAGAGATGTTGGAGAGGGAGAGGAAGGCTCTTGATAGACAGGAAGGCTATAGGAATTCAGAAAGCCTTTAAATTTACGAACTCTACTAACCAGAGATGATAATAATTCAGTGTATCACATATGTGGAAGTTAAGTTCCCAAGAATAGAAGCTAAGACAGTTCTATTGAGAAAACAGACATCAGAGGAAGGAAGAAATATTATAACAGCAGATGGAGATTCCTTGTATCAATGTCTGAGATTCAAGCATAAGCATTCCAGAGGGAGGCAAGGCAACTAACTTTGCTATCATGATCCATTATGACAGGGTTTTATAAGTTCCTGGAATAATCGCTAAACTTTTGAGTTTATCAGCAATAAGTGAAACTAGCTACACTTTGTTATATCCAGTAGGCCTGCTATTAAAAGCTTTTAACTTGTCAGCTACATATGGAGTCTAAACTAAACAAATCTTGCTGGATTTATGTCAATCTTAGCCATTGAGTGAATTTTGAGTTGTAGTAAGTAGAGCACAGCAGAAGCTGAGTTGTGGTAATGCACTGGAACTGTCCTCATAACCTCAGATATTATTTTTTCAAATAATTATATCTACCTAAATAACTTTCATACACTTACTGTTTAACTTTAAAATGCTGTTTATCATATTAATATATATCGATAAAGAAGTGTTAGTTTTTGATTCAATGGTCTGACTTTCCACAGATGCTGCCAGACCTGCTGAGTGAATCCAGCATTTCTTGTTTTTGTGTCTGACTTTCTCTGTTGACTTTGACAAGAAGAGGTTAACTGATTCACTTTGCATGTATGTTAATAGGGGGTTGATAGCATTGACATTAATATAAATTAAATCAGTTAATGTAAGATTTCAAGCAGGCTAAATTTAGGCATCTAATACTTCCTCTGACATAGATAGTGAATTCCCAGATAGATCTTTGATGAGGAATTAAAGTGAAAATTTTAAAGATTCTTCTGGTTCCCTTTGATTAACATTCCTCACAAGGTTTATTGGTTTACTGACCCCAGTGCTCTCACAACACATAATAGCTGCCCCCACTCTAGTCATGCAACTGCACACAATATGCACAAAACATTAATTCTATAGCTATTAAAGAAATTATGAACCATAGAACAACAACTGACATTTATATAGCATCTTTAATGCAGTAAAATGCCCCAAGGTACTTCATCGGAATGTAATCAAGCAAAATTTGGCACAGAACCACATAAGGTGATATTAGGAAAATATTGACCAAAACCTTGGCCACAAAGGTAGGTTTAGGGACCACCTTAAAGGAAGAGAGGGAAGTAGAAAGGTGGAGAGACTTAGGGAGGGAATTCTCTAGTCTAGGCAGCTGAAGGCACAGTGGCCAATGATTGAGCAATGAAATTCTGGGATGTGCAAGAGGCCAGAATTGGAGGAGCGCAAAAATTGCAGAGGTTTATGGGACTGGAGCAGTTTATAAAGATAGGGAGGGGTGAAGCCGTGGAAATATTTGAAAGCAAGAATGAGAATTTTTAAATTAAGGCATTGCTGAATTGGGCGCCAATGTAGATCATTAAGCACAGGACATTTGCAATTATTATGATATACAAATAGGTAGTTTGCAGTAATAGAGATGCACATTTTAAACTACTGAACAATTTTAACCAGTGCATTGGGTACAAATAATCTTTTTGAAGCCACTATTGGAGGAAATGCAAAGTCACACTGCTAAAAGAATTTTCCGAAAGTAGAAACTTTGTACTAATTGACTACTATTGTTGTAAACTTAATTCTAAGATAAATGATTAGGAATTCTGTAAGGTCTATTTAGAACACTAAGAATTATATTTTCTTGGAAATGCACAAAACTGCCTTTAAAAAAGGTACTGACATATTGAAAAGTGGTTGACAGTCTTTTTTCTGGTTTCCACCAAATAGTATGATAATGAAACTCATACTGAAAAAATGTTTGCATCATTTTCTTCCAATGCAATTGTAATCAAAAATGGTGGGGCCATTCTTCTCACCCACTTTCTTCCCTTAAAACAAGCATTTCCAAATATTATTTTATGAAGGCTATCTCCCTTTAAGTAATATAATAAAGTAACATCCCCAAATATCAAGCTTCTTGCAAATCAAGAATAAGACATTCCAATTTTGGATGAGAAAATGCAGCAAACTGTTTTGCACAAATGTGAATTCAGATATTTCTCCTTTCATGAATCATATCACAAAACATGAATCTGCATTTTGATGAACATTTACTATTTAAAACTCTACAAGTCAGCTCTCTTATAATACAAGAGGCATGAAAGGAGTATCGCTGGATGTAAGGATACTGAAATGTGTCAGCCAACCTCACTGCAGTAATATGTTCAGGTGACATTATATCTAGCAAAGGTTAACTTTGACGCCCTTTTCAAATAATGATTTTGATGCCTTTGAACACTATTCAGAATCGTTGATCAAATTTAGAATACACTGAAATTTTTTACTAAATTACATCAGTGGCTGCCAGATCAGCTGATATGAGTGCCAAGCCTCTATTCTATACCTATTGGTGGTTCAAGCCCCCCTCCAGGACTTATTCTATACCTATTGGTGGTTCAAGCCCCCCTCCAGGACTTAAGCACAAAATCTAGGCCGGCACCTCAGTGCAGTACTGAGGGAGTACTGCATTATTAGAGGTGTTGGCTCAACTAGATGTTAAACTAAAACCCCTCTGCTCTTTTAGGTAGATTTAAAATATCTATGGCAATATGGTCAACATTTATTCCTCAACCAACATCACTTAAACAGATTATCATGTCATTTATCTAATTGCTGCCTGTGGGACCTTGCTGTGCACAAATTGGCTGCCATGTTTCCCTACACTGCAACAATGACTATACTTCAAAAGTACTTCATTGATTGTTAAGTGCTTTGAAACATCCTGAGGTTATGAAGGACACTATTCATGTAAATTCTTCCAATTTTAGTGGATTATGATTTGCAGCATCTTAAGATATTGTAATCCAGGACCTCATAGAGTTTGGCTCATATGATAAGTCAAAAACAAAATACTGCATATATTGAAAATCTGAAATAAAAACAGAAAATGCTGTTAATGCTGAACAGGTCAGGCAGCATCTGTGTAGAGAGGGAGGCAGAGTTAACATTTCAGATCAGTGATAGTTCATGAGAACACTCCTGGTGGAAGGCCATCAACCTGAAACCTTGAGTGTTCATAACAAATGAATCTCACAACAACAGTTTATATCTGTGTAATACATTCAATATACTAACAACCCCAAGATGTTTCACAGAAGCAGAAACAGACACTGAACAGTAAAAGAAGAGTTCAGTATAATGGCCAAAGTTATGATCAAAGAAATAAGTTTTGAGAAGGTTTTTGAAGAAAAGGTAGAAGCAACAAGGTGAAAAGTTGTAAGGAGAAAATTCCAGAGAGCAGGGTCAAGCTAGCTGAAGACATGACCATTTCAATCACAATTATGTTGAAAGAAAGAGAGAGGGCAATGCAGAGGAGGCCAGAGAATAGGACATGAACTGGAATGTAAGGCTGGAGTTGGTTACATAGCTTTAATGGGTGATGCCATGGGAGTATTTGTAAACAAGGACAAGGATTTGGAATTTAATGCATAGGGGAATGATAAGTCTGTGAGTGCCTATGAAGACAGAGGTGATGCACAAGCAGAACTTAGTGTGGGATGGGAGGAACCAGAAATTTTGATTTGCTGAATTTTATGAAGAACAGAATTTAGATTATCATCAAGAAGAGTTTTGCCAAAGTTGAACCTGAAAGTAACAAATGCACATATAAAACTTCCAGCAACAGTGAGGTGATATGAGGCAAAAGCAAACACGTGCAATGTCGCAGTAGTGAAAGTGGGTAGTTTTGGTGAGTTACAGGATATGTAATTTAAAGCTCAGCTCAGAACCAAATACCATCAGGTGCAGCTAGAGTGAGCAGCCAGAGAAGGGGATGGAGTTAGTGGTATGAGTATGGTTGGTGGAGGAGATGTGGTTGACTACAGTGAATGCCATAGAGTACATTAAGATGTAATGAACCATGGTTCCAATCAAAATGAATGTCATTGGTGACTTTGATCAGGACACTCTCAATGCTGTGGACAGGGCAATAACCAGAGCTGGGTTCACTGTGCTTAGAAAGGAAAGTGAGGTTACAGATGGAATTACAGTTGGAAAGGACAGCGTATTCAAAGGTGGACTTTTTGAGATGGTAGTGATGATGATTGCTTTGCTATAATCCAGAAAGTCAGGTGGTGAAGAACAAAATGAGAGCCACCCTTTACACACTTTTGAAGCATCTATTTAAAGAAATACACATTACAAATATGTACCTCCTCACCCAACAATCATAGTTTGAGGATGTTCCTTTTTATAGGGGCACCAGTGAATCCCCAGATAATGCCCGCCAGCTGCATACAGTTAAATACAATTAACATGTGGTGAAGTGGAGGGAAATAATGCCTTTGCAAATGGAACCATTAGCAATGTTAGCAAGTATCGGGGTCAGGAATAGGCTTAGGTGGGGATTGAGGGAGCAGGAAGTCTATGTCATGTAGGAAATTAGTCTGGTGAGAGCTGGGGAGAGATGGAGAGGAGGCTACAGAGTAATATGTGTCAAAGCCGGAAAGAGAGAAAGGTTGAATTGTGTGTGGAAGATTTGGGGGCAATTAAGTGGATAGTCTCAATCCTGAAGATTACAAAATCCACAACATCCTCATAATTGGCATTGGAGTTGCACGCTTTGAACTCAGTGGCCTTCCGACACAGAAGCTCCGCCGCTGAGACCCCCGATATTTCACGCGGGGGCTCATTTAAATGGAGGGGGCGGAGCGGCCACCCCCAATGACATTGATGGGGCAGCCGCTCCGTACCCGGCAATGGCGTCCGGAGCCACCGCGCAGGTGCCGGTGCCATTTTTAAATGGCTTCAGGCCCTTCGGACGCATTAAAATATTTAAAGTGACAGAATGCTGAAAAATAAAGATTGACATCTCCTCACATTTTCAATTCTCTTTCCCACACCCCCAATGAGTAATAAATATGTAAATTGCCCTCTCCTTCCATTTTTCAGGTCTCTGAACTTCATTACCTATGACCCTGAACCCCTTCCCACCATCCCCACAGCCAATAAGAAGTGTTTTTCCTGCTCCCCCACCCACCAGCCCTGATCATTTTAGTTCTCCCCCCTCCCCACCAGTGTCTCACCTCGGAACTCTGAAGAGAGTTTCGAAAGCACACGAGGTGTGGTTGGCGGCTGTAAAATCGGCATGGTAGAACTGCCAGGACCAGGTAAGTTTATTTGCATTTTGTTTTAACTAATCTTCATATGTAAATTAAGGCCCTGCTGCCAAACGGCGGAGTGGCCGCAACGAGGCCTTGCCGCCACCGGTAAACTGCGGCAGGGCCTTCTCAGCCTCGGGGGTCATGGCAAGCCGCTCCTGCAAGTATTTTATGGGCCCCCGCCACGACCCCCGATGTCGAGGGGCTGGAAAAATTCAGCGCACTACCTTTTTTTCAGTTGTGTCCCATGTGAATGCACCTGTGGGCAAAAACTGCAGACAACCTGATCAAATGGAGGTTCAAAAACAAAATGATCATGACCTACGTGGAGAATTGCAGACATTAAAATGCATTATTTGTAAATATAAGCAGCTGCTATTTTGTAGTGGTGAAGATACGGGCACATGTAAATTGCCGGACTGAATTAATGACGTGCTATGCAAAAATATCATTTCACCTCACAGAATGTAATTTGTATAATGTTGGACTTTATAATTGTTACAAGAGTGCTTCTATCTTTTGTAAAATATGTTTTTAGGGACTTATAGTTGAATTATGGACATTGACTTATCTGGAAGCTTGAAGAGATGCTGAAGTTTGTGTTTTTTTAAAAAGGTCACCAGAGGTTTTCTGGGTTTGGCATATAAATAAGCCCTTACTGGAAAGCACCTGTTTTCAGATAAAATACCAGCATGGAGATTGTTGTTTTGACTGGAGAAGATGTTTACAGAGAAGTGACAGGTCAAGATTTATAGAGGTCAGAAGGCTTGTCTCTTGTGGCATTGTTTATGGTTTCGCTTTGGACAGTGAGTTGGTAATTGGAAAAAGGTTTTAAAAAGACAGTTGGAATGTAAACTGCTTGGAAGATATTTGGATTTTGCTTGCCAAGTAAACCCAGCTCATCTCTTTCTCTATCTTTGAAAGACACCCTGCGTGACCAGTGTGTCAGTTTCTGATTTCCTCCTGTATTTGAAGAAACCCTGCGTATCGAATGTGTGGGAACTGAAACCCCTGTTGCCACATTTCTGCTGGAAGGCCTGCCTGAAACCGCTGCATTTCTTGGAAAGCCTACCCAAAATGATCTTTAACATTGCCTGGAAAGAACTGTTCTAGGAAGATTCCAATGGCAGCCATCTATACGCAATTGGGACACCAAACCAAAACAAAGGACGTCTTTCCATGTCGTTTCTTTTTTCATCAAGAATGAGCAAGTATTCAGCCTAAGTGTTTGTTTTTGTCTTTTTTTTGTAACAGAACTCTAAAAACCAAAATGTATTTTATTTGTCTGGTTAACTGGTGTGTGTATGTGTGTGAGTGTGAGGGGCTAAGGTAAAAAGGGAACTTTAATATTTCAATCTGTGTGTTTATGCTTTACTTCGTTACTTGTTAAGACTTGTTTTATAATAAACTGATAATGTTGTTGTTTATTAAAGAAACCTGGTCGGTCTGCTTTATTCTGGGAAAAATAGAGTATACGTTTGACTGTATCAGTAAGTGGGAAAATTTAAGTATATGTTGTGACCTATGGAGAAGTGGGGCTAGAATAAACAGAGCACTCCTCACGCCTCAGTTGTAACATAAGATAAAGTTTTATGATATAGAACTTTATGATATGATGTAGGATTTTACAAGTCATTACCAGCTGTTGATGACTATAGAAAAACTCATTATTTATTATTAGGGAATACAAAATGGTCAACAATTTGTTATAGTATCTAAACCTGGAGTTAGGAAATCCTCATTCCCTGAACATGAAAACATTACTTGTGCGATATATAAGCCTTTTACACTGCAGCCTGCTTTATTTTTGTTGTGACATAGATGTACATATGGGATAACAAAAAAAATCTTACAGTTTATATACAACTCTTATAACTGGATGGGAAATCATGGGAAGTGTGAATTCAAATTTCTAATACACAATTCTGCTCAATGAGACTCCTAATTAGTAAATCGGAGATTCATACTAAGCCATGATGGGGCCAATCCTGCCCCAGTTTACATCACTAGTTGAGGCATACCTTCTTCAATTAGAGAAGGACCAAAGTCTGTAGCCCTTTAGCTTTTGAAGCAGCACTAGATATCGAACCTTTCCAAACAGGGAGCTACCACTTGCAGGGCTGAATTTTATATCGGTGATGGGGGTCTCGGTGATGGGTCGGAAGGCGGAGTCGGGGGACGGTGACCCTGTTGCGTGGTGGCCATCAGGAGAGATGTCCTTTTGAGATCTTAGTTTGCTAATGAGCCAAGTACCAGGATGCAGTCGTGTGACTCAGAGCCAGCGTCACTCTGTAACTGTAACACCAACAGGCAAGTCCTGGAAATAGATAGCTCTGTACTGTATATAAAAGGTAGCTGCAATAAACCTGTTTGAGATCTTCAACTACCTAGATTCCATGCATCTCACTTCTGGTGCATCAGACAACTTAAAAAGCTTTTTATTACAACTCTGCCTCGGCCCTCGATTGGACCCCAGCCGAATTCAATAGCAGGCAGGTAATGAACCGCCCGCCGTCAGGGATGCTGTCCCCCAAGAGATGTTGAACAATTAGAGGGCAGGCCGGCAGCACCAGCAGTGCCAATGGGAGCAGTGGCCATTGTTGTACTGCAGAAAGCCCAGAGCAGCAAAGATAGAGGAGGCCTTGGAACTAAAATAAGTGGGGTTGGGATCGCCAGGGAAAGTCAGGCAGGCCCTGGAGATGCAGGGGTGGCTGTCACCACCGAGCGGGGGTGGGGGGGGACTCAATGGGCCATGGATTATAGAATCATAGAATGTTTACGGCACAGAAGGAGGTCACTTGGCCCATCATGTCTGCATTGCCGAAAAACGAGCTACCCAGCCTAATCCCACCTTCGAGCATCTGGTCTGTAGCCCTGCAAGTTCTGGCACCAGCGGTGCATATCCAGACACCTTTTAAATGAGTTGAGGGTTTCTGCATCTATTACCCTTTCAGGAAGTCAGTCCCAGACTCCACCACTCTCTGGGTGATAAAATCTTTCCTCGTCTCCCTTCTAATTTTTCTACCAATCACTTTAATTCTATGCCCCCTAGTCACTGACCTCTCTGCTAAGGCCCTTCACATGCACTCTATCCAGGCCCCACACAATTTTTTATTTTTTATTTTTTTTATTTTATTTTATTAGAGATACAGCACTGAAACAGGCCCTTCGGCCCACCGAGTCTGTGCCGACCAACAACCACCCATTTATACTAACCCTACAGTAATCCCATATTCCTTACCACCTACCTACACTAGGGGCAATTTACAATGGCCAATTTTCCGATCACCTGCAAGTCTTTGGCGGTGGGAGGAAACCGGAGTACCTGGCGAAAACCCACGTAGACACAGGGAGAACTTGCAAACTCCGCACAGGCAGCACCCAGAATTGAACCCGGGTCCCTGGAGCTGTGAGGCTGCAGTGCTAACCACTGCGCCACTGTGCCGCCCATGAATTCTGTACATTTCAATCAAATCTCCCCTCAGCCTTCTCTGTTCCAAGGAGAACAACCCTAGTCTTTCCAATCTTTCCTTATAGCTGCATTTTTCCAGTCCTGGCAACATCCTCGTAAATCTCCTCTGTACCCTCTCTGGTGCAATTACATCTTTCTGTAATGAGATGACCAGAACTGCACACAGTACTAATGTTGTGGCCTAATGATTTATGCAGTTCCAGCATCACCTCCCTGCTCTTATATTCTATACCGTAGCTAATAAAGGAAAGGATTCCATACGCCTTATCGACCTGTCCTGCTACCTTCAGTGATCTTTGGACATTCACTCCAAGGTCCCTCACTTCTTGTACCTCTCTCTGCACCTCTCAGTATTCTGCCATTACTTGTGTATTCCTTTGTCTTGTTTGACCTCCCTAAATGCATCACCTCACACTTCTCCGGGTTGAATTTCATCTGCCACTTTCTGCCCACCTGACCAGACCATCAATATCTTCCTGCAGTTTACAGCTATCCTCCTCACTATCAACCACATGGCCAATTTTTGTGTTGTCTGCAAACTTTTTGATCATGCCCTCTACATTTACATCCAAATTGTTGATATATAGTACAAAAAGTAGGGGACCTAGTACTAAGCCCTCAGTGGAGGGGCCCCTGTCACCACAAGCCCACTAAGAGGCAGCCAGGTCTCATCTGGCGGTATCTCCAGTGGTGGCAGGCCCCTCTGATGTTTCCTAAATGCTAGTGAGAGGTGGCCCTTAATGAGCCACTGAAGTGGCTTAATTGATCTCACAGCAGACTTCGCATCCATCACCTTGCCCACTGCAGACAAAATTATATGGGGCAGGACAACATTGGGCACATTCTTTGACACCACCCCATGCCATTGTGTCTGCGCCCTCCCACCCCCCGCACTGTCCCCTGCACCCCGCAGCCTATCAACCCATCTCCAAGGGCCAGATAAAATCCAGCCCCCAGTTATTCTTCATGCCAAGAGCACAGTGACATTATAAAAATTAGACTGATCCCTAATTTACCATCCAGGTCAGCCCACTTCCAATCAGCAGATGCAAAAGCATTGCATTTGATCCATATACAAAACAGAAAATCAGCACTGCTGACTACTGTCAAATAAATTACAAGCATGATCCGTAGGTTATTGACATGTCAATGTATTGTGCCTATGTTTGTAATTCATCATTGTTGTGTTATATATTTGGTTTATAGAATCATAGAATGGTTACAGCACAGGAGGAGGCCATTCAGCTCAACTTGTTCATGCTGGCTCTCTGTGAGAGCAACTCATCTAGTCCCACTCCCCTGACTTTTCTCTTCAGCCCTGCAATTTTTTTCTCTTCAGAGAATTATCCAATACCCTTTTGAAAGCCATGACTGAATCTGCCTCCACCACACCCTCAGGCAAGTGCATTCCAGATCCTAACCACTTGCTGCGTAAAAAAGTTTTTCCTCATGCCACCTTTGATTCTTTTGCCATTCACCTTAAATCAGTGTCCACTGCTTCTTGAACTTTCCGCCAATGGGAACAGTTTCTCCCTATCTACTGTGTCCAGACCCCTCATGATTTTGAACACCTCTATTAAATCTTCTCTCAAGCTTCTCTTCTTTAAGGAGAACAACCCCAGCTTCTCTAATCTGTCCCCGTAACTGAAGTCCCTCATCCTTGGAACCATTCTTATCAACCTTTTCTGCACTTTGTCTAATGTCTTCACATCTTTTCTAAAGTATGGTGCCCAGAATTGAACACAATAGTCCAAATGAGGCCGAAACAGTGTTTTATAAAGGCTCACCATAACTTCCTTGCTTTTGTATTCTATGCCGCTATTTATAAAGCCCAGGATCCTGTCTGCCTTATTAACTGCTTTCTCAACCTGCACTGCCACCTTCAACAATTTGTGCACATATACCCCAGGTCCCTCTGCTCCTGCACCCACTTTAGAAATATATCCTTTATTTTATATTGCCTCTTCTCACCTCTTCCCCCAAAATGTATCACTTCACACTCCTCTGCATTAAATTTCATCTGCGACGTAGCCGTCCATTCCACCAGCCTGAGTATATCCTCTTAAAGTCCACACAGTTCACAATACTTCCATGTTTTGAGTCATTTGCAAATTTTGAAATTGTGCCCTGCACACCTAAGTCTCGGTTATTCATAGAGATCAAGAAAAGCAGTGGTCCTAATACTGGGCCCTGGGGAACCCCACTATATACCTTCCTCCAGTCCAAAAAACTGTTCACTGCTACTCTGTTTCCTATCACTCAGCCAACTTTGTATCCATGCTGCCACTGTTTCTTTATTCCAAGGGCTTTAACTTTGCTGACAAACCTGTTATGTGACACTTTATCAAATGCCTTTGAGTCCATGTACATCACATTTACCTCATCAAAAAACTCAATCAAGTTAGTTAAACATGATTTGCCCTTCAAAAATTCCATGCTGGCTTTCCTTAATTAATTCGCATTTATCCAGGTGATTGGGAATTTTGTCCCGGATTATCATTTCTAAAAGCTTTTGCACCACTGAGGTTAAACTGACTGCCCTGTAGTTGCTGGCCTTATCCTTACACCCTTTCATGAACAGGGGCGTAACGTTTGCAATTCTCCAGTCCTCTGGCACCAGTCCTGCATCTAAGAAGAATTGGAAGATTATGACCAGTTCCTTCACAATTTCCACCCTTACTTCCCTCAGTATTCTCGGATGCACCTGATCTGGTTCTGGTGACTTATCAACTTTAAGTACAGCCAGCTTTTCTAATACCTCCTCTTTATCAATTTTTAGCCATCCAGTGCTGAACTACCTCCTCCTTCATTATGATTTTGGAAGCATCTTTTTCCTTGCTAAAGGCAGATGAAAAGTACTCAGTTAGTACCTCAGCTAGGCCCTCAGCCTTCATGCATAAATGTACTTTTTGGTCTCTAATTGGCCTCAATCCTCCTTTTACCACTATTTTACTAATTATATGCCTATAGAAAACTTTTGAATTGCTTTTTTTGTTAGCTGCCAATCTTTTCTCATACTCTCTCTTTACTTCTTTCATTACCTTATTCCCCTCTGAATTTTTTATATTCCGCCTGGTTCTCACTTGTATTATCCACCAGACATCTGTCATATGCACCCTTTTTCTGTTTCATCTTACCATCTACCTCTTTTTTCATCCAGGGAGCTCTGGCTTTCCTTGTCCTACCTTTCTCTCTCATAGGAATATACCTCGATTATACCTTTAAAGGCAGACAATGTTCCCTTATGGTTTTGTCTGACAATGTTTGATTCCAATTTAACTAGACCAGATCCATTCTCATCTGACTGAAATTGGCTCTGCCCAATTCATTATTTTTACTCTGGATTGCTCCTTGTCTCCTTACTTGTTAGCCCTGAAACATACTGATCTAGAAAATTCTCCTGAACAAACTTCAGAAACTCTTCCCCCTCTTTGTTGTTTCACACTATTACCAGCCCCATTTATATTAGGATAATTAAAGTCCCCAATTATAGCTATTCTGTACTTTTTGCACCTCACTGGAATTCCCTTGCAAATTTGTTCCTCTGTATCTTTCCCACTATTTGGTGGCCTATAGAATACATTCAGTTGTGTAATGATGCCTCTATTCTTTCTTGGCTCTAATCAAATAAATTTTGTCCTTGACCCCTCTAGGACATCCTCTCTTATATCACACCCACACATTATAGTTTTATTTATTGTACAAAATTGAAGATAATTACATTTCACCACCAATTCCAGCTGTTGACTGGAGTCGCTTCTCAAAATAACTGTTCAATTATGATATTTTACATGTGTATATACAGTTGCTTCAATCATTTAGCATTCTTTTTGACATCAATAACTTTTCGGATCACAGGGTAAGCATTGCAGAGGAGTGGTCCAGAAACTAACTCCCTACCTGTCCAGGAAGTAGTGGAAGGGTTTTAGTCACTCGTGTTAAAAACAGCTTTAGTATCTCATTTATAGGTTTGTTTTCAGCTGTTGCTGTTTACAGTGGTACTGGAACTGACGACAGGACCCCAGTGTGTGCCTCCAGACATCTGAAACCCAACAAAGAGGTGAATTTCAATTTTGTGAAAGGCAAAAAATCAGCTCACTCTAAGTGAAAAACAGGATCTGAATGAATGGGTTAATTTGGCTCCCAATTACTACAGTAAAGAAACCATAAATGAGATCATTCAGATCATGTCATCAACTCTGGAGTGAAGCTCAAGTGGTTTATAACTGCCATCTCAACCCCAAGATTATATTGTTGCATTCAAATTACTTCAGGGTATTTGTTATTTTTCATAATATATACTATTAATTCGATGGGATGTTGTTGTTCAGCTTGGGATTTACTTTCATCCTGGCAGTAGCTGTCAGCATGGAAGCTGACTGCTGGTGTCTTTCCTGCATTATGATATTTATACTCAGTGATTAATGAGTGTGACCTCATTACTGCAAAGATATCAAGAAATGATTTGCAATTGTCTCCCAGGAAATTCTACCATTGATATATTTCATAAATATGTGTACCAAAATATTATACATCTTTAAGGCACATTGTATTATTTCTCAGTACAACCTCCCTGCCAGTCAGTTGACCCCATTAAAACCAAATTATAATGTAGCAACATATTTCCTCTAACTGCCATACGATGTGAATATCCACAGAAAGACTTGACAACCATAATAACAGAGTTAGAAGCAAGAGTAAAAATATAAAACCAAAAGTTAAACTCTTGATAATGGGAAATCTCAAAAAAGTTAAATAATACTAAACTATTAAGTAGCCTAAAATATATTTGACGTTTGTTTTTGTATATTAGATGACATAACAAAAGGTTTCAGCCTGTGCCAATCATAGTTGAGAAAGGCAACATGGCAACATGATCCTGATGATACCTGAGAGCACAGGATGATCTATAACATGTGGTGGTTTTACACTGAGGTGTCATGAGGCAAGCCAGATTTTTCACACAGCCTTGTACATGTTTTAACAGCTCTGCTTCAACAGAAAATAATAAACTCTAGTCTGACTCAGTGTTTGCCAGTGTGATTAAAGCAACAGGTCTAAGTGTAGAATAAATTATTTGTATTCCAACATTTACAATACCCCTCACTAGAGTATTGGAAATATTTCAAGGGGCACTTTTCTACTTTGTGCTTTGCATCACGTGGCAGGGTGAGAGTAGGTAGATAGTAAAATGAAGCCACGATTGAAGTCAGGCAAATTGCCCAGAGAAAAAACTCTCCTTTTATGCATAATCCTACTATTATGTGTATATTTGTATCTATATGTTTGTTTCTTATACAGTGAATTGACTACATAAATAGGAATAGTAGTTTGGCAGCCAGTTTGAGTGATGCAAGTACTGCAGTTTCACTTTTTTGAAAAGCGACAATGATCTTTGTAGAGAGGCAGTTACCATAGCTAATCTCAGGGCAGCAGCACGGCGAATTATGCTGGCAACCAAGCAGTAAAGAAACTGAATCCAGAAGGTTCAAAATCTGAATCATTGTATGTAAGTTAAAACACATATTTTCAAAGGTGCCCTTAAAGTAGCACAATTCAAATGAATGTATATGCATGTGCAACTCACCTGGTTTTGGGGTTCTATTTCATTGCCAACCTTGATGCTGAGAAAACGTGGACAACAACCAACAGCAATTTACAGCTTCCGTGGTATTTGGTGATGAAACCCATTGAATGTTATATGGTTATATTAACAGATTATAAGATTAACGTTGAATAGATTGTACTCTAAATCCTTCAATAAAACATGTATTTCTCTCTATTCAAGACGTCTGAGAACAGTACAATATCAGTAAGTCGAAATGAGACTGCTAAATTTATTGCTGCGAAACTAAATTTAACAAACTGAAACTGCAATTCCAGCAGAGCACAACGACATACAGTAAAACTGCAAAGCTACTCAGTTGTATCTGTCAGGATATTAAGGAATTATCAAATCACAAACTCATTAAAGGAAATATATTTTTATGATGTTACCTGTAGATTTAATCAGATCACATTTGATAAGGAAATTCCGATGCCCACACTTCCACACACCAGCAATATGTAGCCTCACAACTGGAGTCCATTGAAGTTTATGAACTTCAATAAGACTCCTTAAATTAGAAACTAAATACTAATTCTGATTATAATTTCTTCCCTGATTTGAGTCAGTGTAAGTAAACAATATTGCTTCCCCATAATCTATAATGTGTCTATAATCACCTGTCAGAAAGGACACTGATCTGGTTACTAATTACTTAACACTTCAAACTTCATATGAAGTCTTCTTTTCTAACCATATGGATTATGTCAAGTCTAGCACAGGCTGACCAGAGTCGCTATATTATAGTTTTTTTAATAACCTAAGTAGAGCACTTCTACAATGTTTTTAATTCATTCTCAAGATGTGGGCATTGCTGACAAGGTGGATATTTATTGCCATCCCTTATTGAGTGACTTGCTAGGCCACTTTAGGGCTTGATTTTTACCAGCCCTTTGGCGATGGGCTGGGAGGCGGGAGGATTTATAATATTGTGATGAAAGGCATTGGGAGGGAAGACCAACATCTTTACATCACAACCGGATATTTCAAAAGGTGGCCGGTCTGGAGGGGAGACCTTGTGTTGGAATGTGGCGGGAAAGTAATTAAGCCTGTTAAACAGGAAATTAATTTCTATTTTATAAACAGAAAGTGCTGGAAATATTCAGCAGGTCTAGCAACATCTGTGGAGGGAGAAACAGAATTAATGTTTTGAGTCAGATATGATTCTTCTTCAGAACCCTTCTGAAATGTTAACCCATCTCAAAGCATTAATTCTGTTTCTCACTCCACAGATGCTGCCAGATCTGTTGTGTACTTCCAGTACTTTCTGTTTATATTTCAGATTTCCAGCATCCGCAGTATTTTGCTTTTATTAACTTCTAGTTTACCAGGGTTTTCTAATTTTTCGACTGGCACACAGGAACAATGAGACTTCATAGCCCTTGGCAACTATAATATAGCAGTGGATCAGCAGGAAGTCAGTGCTGGCTCCAGACGGCAGCCATTGTGAATGGTTGAGTGGCCTGGCAGGGAGGGTTTGAACTAATCGGGCATCAAAAGAAGCGATCAGGAGCAGGGGCAAATTTGCCAGCACAGTGAGGGCATATCGCCTGAGTGCCATCTTGGAAGTGGCACTTTTATGTACAGAGCAAGGGGGGATGGGAAGCCTTGAGAACTGAGTGCAGCTATTTGCCATGGACCTCATTTACTCAGGCTTCAAGGCCTCCAGTGAGGAGGAGCATCAGAGAGGGAGAGAGAGCTGCAGCCAAGGCAACAGGACAGCAGCAACCTGAGAGCCCCCAGGAGCATCAGCCTCGGAGGAGACAGGGAGGAGGAGGGCACAGAGGGGCATGCAACCACCCTCATGTGTGCAGAAGCAGTTACCCATCACAGAGGATCAACCGTTAAAGGCTCAACTTCCTGAAAATGTTGCAGCAGCCTGAGGCACTGAATTTCTGTGCCCTGAGAGGAACCCCCTGATGCTGTAGACATTTGCTCCTCCAACCTTACAGGGCACAGTTGTCCCTCCTTGCTCACCTGAGAAGTTCGAGGGCCTGACGGCGACTCCAGGTGCTGTGCCCCTCTCTCACCCAGTCATTGCTCCACAGAGCTCATGGAGATGGTGATGGCATGCTGGCCCCTATGCATCTCCGGCTTCTACTGTGTGGTCTGCTGGATGTGGCTGTCTAATCTTGCCACTCTCTCAAAGGAGGATGCCATGCACACACCAGAGACACAGCTGCACCATAGACTGGATGGACTCCTCCATTGTCCACGCATGGGTGCATGAGGAACTGGAAGCTCCACCAGATGCTCATGCACCTCACTCTGCCGCCTTGTTGCTGACTCCAGTGGCACGTCATCAGCCTGAAGCTCAGCATTGCCCTGGATTCCCACAGTCCTTCAAGTGTGAGCGGCCTTGGTAGTCACAGCCTCCGTCAGGTGCTTGGGTGAGTCTGTGCAGTTCTCACCAGCTTGTGATCCCGAAGCTACTCACGCGCAGATTCCCACCGATGTGAGAGTATCTACGCTGCTGGAGGTTGGGGGGAAATAATGTGATGGTGCACCATCTGAGGACCTGTCCTCCTCCTCAGAGGTGGCTGGCTGTCCCCCGGTCACTGCAGCTGTCTGCTCTTGTCTTTGACCTGTGTAAGAGAACAGAGTGCTTAGAGGGTAATCCACATTCCATCACACCCTTCAAAGCACTCCTAGGGGCTGGATTTTAAGAGCCTGTTTCCAGCAGCAAGTTCAGAAAATGGCGGCCCGCATGCCGTAGAGCAGCCGTGATCACCCAGCGGCAGCTCAATTAAATAGCCAGGTGGCCCGCCCCCAATCATGTGGAGGGGATGGGCTGTCCATTCCCAGCAATGGCATCAGCTGCCTGTATGCAGGTGCTGGCACAATTTTCCTTTCTTTGTTCATGGGATGCTGGCCAGGCCAGCATTTATTGCCCATCCGTAATGCCCTTGAGAAGATGGTGGTGAGCTGCCTTCTTGAACCGCTGCAGTCCATGTGGGGTAGGTACACCCACAGTGCTTTTAGGAAGGGAGTTCCAGGATTTTGACCCAGTGACAGTGAAGGAATGACGATATAGTTCCAAGTCAGGATGGTGCGTGGCTTGGAGGGGAATTTGCAGGTGGTGGTGTTCCCATGCATCTGCTGCTCTTGTCCTTTTAGGTGGTAGAGGTCGCGGGTTTGGAAGGTGCTGTCTAAAGAGCCTTGGTGCATTGCTGCAGTGCATCTTGTAGATAATACACATTGCTGCCACTGTGCATTGGTGGTGGAGGGAGTGAATGTTTGTGGATGGGGTGCCGATCAAGTGGGCTGCTGTGTCCTGGATGGTGTTGAGCTTCTTGAGTGTTGTTGGAGCTGCACCAATCCAGGCAAGTGGAGAGTATTCCATCACACTCCTGACTTGTGCCTTGTTGATTCTGGACAGACTTTGGGGAGGCAGGAGGTGAGTTACTTGCCGCAGGTTTCCTAGCCTCTGAGATGCTCTTGTAGCCACGGTATTTATATGGCTACTCCAGTTCAGTTTCTGGTCAATGGTAACCCCCAGGATGTTGATAGTGGGGGATTCAGCAATGGCAATGCCATTGAATGTCAAGGGGAGATGGTTAGATTCTCTCTTGTTTGAGATAGTCATTGCCTGGCACTTGTGTGACATGAATGTTACTTGCCATTTATCAATCCATGCCTGGATTTTGTCCAGGTCTTGCTGCATTTCTGCACAGACTGCTTCAGTATCTGAGGAGTCACGAATGGTGATGAACATTGTGCAATCATCAGCGAACATCCCCACTTCTGACCTTATTATTGAAGGAAGGTCATTGATGAAGCAGCTGAAGATGGTTGGGCCTAGGACACTACCCTGAGGAACTCCTGCAGTGATGTCCTGGAGCTGAGATGATTGACCTCCAACAACCACAACCATCTTCCTTTGTGCTTGACTCCATCCGATTCCCATTGACTCAAGTTTTTCTGGGGCTCCTTGTTACTATACTCAGTCAAATGCTGCCTTGATGTCAAGGGCTTTCACCCTAAGCTCATCTCTTGAGTTCAGCTCTTTTGTCCCTGTTTGTGCCAAGGCTGTAATGAGGACAGGAGCTGAGCGAGCCTGGCAGAACCCAAACTGAGTGTCATTGCAGCCAGTCCTAACGGCACATTTAAATTTTGAAAGATACACCCCTGCCCAAAATTTCCAACCCCCCAATAACAATTACATTCACTATTTGCCCCTCCCCCCAAAACACTTTCCTTTTAAATCTGACCTTCCCCCCCAAGACTGCATAAAGTTTAAAGTTCATCCCTTCCCACCATCCCCTACACTCATTACGTTTATTTGACCCCGTTCCCCACCACCTCCCCCCACCACTCCCTTACACTGAGATCCTATGTCATCTCCCCTCCCCAACAGTGTCACACAGGCTTTCCCCAGGGCGGCACAGTGGCGCAGTGGTTAGCACTGCAGCCTCACAGCTCCAGGGACCCGGGTTCGATTCCGGGTACTGCCTGTGTGGAGTTTGCAAGTTCTCCCTGTGTCTGCGTGGGTTTTCTCCGGGTGCTCCGGTTTCCTCCCACAAGCCAAAAGACTTGCAGGTTGATAGGTAAATTGGCCATTATAAATTGTCACTAGTATAGGTAGGTGGTAGGGAAATATAGGGACAGGTGGGGATGTTTGGTAGGAATATGGGATTAGTGTAGGATTAGTATAAATGGGTGGTTGATGTTCGGCACAGACTCGGTGGGCCGAAGGGCCTGTTTCAGTGCTGTATCTCTAATCTAATCTAATCTAATAGGGAATTGAAGGCACGGGAGCGCCGGTCTCTGCACTGAGGATCGCGGCCGGCCCAGAAGATTGAAGGTAAGTTTCTGTTAATGTATTCAGTTTATTGATTGAAATATGTAGATGCAGGTCCAATCACCCAGCTGTGGGGGGCCGCCACGGAGCCTCACCACTGCCGGGAGGATCGAGCCAGGCCCTCCTGATGTTGAGCTCCGTGGCGGGCCTCTGCCACAATCATCTTCCACGCAGAGGGTGGTGGGTGCATGGAACGCATTACCAGCGGAGGTGGTAGACGCGGGCACGATAGCGTCTTTTAAGATGTATCTAGACAGATACATGAATGGGCAGGAAGTAAAGAGATACAGACCCTTAGAAAATAGGCGACAGGTTTAGATAGAGGATTTGGATTGGCGTAGGCTTGGAGGGCCGAAGGGCCTGTTCCTGTGCTGTAATTTTCTTTGTTCTTTGTTTATCAGCATTAGTGTCACAAAGAAGGGGCCGCTGCCGCCCATCTTGGCCGTCTCCCATGCAT
This sequence comes from Heterodontus francisci, assembly GCF_036365525.1. NCBI lineage: Eukaryota > Metazoa > Chordata > Chondrichthyes > Heterodontiformes > Heterodontidae > Heterodontus > Heterodontus francisci. Next base: position 131,242,714 of record NC_090373.1, read on the forward strand.
TATGCGCTCTCTTCCCCCACAAGCACATAAATGTCCATTTCCAGTCACCTGTCAAAGACACACACAGCGCCTCTGCTGGTGGCAGCCTGACTGTTCATGATGGTGCCACAGGAATGCCTCCTGCACGCAGACACTCATTAGTGACAGTGCAGGAGTCAACTCTGACTGACTGGGGCCCTTCACAAAGAGGCTGACATGCCTCTGACAGGCAGTGCTGCTGCCTGAGCATTACTAGTGACTGGATGGGCATGCCCTTTCTACAAATCTCACAGTCACATCTGTAGGGTTAACAATGCTTTGGTGCATCACATGAGGTACAAGTGCCTCTTGTGGCACTGCAGCCAGGTGCAATGGATGACCCCATGGTTGCTGACCTCCTCTGTGATCTCTATCCAGGATTTCTTGGTCTGCCAGGCCAGTCTCCTCCTCTCGTCCTGGGGAAAGAGTACCTCCCTCCTTGCTGGAGCAACCTAGAGGAGAACCTGCAGGGATGCATCAGTGAACTGTGGGGCCACCCTGGATCGCCCTTCAGCCATTCTAATTATTGACGTATTTCTCAGGTCTGCCTCTGTGCTACCTGTGTGGATGATTCCATTTGACTGAGTGCTGGCAGCCCTCTAAATATGGCACCAGTGCTTCCAGCGCTGTGACTTCACTTTGCCTGTGCCACCTGAGAGGACAGCTCCTTTGCCACCAGGCAGTTAATTGGCTGACTGCAACAAGATTAGAAACTTTAGCTCATACCCCCTGCCCGTGCTTCTACTCTCGATGGCTGGACCTCAGGCCTTTCTGGTCACATATAGCCCAAACTAGGCCTCACGAGCTAAGGGCAGCAACTTTCCTTCCCTGATTGATATTAATGACACAATCTCACAGTCTCAGGGTCACTTTTATTACAGTTTTTAAAAACTGAATTCAAATTCTTAATCCACCATGATGGGATTTGAACTCATGTTCAAATTATTTTATTAGTTCAGGCCTCAAGGCTTTTAATCCAGTAATACAACCATTACACAACCATACAATGGCTGTATAAAACCATTGTAATTATTCCCATTTAAGATTAACTTTGATATTTATTATGAACAATTTTAATTGATATAAATCATAACTCAGTTGCTTTGTCAAACAGGACCAAATGCCAGCATTAGTTTTTATTTTGTCAAATGGAATAATTATTAGTTCTCCACTAAGTGTACAAACATGCATTTATATTATAAATGTAACTTACTCTCTTCCTGATATGTCAATGAATTTTCCTATCCTCATTGAAGCATAATTTACATCACTGTTCAGTTTTTGTTTTAGTTGGCAGCGATTTAAAAGTGTCAGTATAACTCGGGAATCTAACCTGACAGCATGAGTCAACTCTGTGTTAGAACCTGAGGCTGCAGAATTTGAACATTTTAATCTGCAGTTAAATCTGTTATCAATCGATTGATTGATCATTATCTATTTCTCCACCTTTCTACTCATGGTGTATCTATTTTGTGTTTGCCTATTTGCATGCCCAATTCTTTTAAATGTTCATTTTTTTTCTTTCTTTCAGTTTTTCAGCCTGCTAATCTGAATTCAATATTTTTGCCTATTCTAAATCAATCCATCTAGTCTATCTCATTATCTGGGCTGGATTTTTAAAACCCACTGGGTGCAGGGGCGGGTGCAAGCGTGATTTAAAGATCATGTTCTCGGAGGTCGGCACTGGGTCCCACCGCCTCGGGAACGTGACACCAATTTTAAAGGGACGCCAGGAGGAAGGGGACGGCAGCCCCACACACCTTCAATTAAGTGGTTGTTGAGCTCATTGAGGAGCTCATTAACAGGCTTGTCAGCAGCAATTTTTAATTTTTAAAGGAAGGGAACATGGAGAACGACATGTCTGGAACACAGCAGGATGTATAAGTCATGAACACTGCGGAAGGCCGTGAGGGCTAGACGAAGGGCTGATTAACATGACGCAGAGGCAAAAAATGAGGCTCAGAGTAGCCATTGCTGGAGCTGTAAGACTTGCTTACCTCAGTGGTGAGTGACAAGAATCACGAGAGGGATTTGAGTCTGCTGGTACCCATATAGGCAGCTGACGTTGGCAGGGGAAGGCCGGTTGAATGCACAAAGCCCAGCTGAAGGAGTTCAGATGGGAACAGGCTGCTCTGACATTAGACAGAGCAGCCAGGATGAGCTGCAACAGATGCAACCTCCTGGACAGCTGGAGGCCAGAGAGGCACAGCAGGGGGCTGCAAGAGGAAGAAGACGCTACCCAAGTCATCGGGTCTACTGCTCAAGAGTCAGCTACCTGCAAATGATAGAGCGCCAGTGACATAGGAGGCTAAGCCAATCCAGGCAGATGGTCTTAGACCTGTGTGCTCTAATCCACAATGACATGAGGCTTTGCAATCCCCATGGCACTCCCTTACCTACTGCCATCAAGGTCTCTGTCACCCTAAATTTTCATGCAACAGAATCTTTCCAGGGATCAGCTGTGGACCTAGGTGGCATCTCACAGCTCATAACAGCATCAAGAATGTCATGGGATACCATATTCAGGAGGGCGAGAGACTACATCCACTTTGACACAGAGGGCAATGCGTTTCACCTCCATCATTGGATTCCCCCAGGTGCAGGGCATCATCAGTTGTGCCCATGTGCCCATCAAGGCACCCAGTGATCAGCCAGTGAGATTCATCAACAGGAAGGACTTCTAATCCCTCAATGTCCAACTGGTCTGTGACCACAGCAAGAGCTTCCTCCATGTGCACACTCGCTTTCCTGGAAGCTGCCAAGACTCCTTCATCCTCCTCCAGTCCAGAATGTGTCAGATCTTCAATCCATCCCCCAAAATGTGTGGATGGATCGTAGGGGACAAGGGAAGTTCCTTGAAGAGATGGCTACTGATCCCTCTATGGGAACCCCAGACAGAGACACAGAGGCAATGCAACCATTGCCACCTGCTCAACAGGACAACCATTGAGCGGGCAATTAGGCTTCTGAAGAAGCGATTCCAATGCCTGGACCAGTTGGGTGGCATCCTCCAATACCCTCCTGCAAGGGTGTCAGTCATTGTGATGGTCTGCTGTGCTCTCCATAACTTGGCACTGGAAGGAAACAGCTCATTGGGGGAGGAGCAGGAGGTAAGAGAGGAGGAGAAAGAGATGGAGGAGGGGATGACATGGAACAGAGAGGTGCCCCTGCTACTCGACAAAGTGGTCTCCTCCTGCCACTCTCCAGGAAGTGGACCTCCCTCCTCTTCCTCATTGCCTCCAGCATTAAACCTAGGTTGGCGTCGATGAAGTGAGGGCCTGCCCTGCCCCTAGTGCCAAGCTTCCAGCTCCCCTGTGACATCTCACTTCCCTCTGGTGAAGTGCAAGGCTTTGGCACAAAACACAGATCTCTTCCTCAGGACAACCAGCAGCCTCAGTGATGGCTGCCGTGAAGTGTCTGCCTGAGCTCCACACTTGATCTGACCCACCTCCATTCCTGTTCCCCCCACCCCCCACCCCCTCCATCTCTAAGTGGACAGGAAACCCGTCTCCATACTAATTAAGGGCTTACCCATTTGAAAATCTGAATCAGTTTCCCAGGGGAAGCAGATTTCTGATCCAAAACCAGACCCAGCACCTGTTTCCCGCCTCCATACGAAAATCCAGCCCCATTGGCGATTCTAACACACACTAACACAGGAACTTGCATATATCTGTCTCTAAGTCTGTATTCAATCTGGGGAGGGAGAGAGAAGCCATTATCCCACGATGAGAGGAAACCTGCAGGTGTATCTCTTCCAAACAGGATTCCTGTCAACTTTCCGAGTTCAAATAATTTTTATTTAAAGCATGGATAAGAAATTTCAACCAAAAATATATTACAGCAGCTTGAAAAGATGCTCTCAATCATGTTCAAGCATACTTGCCTCTTAAAACAATGCCGTTATACACAATGTTCTATCGTGACGGTGAATAAATAATACATTTCAGACCTGCTGGTGACAATGTTGTCCCTGGCGTAAATTACTTCCTATTAATTTAACTTGTGCTTATAAAGGCGAATCTTGATTCAGTGAAGACGGTGCTAAAGTCAGACGACAAGCAGTGGCCAAATCTTTCTTCTTTTTAGCAACAAGAGTATATTTAATGCAATTCTTCTGAACCTATCAAGAATGCTAAAATTAAAATACATGGATCTTCTTTCGCAAACCACAGTCCCCGAATTACCTGGTGTATTAAATACCCTATAGTCATCAGCTATTGATAATTTAATTTTATGTGACACATTATCTACATCAAACGGTTACAATAAAACTAGAAAAAGGTTTGGACTATCACCAGCTGTATAACAGCTTCATAACTGTGCGAAACCTCACTTAAATATTTCTGTTGTCTGCAATGAACTGTGTTTCCGCGTTGTAAAACTACTTGCTGAATTAGGCGTTAAACCTATTAAAGCTGTAGAAGTTGCTAACTACAGCTGACTTCGCATTAGCATTTTCTTTGTATTTCAAATGTAATACATTTTACAAAACCTGTATTATTCTGTTGTGTTTCTTGTTTCGCCTGATATGTTCCATGCAAAGTATTTAAACCTCCTTGATATTTGACAACAGGAAGAATGTAGGTGAGTCTTGTCAGACCGTAACTGCGCCGAGGTGCGAATCTCTGTCTCTTAGGTCGACATGATTACAATGCCTTGCTGCTAAGATGCATACAGAGCATTTTCATTACTAAATAAAATTTACCGAAATGCAATCCTGATATAAAGTTCCGATCTAAGGCCTGAAGCATGCAGAGTCCCAAGTTGTTTTTGTTCTTTATGCGATTGGTAATGGCAAAGTGGGTCTGATGTTATCCAAGCCTGATTGTGACATTTTGTCCTAACTATTTAATGCCATAATATCTAGAACGTCAATCCTAGCATGCTGTAGTGGAAACAAAAGTTTACTGTTTACGTGAATTTTTTTTTTTATCAATTTACAATTTCGACTTTACACACTTTGTAGTTCAACGTTCAGATAGTAGGGCGGTTGTTAATTATATATACAGAAGCTCACTAAGAGGGCATCAGATTTAACCGAAGTTACACATTTTATAGCTAATGCAGTGCTATCTGGACACGTATATTTACTATTACCAACTTTATACCGTGTTAGTGTTTTGATAAAAATCGGGTGAACAAAATCCATCAGAGAGAGCACCTTAAATGATCATCGGTCCTTAATATCACGATCTTTATATTTGATTTTTAATTCCAAGGATATGGAGTGCCGCGCCAGTGATAACTCTAACTTCATTATCTATGGTCATCTGAGCAATACAGATAATCTGAGGTGATAGGAAAAACTTCAAATCAATATTCAGGATATTTTCCTTTATTTCTTGTTAGAAAGAAATAAAGAAGAACTTGCATCTACCTAGCGCCTTCCTCCACTTCAGGATGTCCCAAACGCCTCCAATCTAATGACGTGTTTTTGAATGGTAATCACTACTATAATGTAGGCAACGAGAGATATTAGGGTAAATGACCAATCAATCAGTTTTAATAATGTTGCTTGAGGGGTACATATCGGCCAGGACACGCTGGTAACTTCCTGGTCTTCTTGGAGTAGTACAACTGGATCTCTTGCCTTCACCTGAGAGGACAGCAGGGCCTCAGTTTAAGTCGCATCCGAAAGACAGCACCTTGGACATAATAGCGCTACCTCAGCACGGCATAAAGTACCAGTTTGGATTATGTTCTCAAGTATGTGTTTCTTGTTATTAGGTTATATTTAATATTAGACATCCATGAAGCGATCAAATTCAGTGGTCTAAAATCTTGTTAGTACACTTTATTCCAGTGTTTTGACGCTCTAAAGGAGAGTCCGAGCCTGTCCAACTGTCCAAGGCACTGTGATTTGCAGTTTGGGAGCAATTGAGCAGACTAAGGTGGAACATATGTGCCTTGAACGTTTAAGTTGTAACAGTAGCAACTCAGTTAGCGGCAGGTGTAAATCGAAGAGGCGGTTAAACTTGTTATCAAGCGTTCTTACAGAGAAAAAAAGCTTTGTGCCCTGTAAGGAAAAGCATTGCAACAAAATCTTTAAAGCTCTTAGAGTTCCATATATTGTACACAATAAAGCCTTAGACAAAGTCTTATATCTACATTTTTCTACTTCTAAGGTCTAGCATTGCTTACTTGTGGCTATAATTTCTAAAGTTAATGTATGATCCAGGAATAAAGACGAACTGATCTGACTTTAGTAAAGTGTGTAGAAAAGCACACATGTCCCATTCTAGCATCAGTTTATCTTCAGGCACTACACAAGATGAACGTTACAGTTCAGAATTACTCACATTGGAGGGAAAAGTTTACACACAAAAAATCATCTGGGCATTATAAATTGTTTCAGAGACTAAAATAATCAAAATACATTGATTAGAAGAGACGCTGTAATGTTGATACTGTGCACCTGAGGTCAAACATAATAAAAGGCATCTGAACTCCTTGGCTGGCCTCCGTTTTAGGATTTTGTATGGGAAATACAAACTAAAAATAGGATTCAAAAATTATCACCAAAATGCAATATTTTTTTTTCTTATGAAACGCGCATTTTTCACGCATTGAAGAAAAATTTGATGAATGCAATCCAACCTTTTTTTTCTAAATTAATTTCACGGTGACTTTCAGTATAACTGAACATCAAGCTTAATTCTTTATGTATAAATTAATATTTTTAATTATTTCTAGCCTTACTTTGAACATGTTTTATATCCTATTGTGTAGCAGTTTGCTAAAGAATTCCTTTTAATATTGGGAAAAGTGTTATTTAAAATGTACTAAGCATGCTTATAGGCGTAAAACTGTTGTAAGGACTATTTTCTACCAAAACAATAAAGTCTGCATATCTATATATAGCATTTGGTTTGCATACATAATATATAAAAAAATTCCCGTATTATAACTAGGTGCGTGGCTCCGGAATGACTGTCTACTGTAAAACAAAATTAGCGTTGCCTTGTACCTAAAGCTTGCTTTTATAGGCAGGTTGTGAACGTTTCCTTATGAATAATTTTGAAATGTGACGATCAACAAATGGCATATAATGCCTATAATTATCAGAGTTTACAATTTTACAGAGCATCCATGTGCCATGCTTTTTTTAATCCCCGTACCCATACAAAAGCTACATGACTAAGACTATTCACACGGTAACTGCTTCACGTCTGGAGCCATTCAAAATACACAAAGAACTGTATATTTCAGTTCATCTATTAGTGCAAGGGGAATCGTCAGAAATAACAACAGATGGAACATAATATTTGACTAGTACTGTGCATATGGCGCAAATGATATGTCTGACTTGTGCAGGATTGAGTTCCTTCCGTTTAAATACGCAGTATGCCCGCCAAATTTAAAACGTCTCTGCCACAGCAGACTGTAATGGTGATTAGATGCGTTGCCAAAGGATGTAATCATCTCTTCAGATGATTTGCCGCTTATTAAAAGACATAATTAAGCTTGAATCTGAGCCCAGATGAAGTTAGTTGAAAAAATAAATTCACAGACAGGTTCATTAGTAAAAAGTGCATATACAATATTCCTGTGGTAGCTTCAGAGTTAACTGAACACTTCTTGCAAACTCAACACAATTGAGTATTGAACGTGTACTACATGTTTTCATAAAGTTTTGTAAAACTTAAATATAATAGAATGCATTGCTCAGCAATCGTAAAACATCCAAATACCTGTATTTCAGTAACAATTCTAATTGTCAGTTACACATTACGACTGGCTGACTTTCAACCTAAAATGGAATGTATACTCCAGGCAAATACTAATTACATCGTCATATGTATTATATTATAAGTTCGACCGCTGGCAAATAAATTATTGTAACAAGATGTTAACTTTTTAATCCATAATACTTACAGAATCTTATACAGTAACAAGACAATTCTAGTTATACTATCATATTGCAATTTTAGTGAAATGTCTATGATTTCTGTTTGGAGATGCTTTTGGCAGACAATTTTACCCTAGGTAATGGATACTTAAAACTAATTTAAGAGCCACTGCATTTGTTCTAAAAAATACTTGAGAGTCAGAGTCTGCTTCAGTAAATTGCCAAGAAATGCATTTGAATTGAAATTTATTCATAATGGCAATCCAAATACTTTGGAATTCTACGATTCGGCACATTATTTATGTGCGCTACACTACCACAATCTTCATATGTGCCAACAATACATGTTACTAGACGTTCAAATCGAACGGGTCTTTCACTGAAGGCTTATGTACCCGCACTAACACCTGTGCAGGACTGTTTCACTTACGTTGTTTAAATATTGACTTTTTTATCTGATTAATTTATTTTAAATATTATTAAGGTTGTTCGCACACACCTATTGATAAGGGCGCTAGTCAATTACCTCTGCAAGATGACTAAATCAAACTGGGTGGATGTTATCAGGTGAATTGAGAAGTAACACGGTGGTGTGAAACAGCATATAAAGTGTGAACAATACATTGTTTCATTTCAACAAAATGATATATGTAGATAATAGCGAAGGACGTAAAGCGAAATAGCAGAAAGTAGAGATTTTGTCTGAAATCACAAACTGGAGAACTACATGTGTAACAGTAATTTTAGGCATACGTGATTGTAAAATGCATATTTACTAAACAATAATGAACACATCGTAAACTAATAATGAGATAATAATGAAGCTGCTCCTTTCTATGACAGAATCCTCCCTTATTTTGATTGTTTCTTGTCTAGGTGGTGAAGATTATACATACGTCGAACAGAGCTAATGAAATGTTGAAGGAGAAGAAACTGACCTTTTTTCACGCCTGGGTAATCACACTTGGACTTCACACAATGGAGGCAAATAGTAGTCGTGTGCCTTTGTCGATTTTTACAAAGGAAAAGGGGCCAGGGTGACAACTCTGGTTAGTCTGCATGAGCAAAAATGAATGGTCTGGCAGACCTCGACACCAAAAACTTGTTTTTTTATTATTCCGTAGAGTTCAATGTTAGATCGCCTGCTGCTCGTTAAAAAGACAATATCCCGTTTGTGAGTCTTGCGCTGGCTCTATTTAATAACTATCTGGAAACAGGACATGCATACAGTCCTCCTGAACCGGCACCAGCCTTATAGCAAAGTGCAAATTAGTTTCAATACATGTTTATCAAAGAAAATTAGATGCTATGAAGATAATTTGTCCGCACATGTCTAGTGAAATGTTCGGTGCATAATTGAACTAAAATGTGGCATATTGCTGGTCGGCAGAATTTTAGAAAAATATGCTTTTTTAAAGTTTAATGAAAGGGCCATATTAATAATCTATCTTTAAAACATGCACATGTCACGAGCGGAATAAGCAGCTTTCAATCATCTATGCAGTGAAATATTCTAATATAGGGATTACAAAATGTATCTCCCTCGTGCGGTAGTTACTAAAACAGTAGGAATAGTGGGTTATTTAAATAACTGCGTCATCATCGGTGGGAGTGTCGATCCGTTCAATTACTCTGTTCTCACACGGTAATAAGAAAGGACACGCTTTCATTTTACTGTAATATCATTTGCTATGTTCAAATCGAAGAAGTTCCTACAATTTGGCCGAAGCCTTCTGAACATGTGAATGATACAACACTTAATAAAATCACACAGCTATGCTAACCACCACAAGTATGAATTCATTATTATTAGTAGTAAAATATAACTAAAATTGGAGAATTGAATTATAATTGTAGGACCTGTTAAAGCTTGTTAAAATGCAGATACATATGAAAATATCCGTGTTAGTAAGAATGAGCGAAATGTATGATAGGCCATCTATAAATCATTAGTGATAATATGCTTCTTGTCCATTTTCAGTTTAGAAAATCAATTAAAGTCAAAAAAGTTTAAAATATGCAATATTCCCGGGTTTCGGCCTTGTATAAATGTTTTCTTTTTAAAGATGTTTAATACATGCTTTAAAACTGATTAACTGGGTTTTGCTTGAATACAAACCGGCAAGTTTCAAAAAAATTTTAAAAATCGAAGCCATTATGAAGTGAAATAATTCTGAATATTCTCGATAATCTGTCTCATTTATCCGCATCCCTAACAAAACTGGGCGTTTTCGTTTTAAAATCATTGTTGCTGATAGCGCAATGCAGATTTAATAATACCAGTTTTTTTTTATCTTGGGTGAAATCTCTACTTACTTTAAGCAGGTATGCCATAGATCCGATAAATATATCACTCCTTTCCTGATGCCTTCGAAAATTGCAATAAAGGTTTACAAGATTAGGTATCACAAATCCACTGTTACCGGAGAGAAAAGAAGAAAAAGCACGAAAAAAAAACTCCCCAGTACAATTAGCAACTTAGAGCAAGCTCGGCTGTGATGAGGAGAAGATACAATATTTATTCCGCGTCTCCTGGGATGGAGCGCTTCTGTCTATTGTCTTCCCAGTTCAATGCTGATGCTTAATTTTCAAAACTTATATATTACCAAGGGACCTACGCCATCAGTTAAGAAAAAAACCCCGACAAGTACAAAATGTGATACAGGGAGCTGCTTTTGTGCAGAAGAAAAGTTATTTCGCCTGGAATAGACGGATTCTTCTGGGGTGTAGAGAGAGAATATCATTTTGAGGGAAAATTGAGTGTTTTTCTTAACTTGCTCGCATTAGAATCTCTTTTTGGATTGAAAATGTCAGCAACGTTCCCGGGTCTCGTTCATGATCCCGAGGTATTTTTTTTATTACACTGATGATTTTTTGTTGCATTTCTAAAGCTGCTGTAATCAATTAAAAGTTGCTTTTCGTGGCTTTAAGAACACGTTTATTCGTTATGACATCTGTCGCGAGAATGGCATTCGTTACATTGCAACAGTTGCCATAATGAAAGAAAATGTTATGCCTATAAAGATGGAAAGTTAAGTAGCCAGATTTAGATAAACCGTCGTGTATTGTTTGAAGGGATTTGAAGAGCATTTTCCATTGGTGATGGATAGGTTTAAGACGTTTGCGGTTGTATTTTTCTCGAAGGCTTTAGTGTTTGAGCGATGGAGTGGATTGATTGTACTTTTGTACCTGCAAGGTATAAGAAATGACAAACCAGATTTGTTTTCTATTCTTTTCTTTTTCTCAGATACGTCATGATGGATCAAACAGCTATCGTCTGATGCAGCTGGGATGTCTGGAATCAGTGGCAAATTCTACAGTCGCCTATTCATCCTCATCCCCTTTAACCTACTCCGCGAATGGAACCGATTTTACCTCACCTTATTTCTCCACAAACCACCAGTACACCCCTTTGCACCACCAGTCCTTCCACTATGAGTTCCAGCACAGCCACCCGGCAGTTAACCCAGATGCTTATTCACTGAATAGCCTCCATCATACCCAACAATACTACCAACAGATCCATCATGGAGAGCCTGCAGACTTTATCAATCTTCACAATGCCCGGACTCTCAAGTCCTCCTGCCTGGATGAGCAGAGGCGAGAGCTGGGGTGCTTGGAAGCTTACCGCCGGCATGACCTGTCTCTTATGAGCCATGGGTCCCAATATGGCATGCTCCCAGACCAGAGACTTCTGTCAGGTCCAAATCTAGGGCTACCACCTTCAGGATCTGATGACATGCAGGTAAACTTAGTATTATTAATATTAATCTACAGGTTCTAAAATCCAAAATGCCCAGTAAGAAAATACGGATTCTATCTCATTAATTTACGGCTTTAAATTTCCAAACCTTGTCGATTTTAAGCCAGGTTTATATGCCTCCCCCCAATAAATAGAGAAATTAATTAACCAACGATCTTTGCTCTCGGTAGTTCAGAAAGGAGCAGAGCTAACAAAGGTTACCGCAATCAAACTGAAGCAACTCACAACCAACAGCACTGACGGGTTTTAACTTTACAATGCAAGGCGATATATCATTATTTTTGATGCATTTTACTGCATCACTGTCGTAACCTTGAACAAAAGATAATGTTGTAACTTTAGAAAGTTCCTTTCTGACACCACATAAGCAGCTGTGATTTCCCTATCGGAAGGGCAGTCCAGTTACTTACAGCCACTTTCAATTGTGGATAGCGCAAACAGAGCAGAAACAAGTAAGAATCGAAATCTGACGAATATTATTTTTATTATCTCGTAATTTTTGCCATTTTAACATCAGCTGCTCCGAAGCATCTTAAAAGACTGAAATGTAGCTGTTCTATGTACAGAAAATGTATAATCGGCTAGCAAATTTTATATTTTATATTTTACCGATTACTTAGGAGATCTATGAACATTCGTTAATGTAGAAATTTGCCGAATCTACCAGCACAAATATGAGTAAAATAGTTTGAAGGCAAGAAAATCACATTTTATTATTTAAAAAGTCGAGAGAAATAAAATTAATTTTGAAGAAATATTACGAAACTATTAAATCAAGGCTTTAAAAAATCCTTACACGATTACAAAGCCCATTTTGGGCATTAATTTTATTTTAAAAAAACACCGAAAACCAGAACCGAGCCGCAAGTTATAATTTTCTCTTTATAAATTGTGTTTAATAATTATCAACATATGGAAATTATACTCACGTTAAGTTCTGTTTTTTTTTTCGGTTTCCCGCTTGCACGACTGGTGCTCCTCTTAAAAACATCAGTTCTCAATGTAAAAGTAGGATTTTGAAAATCTGTCTGGTATCTCACCCGTCGCACTGCTGTGTGCATTGCCCTCTAAGACACGGTATATTTCAGCACACTCTATAATTTAAAAAACTTATCTCTTGCATCAGGAAGGAAATTAAGACGATTAGTGTATGCAAAACGTGACTTTCTCTCTTGGTTTGCTAAAGCTAGGCCAACAAATTAAATAGCAGAATATCAAACTGAGAACAGAGTTGTGGCCTCATTACAGAGAAGTTCTCAAATTGGGTCTTGGAAAACCTTAATTCAATGCAACGCATTCTGCTCAACTAAAACCCTTTCTTTTTCCTCTGCTCAGCACGTCTGGTGCTGATTTTTATACTTGTACATTTTTTGGTCCTTTTCCTTCACACAAAGCGTGGTGTTTTTTTTAAAAGAAAGGATTAGGGAATTTGCAAGCGAGAAACAATAAGAAAATGCAATGCGCGGGAGCACCGTAGTTTATCCAATTTTCGACTTTATGTCACCCATCTATTTACTTATGCAACGTCATCTGACCAGACGAGTTATTTCCTTTTCTTTAAAAAAAAGCCTGTGTGTAAAAAAAAATCGCATGAAACATTTAATGAAACCCGAATAAGTTTTGGTCTCTGTGTAAAATCTGTGTAAAAACTCCATTCCGCTCCTGTATTTCCATTGCTGTTGCAACAGCAGAAAACGTTTGTTTCCAGCTTTTATATTTGCTTCCCCCTTCAATTTGTGCTAAACTCAAATTGACTGGAGACTGCTTAAACAGCTGAACAGATGCAAACGGTCTTTAGTCAGTAGATACATCTTTGAGCTCCTTAAAAAGATTTGCTATGCCAAACAAAAGAAACTGTCACACCTTTTCCCCGTCACGAGTTTAATTTATGCTTGATCTAGGAGTTTTTTTATATTGATTTTATAATCACTTTAACCCCAGAACATAAGAGAAAGGGCTGTGAGTTTCTAAAGGTTTACAAGAGCGCGTCAATAAGGCGAAAAAAGGAGAGAAAAAAGGGAGCAAGACAAATTGGAGCGGTTTTTAGTATGCGACACCTCTCTCTGAATTCTTTTCAAACTTCTCCATGGATTAGACAGGCCAGAGAGCTTTATTTTTGTGTAGAGAAAATGGAAATTCGTGCGTAAACAAAATAAATATTTATCATAACGGATAAATAGTAATGGGGAAAGTAATTTCGGCGAAGTAGTATTTTTTAAACCAGTTTTAAATTTCCTTCGATTTATAATTTTAACTGTGATCTGACTGTTAACGTCCTTAAACTAACTGCATGTTTGCTGAGGAGAAGAGTATTTTATAAAATATGTTTCATTTGGCTCAACGTTTCGACCATATATTGTCTATTTTACTAAAAAGGCGGCCTGGGAAGAAATGAATGCTGCAATGCAAATCAAATACATTTGCTGCATATTTTCCATAATTTTTTTTTTACCAGGAAGCTTTCGCGGTTAATGAAATATATAACTTAACGCAGATAATTCAATAATGACGTTAAAGGACAAATGTTAATGCAACATATGGGTATGCAAGAGACCAAATCGAAAAAAGTAGATTTTTGTTACCAAATACGAAAAAAATGTAAGATTATTAAAAGCCGTTCCTGGAAGGCGAAATGAGCAAAATGTGACAAAATCAGTATTGCCTGCGATCTTGTTATGAAATTATAGAATGTTCATTTTTATTGCAGTTTCCTTATCTCGCATTTGTGTTTTGATTTACAGAACTCAGTAGAGGCACAATGTGGATTAGTTTTAAACGGTCAGGGCGGAGTAATACGGAGAGGTAAGTCATTTGTCTCATTATTTCTTTGGTGCATGACACGCCAGCGATGTCATAAAATATTTTTTCAGAAGTGAACCGGCCTTCACATGTGTGCAGACCGCATTGCCTTTTATCAGTCCTTGAGTGTATTGAACATGGGCAGTCTCTGAACACTGTAACAAGGAGTAGAGAGAACAGCAAAACACTTACTGGAATACGCGGTGAGAGCTTGATAAATTGTAGTGTGTATGCGGATTGCTCAGATTCTCGGAAATAGAACCGGAGCCAATAATGTTATAAAGCTCAAAATCTGATCAGGCATAATTTGAATAACAACTGGAGAGTATTAAACAATTGAGAAGCGGCCTTTTTTGTCTGCACACGCATTTGTTTTGCTTGAACTCGGCTGATATTGAATACTGTGTAACCCAGTTGGGAACATCATTGGCATCACCTGACATTTAGTGTTGGTACATTTCTTCAAATAACTGGAATCGTGAAATAGCACATATCCCTACTTAAAGAAAAAAAATCAAACATACAGGTCAGTGGGGAGCAAACGGTCTAAAATACAGTTGGCTGCTGCTGTACAAAGCTATTAACAGCTATTAATTGGCCTTAATGAGCACTGCGCTCATTTTCTGCCATTATCAGGCACCCGAAAATGCTGTTAGTATGAACATATATCAGTTATCAAAAATTAAGATTCCAGGCACTGGAATACAAGTCAGAATTATGACCGAGTGATTTTTCCTGGTACTGAACACCTCCTGTAAAGGAATCAATCTCCCCATTGTCAATCCACGTTGGACACCTTTTCATAGTTTAAACGCAAACATCGCACGACTGGGCTTCTGCATTTCCGACGCTTGGTTGCTGTGGGGGGCTGTTCAGTTTAAAAAAAAGTGAAGCCAAATTAATAGGATACAAATTACAATACATTTAGTTTATTAATTTAAACATGAATATTAAACAATTGAAGAACCGCAAGACTTCTAATTTATCATTATTCGTGTATTTTTTAAAATCTGCTGTAGATCATAACAGTAACGGATTTTCCAAGTTGTAGATTGCATCTATATTACTGTTTAACAGGTGAAAGTATCTAGTTTATGTTTCTTCGCGGAGCGTTTAAAAAGAAGCATTGCAATCCCCAAGTATTTAAAAAGACAGCTACAGTACTTAGAAATGTCATGAAATCTGCCTCCAGGTCAGTAGAATTATATTTCCCGTGTAAGTTGCAATTTTAATTTAGTATTGAACCTTTCGAGATAAAAGTTTAAAAAATTGCTGGTAATGAGAGGTGTGTAACATGTTGGCTAGAGATGGGTTTTGTCAACACATTTGAATCTAAAAATGACTTCAACAGCAATAAAATGACTTCTTATTTTCGAACTCGTCCATTTAAGTTGGTAGAACATGTTTAAATGAATAATATTTATTTACAATACGTTCTAATGTAGTTTACTGATGTAATATGAAACATTACGATTTTAACAGTATTTAAAATAATTAAAATTGATTATGATCATTATTAATAGTACTAATAATAAATGCTTCGTTTTGTAGACTTTGTCACATTGACTTTTCATTCCAATGAACATTTTGAGAAGTATTCCATTAGATTTTCTGGTGTTTTACGGCTGGAATGCCTAATGCCCAGTGTATTCGTCATATGTTTAAATTAAATGCCATCATTCTAAAAGTCGAACATGTTATTCACAGTGATCTGACCTCATGGATTGTTGTCTGGTGGTGTCCAGAAATATGGCCAGAACAAACTAATATCAATTGGTGCTGAAAACAGCTCCCTCCGCTTTAATCCTCACAAACCTTTGGCACCTTTCAACCCAGAATATATTTCCCGATGAGAATGACGCGCGTTATATTTGTCAATGCTCCGTATTTTTTTTATATTGGAAACTCTGGAATTATCTAATTTCCAGTGTGCTTTGAAAATGTCATATCACTCGGCGGGACGCAAAATCTAATTTTGTTTCGAGTTCCTAATCGCCGATTAATTCTAAGCGCCCCTATCTTGACTGGTGTGTGTGTTAGCCTTGCTCTTATCATCGCTGAGACATTCGATATAGGTTAATATTTAGAATAGGCGCCATGTGTCTTGGATTTATATCGTTTTAATATTTTCATGAGGACTGTTATAATCTTAGCCAGGAAGTTGTTGGTCAACCTTAGTAGTTTTGTTTGCTATCAAGTAGACTAATTAATCTTTTTGCTTTCTTTCTTTGGGCTATTGGAGTATGGTATCTGACAATAAATAAGTAATACTTCCTTAAAGGCTGGCAGGTCTGGGTGATATTTATCTTGAATTCCTAAACGCTGCTTTAAGGGGAAGGGAGAATTCTAATGATCTCACACATCAATGCCAAGAATCGTTGACTCCCTTTGGAGCTCCCCTTCTGAGATTGGGGACTATGATTCTGTTTGAAGCACCCATACAGTCTGGTGCCCCAGGGCACAATTGGTGTTCCTTCTATCCACAAAATACATCACCTTCTGAGACCAGAAATCACACTGGTGGCTTGCTGATGTCAGTGCCTCCCAAGATATCCTTTTGGGCCATGATGACAGAACAATCTAAAGTGTTGGAAGTCCACTCTATAATCAGACAGCGGCAGGTTGGATTTTGTTCTCATGAGGTAGGTATAGGGCAGGCTGTTACATTGTATAAGTCTGTGAAAGAATCCATATCCATGTAAAATCCACTTATACAAAAGCAAAATACTGTAGATGCTGGAAATCTGAATTAAACACAAAAATTGCTGGAGATACTCAGCAGGTTTGGCAGCATTGGTGGAAAGAGAAACAAAGTTAATGTTTCAGGTCTGTGACCTTTCATCAGAACTGAGAAAAGTTAGAAATCTAATAGGTTTTAAGCAAGTGAAAGGGGGGAGGTTGGGAAGACGAACAAAAGGGAAAGTCTGTGATAGGGTGGAGGGAAGGAGAGATTAAATGACAACAGGTTTCATGGTATAAGGCCAAAGAGAGTGGAAATAGAACAAGTAAACAAAGATATGACTAGATGTGGTATGAATGGCAGGATAGCAACTGTCCAAATGCAAAGTAAAGGAAATAAGGGAGAAACAAGAGGGAAAAAAAACAAACCAGCAAAAATTGTAACTGCCAGCATTACATCAGCTGTCTCAATATTTCTGCTCCTCTCACTCAATCTAACCTATCTTCCTCTGAACTTGCAGCATTCCATTCTCTCAGATCCAATCCTAACATTGTCATCAAACCCCTGACAAGAGTGTGTTACTGTTGTTGTCTGGCGTACTGACCTCTACCCAGCAGAAGCTGAATGCCAATCAATGACACTTCCTCCTACCTCCTTTGGAGCATGACCCCACCACCAACCATCAGGCCATTCTTTCCAGTACTGTCACTGACCTCATCTCCTCTGAAGATTTTCCCTCCACACCTTCTAACCTCATAGACCCCCAACCCTGTACAGCCCACTTCTACCTCCTTCCCAAAATCCACAAACAGGCCTGCCCTGCTAGACCCATTGGGCTGAATTTTATCACTACACCATGCTGGGGCTCATTTGAATGGAGGGGGCAGAGTGGCCAACCCCGATGACATAGAGGGGGCGGCCGCCAAGTCCACGGCGACCGTGTCTGGCGCTACCGCACAGATGCCGGTGCCATTTTTAAAGGGCTTCAAGCCCTTTGGTTTCATTTCAATTTGTAACGGTACCGTTTCAAAAAGTGCAATAAAATGTTATTTCAACTTTAAATCCCGTCTTTCACCCCCCAATGGGTAATCTATACATAAATTGCCCTTTCCCCCCTAAAAAATCTTTATTGATATCCCACATTTTCCCCCCAAAATTTGTTCCCTTTGACCCTCAACCCCTTCCCACCATCCTTGCAACCAATAAAAGTGTTTTGCCCACTCCCCCATCACCCTGAAAATTTTACTCCTCCCCCTTCCCACCAGTTTCTTGCCTCGGAGCTCTGTATGGAATTTTGAAGGCAAGCAAGTAGCGATTGGCGGCCGTAAAATTGGTGTAGGACGGCTGCCGCCAGTAGATAAGTTCATTTGCATCTTATTTATGTTCATTTACATATTTAGATGAAGGCCCCACCATTTGGCGGCGGGGGAGGCTGCACAGAGGTCCCCCCACTGCCGCTAATATGTGGCGGGCCCTTCTCAATGTCGGGATCAAGGTGGGCCTCTCTCCGCAGAATTTCACAGGTCCCCCGCCACGACCCATGGCGTCGAGGGCCTGTAAAATTCAGCCCATCATTTCAGCCTGATCCTGCCCTACTGAACTGACTCCTATCTCAACTCTGTTTTTCCTCTCCTTCTCCAATCTCTTCTTCCCTACATCCATGGCTCTTCTGATACCCTCCGTCACTTCAACAGTTTCCAGTTTTCTGGCCCCAACTATCTCCTTTTCACCATGGATGTCCAATCTCTCTACACTTCCAACCCCCACTGGACAGTCTGAGGGCTCTCAACGTCTTCCTTTAGCAGAGGCCCAGCCAGTCCCCATCCACCACCACCCTCCCCCGCCTGGCTGAACTTGTTCTCACATTGAACAACTTCTCCTTCAACTCCACTCACTTCCTCCAAATAAAAGGTGTTGCTATGGGTACCCACACAGGTCCTAGCTATGCCTGTCTTTTTGTGGATTATGTTGAACATTCCATGTTTCGGTCCTACTCAGGACCCCTCGCTCACCTCTTTCTCCGGTACACTGATGATTTTATTGGTGCTGTTTCCTGCTCGCGCTCAGAACTTGAAAAGTTAATTGACTTTGCTTCCAATTTCCACCCTTCCCTCACCTTCACATTAAAGGCCTGCTCAGGTCGCGAAAAAGAACCTCTCTGAACCTGACCGATCCACAGCGGACCCAAGCCCGACACGACCCGAGTCCCTCCAATTTTGCCCCGAGCCCGACCTGACCCGAGCCCAACCTGACCATCCCTTCACTTACCTTCCAACTGGGAAGCTCCACGAAGCTGCCGCGCATGCGTGACGACGTCATAGTGATGCCACTCACTCACTGCGCAGACTCAGCTTCGTCCTGGACTCCCAGCTCAGGTAAGTTTTTTATTTTTAATACTTACCAGTAGAGCACTTACCGTGTGTGTCGGGCCCGACCCGACCCGAACCCGACAGCTGGACCCGGCAATAGGGCCCAACCCCACCCGAACCCAACGCATGCCGTCGGGTCCTGTCGAGTTCGGGTCGGGTAGTAGGCCTTTACTTCACATGGTCCATCTCTGTCTCTATTTCTGGGGATAGGCTGTCAACCAATATTCACTATAAGCCTAAAATAAAAGCAAAATACTGCAGATGCTGGAAATCTGAAATAAAAACAAGAAATACTGGAAATACTCAGCAAGTCTGGCAGCATCTGTGGAGAGCAAAGCAGAGCAGAACAGTTCTGATGAAGGGTCACTGACCTGAAACGTTAACTCTGCTTCGCTCTCCACAGATGCTGCCAGACCTGCTGAGTATTTCCAGCATTTCTTGTTTTTATTTCACTATAAGCCGACTGACTCCCACAGCTTGACTAGACTTTCTGATACATCACTTTCATAAGGACTAGATTCCATTCTCCTAGTTTATCCATCTCTGTCACATCTGTTTGAATGATGCAACCTTAAAACACTTGAGCTTCTGATATGCCTTCCTTTTTCCTCAACCAAGGATTCCCCCCCTCCCCCTCAACTGTGGTTGACAGGGCCCTCAACTGTGTCTGACCCATTTCTTGCCATCCTACTCTCACTTCTCCTCCCTTTCAGGACCATGGTAGGGTTCCCTTTGTCCTCATCTTCTATCCCACCAGCCTCCGGATTCAACAGATCATCCTCCACCATTTCTGCCACCTCTGGCGTCATGCAATCACCAATCACTCCTTCCCCTCCCCTCCCCTTTCAGCATTCTGAAGGGACCATTCCCTCTGAGACACCCGGATCCACTCCTCAGTCACCTCCAACACCCTTTCCCTTTTGCTACAACACCTATCCATGCAAGCACAGGAGGTGCAACACTTGCCATTTTACCTCCTCCCTTCTCGTTGTCCAGGGCCGTAAACACTCCTTCCAATTGAAACAGTGATTTACTTGTACTTTTATATTGTATTTGCTGCTCATAATATGATCTCCTCTACATAGGAGAGAGCAAACACACACTGGGTAATCACTATGCAGAATGCCTCCATTCAGTCCACAAGTGTGACCCCGAGCTTCCTGTTGCTTGTCATTTTAGATTTCCACCTTGCTCCCACTCTAACATTTCTGTCCTTGGCCTGCTGCAATATTCCAATGAAGCTCAGTGCAAATTCCAGGAACAGCACCTCATCTTTCGACTGGACACTTCACAACATTCTGGACTCAACATTGAGTTCAACAATTTAAGATCAGAACCTCTGTCCCATTTTTCATGTTTTTTTGCTGGTTCAGTTTTTCTCTCGTTTCTTTCTTAATTCTTTTACTTTGCAATCAGATGGCTGCTATCCTGCCATTCACACTACCTCTAGTCACATCTTTTCTTTCGTTACTTGTCCTATTGCCACTCCCTTTGGAATTGTACCATTAAACCTTTTACTGTTTAATCTCCCTGCCGTCCACCTTATCACAGACCTTTCCTTTTGTTCTTGTTCCCATCCTCTCTCTTCCACTTGCTCAAAACCGATCACATTTCTAACTTTTCTCAGTACTGATGAAAGGTCACAGACCTGAAACATTAACTCAATTTCTCTCTCCCCAGATGCCGTCAGACCTGCTGAGTATTTCCAGCATTTTCTATTTTTATGAAATCTATTTTTGTTGCTTTCATCACTGTTTGACAGAAATTTGACCTAGTGCCTCATGCTACTCACATGAAGAGCACAGAAAGTTATGGGAATACATAGCCAAAGTTTGGATTTTATCTAGAATGTGTATTCCTGCTTCAAGATCCACATAAAGGTAGGGGGAAGACTATTTCTCACAAAAGTGGAGTGGCTGTTGTTCACTGTCACCTATCCAATTTATTGTCTGTCAGAGGTGCCGCATTTCAGATGAGACATTAAAACTCGACCCCATATGCCCTCTTAGGTTGACATTAAAGTTCCCATGGCATTATTCAAAAAAGAGAAGGGGATTGTTCAATGATGTCATTACCATTATTTATCACTCGACCAACATCACTAAAACAGATTATCTCGTCATTAACTTATTGTTGTTTGTAGGACCATGCTGTGTGCAATTTGTCTGTCATGTTTTCTACATTATAACAATAATTAAACTTCAGAAGTACTTCATTGGCTGTAAAGAGCTTTGGGACATCCTGAGGTCTTGAAAGGTGCTCTATAAATATAACTTCTTTCTTGACTTTTCATCAACGATATATTTGATGGCATCATAAGGCATGGTGTTGGAATGTTTATCCCAGGTACTTCTGAAAGAATGGCTGTGCTTCTTGTCAGGCATTTCTGTAAGAATTGTAAAGGGTGTTACCCCAATTACCAACTTAAAATGAAGTAACCAATGAGATAAGGTTGTGGGTACCACCCTGGTTAATTATTATAGCTGTGTGGCTCATGAGAGAAAATTGAAGGTATTGATTGAGAAATATAAGAGGCATCTATTCCAATTGTTGACCCACCTTTGTACTTGGAACATGTAATAGATGCCAACTTTAGCTTGGACACAGTTCCTTGGACTATGCTGAGAAAGGGTGAAGGATATTCTAACCTTTCTCATTTCTTATCAATGACAGAAAAATTCCAATGCAGGTTAAGCTTGTGCCATATAAGATAGGTGTCCAAATGACTCTCCTTTATCTCTCAAAGTTGATGAGCATGCAAAAAGCCTATGCATGAAGTTCGTGACTAAACTGTGATGTAGATATATGGCAAAAAAGGAGAAACCGTCACATGGACAGAGGGATCCAGACCAAGCTAAATCAATACCCCTACACAAATTTGGGGGTATCTAAGCCTTGGCAATTGGTTAGCTGAACTTAAGTTAAGTTAGTTTAACTTAAATGTAGTGTTTCCCTACAGGGCATAAGTTCACCTTCCATATATAAATAATGTGGAAAAATCATAATCATGTTTAAGAGTCTCCAACAATGTAGAATCCAAAAAATGTGGGCATCCCAATAATTTGGATTGAAGACCTTTTTTGAGATAGCAACGTTTATCTGTTGGTATCAGATATCCAGCTGACTATGAAAAATCTATTGCTTCTGTCATATTCCCATTGAATACAACAGAATAGGAAATACAATACTCAAATTATTACATTAAGATCCACCAAAACCTTTTCCTCAAGATACCATTACACTTTTGTTCACCTACTTTTGGACACCTGTCCCCAGTTATTAGATATAGACTTAGTAGGTAAGGTTCAAAAATAATCACTTTTCTGTCCTGGTGGTAGATTTCTTAGGTTAGTTTTTACTAAAGAAATGTTGAATTGATATTCCTCCTGGCTTGTTTTATTTGAGTTGTTATTTTTCTGCAGTCTAATTTTGAAAATAAACTTTTACACTTATTCCAAATCTATATTTTAAAAGTAAAGACTTGATATTATTGTGGTATTGCACTGATGCTGAAATCCCTCTGCTATCACTTTCAGTTAATGGTGTGCAGTGTTTAGCCTGAAGCTCCACTCTCCCAACCATCAGAACCAATAATCTTTACATTGCGTAGTGCCCCAGTATCGATAGCTTCTTTTGCCTGGGGCATCTGCTTTGATATGTTAATATTTTTGAGTACCAAATTCAGTAGAGATCATATTAATGTTGTTCATACGGACTGGTGCTTCACTTAGATGAATATTCAGATCTCCTGTTTTCAAAAGAAAACCATCTCCTATTTACTGAAGTCACATCCTTTCTGATCACCCTTGGCATTAACAATTCATCTTAACTTTCTAAAACCCTAACTGATCAGGCTTAACTTTGGATTCTTAATTAAGAAAGGTGCGCTTGTTTTAAATTTCAGAAATGAAACTCGACAGCCAATGCATATCGAAAGTATATTGCTATTGTGAAGCCATAAGGGAGGTTAGGTGGTCTATACTCCAATATTTTGCTACAAGACGAACAAAGTGACATTTGGTCCATGTCGGTTTTTTTGAAATCTTGATGGCAAACTCCTAAAAAAGCTCCTGATTCGCCTTGTGATCATTCAGGCTTGCTGCCCCAGGCAAATCCAGCAGTTTAAACACTACTATAGCCCCTGGGCCATGCAAAAAGGACCAGACTGCCGGCAATAGCACTTTTCGATTGCTCTTGGCAACATAAAATACAAACTACTTTGAATCAAAACATTTTTGGAATTAATATGAGTTGAACCCACTTGCTACACCACACTTTTATGAGAGTCTGGTTTGTGAAATCATGCCAAGCATGGATTTTACACCTAGTGATGGAATAATGCCAGATCAAATCTAATTTCAAACTTGTTCTGTTTATAATCCAACAATACTTGTTAACCCAAAGTGTTTTATTTTACTTTTTTGTTCAGTTTTTTGTTCCTTTTAAAGGGGGAATGCACATTTGGTTTAATTTACAAAGTATAATTTCACTTTTACCAACAAACATTTTATCAATGTTTTCCATGTGTCCCATTTCATATTGTGTGCCCAAAGCTGCAATGTGCAAAATAATTTAAAATTTGGAATATAGTTTTCAGAAAGCAGATTTATTGTTAGATTGTAATGTGTAGTTTCTTTCTACAAACCTCTCCAGATAAATTAATGTGAATTCACCTCATGTCCAAATTGGCTTCGTAATACTTAACAGGTGGACAATGCAATGCGAGGAGTTGTCCCTTTTATTCAACTGAACATTAGATCAGGATTAAACTCAATCCTTTTCTCAAAATATATTTAACATCTGGCCTATATGTACCTACACTACCATGCACATATCAGTGTTCTCAACACGCTGATTGTGTTTACCCAGGCTGTAGAAGATTTGATCGTATTAATGTTAATTAGTATTGGTACAGAGTTTGTTTCCTTCATATTTCATTCAATAAGTTTGTCAATGAATGCCTAGGATCCAGATTTAGCCACAATTATATTTTTAAAAAGCAAAATAAATCACACATTTCATTCAAAATGAAACAAAATAGACTTATATGAGCCATTTCAATAAATTAACTGGATTCCAGATTTACAAAGGCATCACACCATAGTCTGATGTGTGTGAGAGCACTGCCAAAATGAAGGAAATGTTAGAACTGTTATTTGTGATCAACAGAAGTGACACCATTGCATACCATTTTAAAGAAAAAGATCCATATTCATTTTAAAAATTACACACAAATTACACACAGGTACATCAAAATAGGTCACACTTTTAGACAAAGTGATTGTCATTTTTATCAAGTCCCGAGTGAGAGGCCAGTTGTGTTTGTATGTGTGTGCATACATATGCATGCACATGTGTAGAATATCAGGATAGAGACCTTTAATCTCGAAATAAGTTAATTATGCTGAATAAAAAATGCATGAGAGGAAGAATTTTTCTGGTAACTACAATATACTCGTAAATTCTTTCAAAAAGAATGTGTTTACAACATTGTGACTGGAGCAAATTTTCCCCTAAAGAGATTTGATCATCTAGTTTTAACAAACATCAGAATTTATATTAGAAGCTAGAATTCGTTGACATAAATTAAATATCAATTACATTTTCTATACTTTAAAGTTGAAGATGAAAAGGAATATATTAAAATATAAAATAAAGTGTTTGCTGCCATCTTAGCTTTGAATTTTAGAATTCTTTATTTGCATGGGAATGGTTTTACTAAAGAGTCTAATTCTATCCTTTTCAAATGACATATTCCCTCCCAGATTAACTGGGCTGTTTCAACATTGAATAAACATGAATCACTTAAGTCAACCTTACTAATACAATCTACTGCATCTAATATGTTCCATGCACCATAGTTAGATATTTATAAATGCTGTAAATTAATTTATAGAAATGAAATCTTTGTTCATTTTTATTGACATTCTCTGTAAACAAAAAGGAACATTTGTTTAATACATGGGTGGCACAGTGGCGCAGTGGTTAGCACCGCAGCCTCACAGCTCCAGCAACCCGGGTTCAATTCTGGGTACTCTCTGTGTGGAGTTTGCAAGTTCTCCCTGCGTCTGCGTGGGTTTTCTCCGGGTGCTCCGGTTTCCTCCCACAGCCAAAAAAGACTTGCAGGTTGGTAGGTAAATTGGCCATTATAAATTGCCCCTAGTATAGGTAGGTGGTAGGGAAATATAGGGACAGGTGGAGATGTGGTAGGAATATGGGATTAGTGTAGGATTAGTATAAATGGGTGGTTGATGGTCGGCACAGACTCAGTGGGCCAAAGGGCCTGTTTCAGTGCTGTATCTCTAAATAAATAAATAAAGAGCAAGATTCCTCTGGCTGGGGTCCATTAACAATATCAAAATCACACTGCGGAGATACCTCTGATTGCGATCTCAAGTGAAATGATAAAAATGTCCATCTAGTGCTATGATAAAATTTCTCGAAATAACAGACATTAATTTTCCTTTTAGGTTGATGATGTCACTAGCAAATAATAATCAGATGAAATTTTTCCTCAGTTTTTAAAACAATCAGCTTTAAAAACCATTGCAGCTTTACATTGTCATTTCTGCGTTACACTAAGATGCCAGGGTCCACTAAATGGCGTTCTGCTGTTAACTCTGGATGTATTTTGCATTTTTTGTTGTGACTGCTGTCACATACATGGATGGCTCGTATCGCTTAACAGGCCCAAATGTATTTCCAATAGATTTTATTTAAACACACACACTGCTTTAGGGACACATGCGAAAGAGGATGCACCTTTTTATGTATTATTACAATATTCCTACCTGTGTAATTTGTCAGATACATAAAAATTGGAGTTTCCGTTATCAGGGAAAGATTTTCTCTATTAACATTGGTTTGATTTTTCAGAAGCAGGAGTGATGGTGCAGTATTATGTTGCTTCAACATACACTAGCTTTGGGATGGAATGGTGCAGTTGGTTAACACAGTGCCCCCTTATATTTCAATTTCTGGCTTCAGCTCCAGTCAAGGATGAGTTCAGGAGACAAAAAAATTTCCTCTGACATCATTATAGGTCAGATCTAAAATTAATTTTGGCAGTCTTAATCCAATTCCTAGTTGGTGTCAAACTGCAGCACAAAATTGACTCTCTCATTCAAAGAGGTCTTAGGAACATAGATACAGGAGTGGTCCATTCAGCCCATTGAGCCTGCAATCAGATCATGGCTGATCATCTACCTCAACACCACTTTCCCGCACTATCTCCATATCCCTTGATGTCATTAGTATCCAGAAATCTACCGATTTATGTCTTGAACATGCTCAATGATTGAGCATTCACAACCTTCTGGGTAGAGAATTCCAAAGATTCACCACCCTCTGAGTGAAGAAATTTCTCCTCATCTCAGTGTTAAATGGCCTACCCGTTATTCTGAGGTTATGTCCCCTGGTTCTAGACTCACCAGCCAGAGGAAACATCCTATCTGCATCCACTCTGTCACGCCCTGCAAGAATTTTGCAAGTTTCAATGAGATCACCTCTCATTCTTTGAAACACTAGAGAATAAAGGCCCAGTCTCCTCAATCTCTTCTCATAAGACAATCCCGCCATCCCAGCAATTAGTCGGGTGAACCTCCGTTGCACT
Organism: Heterodontus francisci; assembly: GCF_036365525.1. NCBI lineage: Eukaryota > Metazoa > Chordata > Chondrichthyes > Heterodontiformes > Heterodontidae > Heterodontus > Heterodontus francisci. Next base: position 131,269,807 of record NC_090373.1, read on the forward strand.
CCCTCTATGGCAAGTATATCCTTCCTTAGATAAGGAGATTAAAACTGTACACAATATTCCAGGTGTGATCTCACCAAGGTTTTATACAATTGCAGCAAGACATCTTTACTTTTGTACTCAAATCCCTTGCAATGAAGGCCAACATACAATTTGTCTTCCTGATTGATTAATACACCTGCATGCTAGCGTTTAGTGACTCATGAACAAGGACACCCAGGTCCCTTTGGACACCAACACTTCCCAAACTCTCACCATTTAAGAAATATTGTGTCTTTCTGTTTTTTTCTACCAAAGTGGATAACTTCACACTTATTCACATTATATTCCATCTGCCATGTTCTTGCCCATTCACTTAGCCTGTCCAAGTCCGCTTGAAGCCTCCTTACATCTTCCTCACAACTTACATTCCCACCTAGTTTTGCGTCAATGGCAAATTTGGAAATATTACAATTGGTCCCACATCCAAATCATTTATATTGATTGCGAACGACTAGCACTGACCCTTGCGGTACCCCACTAGTAACAACCTGCCATCCTAAGAATGACCCATTTATTCCTACTCTCTGCTTTCTGTCTGTTAACCAATTCTCAATCCATACTGGTATATTACTCCCAATCCCATGTGCTCTAATTTTGTTTACTAACCACCTGTGTAGGACCTTATCAAAAGCCTTCTGGAAATCCAAATGCACCACATCTACTGGCTCTCCTTTATCTATGCTACAAGTAACATCCTCAAAAAACTCCAACAGGTTTGTCAAACATGATTTCCCTTTCATAAATCCATGTTGACGCTGCCCAATTTTACCATTATTTTCTAAGTGTCTAGTTATCACATCCTTTATAATAGATTATAACATTTTGCCTACTACTAACGGGGGGGGGAGCGGCACAGTGGCGCAGTGGTTAGCTCTGTAGCCTCACAGCTCCAGCGACTCGGGTTCGGTTATGGGTATTGTCTGTGTGGAGTTTGCATGTTCTCCCTGTGACCGCGTGGCTTTCTACCGGGTGCTCCGGTTTCCTCCCACAGCCAAAGACTTGCAGGTTGATAGGCAAATTGGCCATTGTAAATTGCCCCGAGTGTAGGTAGGTGGTAGGAGAATGGTAGGGATTGTGGGACTAATGTAGGATTAGTATAAATGGGTGGTTGTTGGTCAGCACAGACTCGGTGGGCCGTAGGGCCTGTTTCAGTGCTGTATCTCTCTATGACTAGCATCAAACAAACAGGTCTGTAGTTCTCCATTCTCCCTCTCCTTCCCTTCTTAAATAGTGGGGTTACATTTGCTACTTTCCAGTCTGCAGGAACCTTTCCAGAATCTATAGAATTTTGAAAGATAACCATCAATGCATCCAGTATCTCTAAAGCCACCTCCTTCAATACTCTGAGATGTAGCTCATCTAGTCCAGGGGATTTGTCAACCTTCAATCCAGTTAACTTTTCAAGTACTACCTCCTTACTAATTCCTTTCACTTCTTCAGTTTCACAAGTCACTTCGTTGCCTAGTATTTCTGGGAGATGTTCTGTATCTACTTCCGTGAAGACAGACACAAAGTAATTGTTTAGTTTCTCCATCATTTCCCTGTTCTCCACTATAAATTCTTCTATCTCCACTTATAATGGGCCCACATTTGTCAGAGCTGATCTTTTCCTTTTCACATACTTAAAGACGCTTTTACAGTCTGCCTTCATGTTTCTCACTAGCTTGCATTCATATTCTATTTTCCCTTTCTTTATCAGTTTCGTGGTTATCCTTTGCTGGGTTCTAAATTATTCCCAATCCTCAGGCTTTACCACTTTTTCTGGCATCCTTATAAGCCACTTCCTTTGACCTAATGCAATATTGTTATTAGCCACAGTTGATTCACCTTTCCCATTGGGTGTTTGTGCCTTAGAGGAATATATATCTGTTGCAGACCATGTAATATTTCTTTAAATACTCGCATTTGCCTGTCTACTGTCAAATCTTTTCGTGTATTTTCCCAATCCACCATAGCCAACTTGCCGCTCATACTTTCATAGTTTCCCTTGTTCAGATTTAAGACCCCACAAGGATGGCAAGTGTGCAAAATAGAAACATCACATTGGTATTGTTGGAGACATTGGGCTAAATTTTATGAGCCCTCTAGGATTGGGCAGGGTGGTGAGGCGGAGACAATAAAATAGTGAGAGAAGGTGGGGATGGGGCAGGTGACACCTTCCGGATGCCATTAAATTTTTTCAGGGAGGGGAATGGCCACTTAAGGGCCTCATCCTATCGCTGCTGGTATTTACCAACAGCTGGTGGGACCCCCAATCTGGGGAGGCCACCCAGTAAAGCCAGGTGGCTTCCCTGTAGGCATGGTGTGGGGGGCCCTCCTGTTTGGGCAATCTGTGGCCTATGGAGGAACCCCCCACCACCCCCGGCTGCATAGGCCACTCCTGTGCCAACAACTGCCTCCCCCTGCCCCACCCTCAATAACAACCCCCCAACACTCCCTGGGGCCTGCCTGACTGGCCTTGGAGAGCCCATCCCACTTACCTCCTCTCCGGGCCTCCGGTGTTGCTCCTGGTCCTGGGCCTATGGCACTACCAACAGTGGCCACCACTCTGATTGACCAACAACTCTTTGAGGCAGAATCTCCATCCTTAAACGGATGGGGACCCTAGTGCCGGGCAGTTAACTGCCTGAGCACCGTAAAATACAACTGGGAGTCCCCTAAATGGCCGAGGCGGGGCTCCCTTCACCTTTGTGGCTCGGTGCTGGGACCCTTTCCTCCTGCTTAAAATTCTGCCCCCTCTTCTGTGATGGAGACAAAGGCACATTGTTACAGCAAATTAGACAGCTTTCCTCAACATCTGGTTAGTGCTACTTCTGTCCTGAGAGTGCTGCACTTCTGACTAGATGCCTGAAATGGGAAAGTGTTTGATTTCCTACTAGTGTTATTATCCTTAAGCTTGATGAACACAACAGATCACCAAAAATGAAAATAAAAGCATGCTGTATCAGAGTAGTTGAACACAGGTTCTGGTCTGTTTTTTTCATTTGTTCAATTTTAATGACATCATCATGGGAAGTTGTTGTGCAACGAATAAGGTCATGGTATCCAAGTGTCCTGCGGTGGAGAGACGAGCTACTTCATTAACATATTTAAATCAGGCTCCCACAGTGCAATTGGGAGACTAAATTAGTCTAATTTAACAGTTGCCGCACGGGTTTCCTAGGGGTCTGGGGTGTCAAAGGAATTTCTGGCTCCACAAATGCTCCTTGTTGGCCAGAAGGAGCAGGCATGTCCCTTTGTCCTCTTAAAAAAAACCTTCAGCCTCCCCATTGACAATCTCAGCCTCTGTCTTCCCACTGCCATGATCACTGACCCTCTCCTCTTCAACCCCAAAGTCTTTCTCACCAAGATGCAATCACGCTGACCATGCTCTGCACACCCACCCCCACCCCCACTCAAAGCACTGAACATTGAACTTCTCCCCTCCCTATTGTCAAAGACCGTCCCCAAGGGACCCAACTGTGGCCTTCTGCCACTTGTTTTCCTGTGCAGCCATTGGCCAGGCTGCTGGATGGGATATGGAAACAAAAGGTGATGAAGAGGTCTTCCTGTTCAGTTCAGCAGGTCTTCCATGTCCCCTGACTTGTTAGGTTCTTCGGCCATTTCTGGCCTTCCCTTCACTCTCCCCTCCTCCCCATAAATATCTGAGTCTAGAAGTCTCCTTACAGAGAGGAAGAGATTACCAATGCCATTCCAGGCCAATTTCACATATCTCCAACTTGCTGGTTCGAGAATAATATTAATAGCAGAGTATCTGTTCTTTCAGCCAGAGATACACATGCAGGATAACAGGGGGAAAAGGAAAACTTTTTCACAACCTTTACAATTGGTATATAATAGAATCAGTCCTAAGTGGACTCTTTCTTCAATGGCCATTGCAAGCGTGATGATAGGTTAAAGATATAAATTCCTGGGTAGTTGTACATAGGTTGGTAACAGTCTAGATATGGATTTTGTTACTTAATGAGAAACTTTCAATAAAGGGAATAATGATCACAGAGGTGCTTTAAAAGAGGTGCTTTAAAGGAGGTAACTTTAGGGGCAAATATTTCAAATGATAACTGCCTAACATTTTATAACCCTGCACACTCAAATCCTAAAAAAAGGCTGCACAATATTTCAATTTATAAAGGTCCTGCATCGAATTTTGTCTATTAATTTCAGTAGATAAACAGTGGAGCAGATGCACTGGCTGATGTCAATGCATTCACTTACAAACATGGGTATCAATGTCGCTTGTCTATTTTCAAAACAGTTGCAAGCAGCAATTTGTAATCCATACAAAAACAGATCAGTTATGCTGACACAATTATTAAAAAATGTATACACTCTGTGAGGGATTCCTTATGTCCTTACAGCTTTGCTGAAGGTCATAGGCCTGAAACGTTAACAGTTGCTGCCTAACTTATTGACTGTAGTGTTTTCTGCTTTTATTTCAAATTTACAGCATCTGCAGTATTTTGCTCTTTGTGTCCTTGGTTTATGTCTGCTTAACCTATTTTTCTGAAGTGTTGACATTAGTGCACAGAGGAAATCTTACAATGTGAAGTACCTTGCTTTCTAAAAGTATCTGGATATAGTTCCACACAAAAAAATAATAATTTGAAAGCTGTGGGGATTTATGGTAAATTTTGCGAGTGAATAAGAAATTGGTTGAAGGCTGGGAAACAACAGATACATACTAAAGGTGTCTAGGTTGAGATGGGAAGAAGTACTGAATGGGGTCCCTAAAGGATAGGTGTTGGACCACATTGTTTCTAATTTACACCAATGATATGGATTTAGAAACTCAATGAAAATGTGTCCAGTTTATAGGTTACATCCAACTAAGGGGGAGTGGAGAAATTAGAAATTGATTTGGACAAATAATGTAAGTGGTCAGAACAATAATAGATATATGGGCTGAATTTGGGATTATTCAAGAAATGGTTCAATGCCAGAATTGGTGGGGGGCTGCAGGTGGTGGTGATAGGCCGAGGAAACAGTGGGATCTTTCTTAATGGAGGAACTAGATTGATTGAATACCTTTCCTCATCTGTAATTACCTTGAAGTCTTGTGCAAAATGAATGGGCATATTTGAACGACTAATTTAGGCAGTGAAATTCCTATTTCAATGAAAAATGGAAAAATGTCTCCTTCCTCCTAACAGAATCACAGGAATGTATGGAGGTAATTTTAACCGTTTTCATTCAGTGATAAATGTTAAAATTACCCTCTATGATTTTGAAACGTAAAATCTTTCAAAATATGATTTTGTTAACAGTTTATTAATTTTGGAGAAAACAAGTATTCTCCTTTATCATTAAAGGAGGAGTTTCAATCTGTCTACAAAGTATTAAGCTAAGCCTATGGGACTCTTCCCGGACAAGAATTTATAATCTATTGTATTTGCCTGGAACTAGTCTCAAGGTAAGTACGAATAATTTACAGTACTTATCCATCCAACTAATTTCCTGCAGAAGAGGCTTCAATTGTGTCTCTATTTTCTGCGATACTACAAGATTTAAAAAGTGCTCCATTATCCTTATAATTATATTTGACTACTAGTGGTATCTTCGCTGGTCATTGTCTACAGTCTTTCAGAATATGTTAACTTTTATGGATCTCTTTTTTTATATTTAAACCATTGTTTAAAAAATGCCTGTACTTTTATTGTATATCCATGTATATAAATGCAATTATTAAGATGTCATTAGAAAAGCCCTAATAAGGTAAATTTATAACACAGATTGCAACCTAAAATTTATTGTACGCCTATAAAATTCCTCTGTTTACGGGCTTAACACAGGCATTAACCCACTTATTTAAAGCAAATGTGTCAAGAGTTTATATGCTAATATTGCCACTGGTAATTTCTAGCCTTATATCCTGGTAAAATGACTAAGAACATTAATTGTTTTAGAATAATTGGATACAAATGAACATATTCTAAATATATTCCCTTGATTTAATCATAATTTTTGTAAATGAATATTCTCGCCTCTCAGAAACCAGCATTACTAATCTACTCAGTTGCTAGCTGCTCAATAAATCTGGAATGTATAGTACCAGCTTTTATACTTAATTCTCCTAAATATATAAATCACAGTTTCAATTATCTCAAGCATAATTCAACATATTTTTTAAACCTATGCCCATGATAGTTTTAATTAATCAAATTATGCAAATCAAGCTACATGTTATAACACACGACTGATTTCATGCTTCCAGTGACAAGCTTCAATCTCAAGAAACATAGGCCAGAAAGGAGGCTACAAAATTAAATCAAGCTTATTGGGTTGCAGAGAGAAAGCAGCTTTTGCTGAAACTCCACACTTCCAGCTGCAGGCACAGCATTCTAATGGGTTCTAGTGTGTGCCATAGTCTGATTAAGTGGATAGTGGCATCGATTCAGACATTTATTGTGCTGTTCACCGTTATACTCATCAGAAGCTCCTGTTATCTGCTTCCCTACCAACAGGGCTTGAGCCAATGCTTGTCAGTTTTCTCCTTTGAGGGAGATAAGTTTGAGATTGAGGTGGTTTCAAGGTGCCATTCCTAGTGATGAAAGTTTGTAACCAAGTTGATCATTTGTGGGAGATTGTGAGCAATCTGATGCCTGAGCTAGGCAGATCCACAATAATAAGGACATTATTGATAATTAACTAGCCATCTGGCTCACTAATAGAAACTGGATGGGTAGAACCATTCCGGAAGGCTGGGGATTATTCCCATTCCATTCCAGAAAACCCTGCAAGCTAAAGCCCTAACAGATATGAAGGTTCTGGCTGACTAAGCAACAGGATATTTACAAGTGCCCTATGCAGGTAGGCTGCTCAGTTTTAGCTGGTTAAACTCTAGTGGTACATCATTCAAATAACCATAATTCATGATTGACTCTACATAATGAGTGTTCACAGGCTATTCAATCATGGGACCATCAGCCCTTAGACTGTCCTCACTTGAAGCCCACATATGTCAACTTGCAACTGAGATTGCTAGAAAGCAAGCAGGATCAGCAACATTGCACCATTTGCCTTTCCTAACACAGGCGTGCTGAGGGCAGTTGTTGCACCCATACCATTACCCTTATTGGTATCAGCTAATTCAGCACAGAATGGGGACAGAATCTGTTTGGGACTGTCCTGGTCTCTTTGATTCAGCTACTTGTTGGATAAATTTGCTGTGCCACTGGGAGAGCTCAAGTGTAAATGTAATTAAATAAATGTTGGGGTATGAAATGCTCAGGAATGAAAGTGTTGCCTCAAAATGAGGCTAAATTAGTAGGTCTGCAAGACAATTACAGCATTCCTGCTGTTGCAACATCCCAAATCAACAAACTAACCACAGACTGGGGAAAGAAGCTAAGACATCTTGTTCTATATGGCTGTGTACCATAACAAATGGTGCAAATAATTATTGGGAGATTTGTGTGGATATGTTCTGGTTTACTTTACCTTTGAGCACTGCAGAGGGATAGTAGTGAAGTAGAGGGTTTTTGCCAGAACTGCCAATGGGAAAAATCACTATCATCTGCGAACACAGAAATCAAGTCCAATGTCTGTAGTTGCCTAGTAACAGATTTGGCACAACTCTGAAAGGACTGTACATTACTACTACTGCACATGAAGCTTCCTAGCTCATTTTGGCAGTTTGAGATATCTGTTTTGTCGTTTAACCTTAATTTGCCACTAATGACATAATTTACAGATATTCTGTATGTGATTTAATCTGCATCATCAAGACCATTTAAAAGAAGGCACATTGCCCAAATTTAGGATAACTCAATTTTTACATTCCAATTCATATAAAAAGTTCTTATGCTGAAATATTTTAAGGTAAGATGTGTTTTTCCACACATTCTTTTAACCACTGCGTATTTCAGAAAGAACCACGTTCTGATTCATATTTCATAATCTATTGACTTATTTTCAGGTAGCACCTGTGTTGTAAATCCTACGGACCTGTTTTGTTCTGTTCCTGGACGTCTGTCTCTACTCAGCTCCACTTCCAAGTATAAAGTGACCATTGCTGAAGTGAAGAGACGCCTGTCTCCACCAGAATGTCTCAATGCTTCTCTTTTAGGAGGAATCTTACGAAGGTAAAGTTTAACACCAAACCACAATATATATCAAGCTCATCACAAGTCAAATTATATAACACACATGCACTGAGTGGGCTTTTTGAGCCAAATAGCCTTTTCGCATCCCAAGCTTTTTCATATTCAGTATACTAAGATGTGCATTAAAGCAGTACGGTAAAATGTACAGCTGGAAGCTGAGGAATGCTAGAACCTGAGAAACATTTTGCTGTTTTCGGGACTAAACAGTAAACCAGCTTGAATCCTGTTAACAGTGATGGTATAGATGTTCCTTCTGTTTGATTGCTGTGAAGGACTTAAGTGAAATAAATTTGGGTAGTCTCAATCCCGATTGGAAATTAACATTCACACTGTTACAGTAAGGAGTATTTTTCTGAGGTTGAGATTACTGAGAGATTAAATTGGGCTCTTGCTATATCTAAAATCAAGATGTTTGGCATTAATATTGGATGGAAGTGACAAAGCATTAATTTTCTCGGCATGAACATCTTTCACTTTGATCAGCATAAACATGATGGAAAACATGAAATTGGGATAATATGTGCAGTGGAAGGTTAGTCTCACACTCCAAATCACCTTTTGTTACATTCCAATAAAACTGTTGCGATACTTCATTGCCATGCATTTTGAGTCTGATATTTTAACCAGATTGAAATGTCCAGATAGATTTTGCACATATTAAGTAGGGTATAAAAACAGCAGAAGTAATATCTGCAATTGAGAGATGACAGCAATTGTTATAGCAAGCAGCTGTTGTACTATGTATGTAAAGCCACCGTGAGAATTCTTGGATGTTCCTTCAACTTTTGTTTATTAGGTAGAAGAGCTCTCCAACGGGGTATTTTATGTTGATCTTTTTATCCATTTCCAGGAGTTTGGTGTCTGTGTGCTGAGTCCAGTTTTTTATACTGTTAAAGCTAGACTCATTGGACTGCTGGAAGATTGATACATGTAGATTTTTATCTTTACTGCTTAGGTATAAAGCATTACCAAGATAGGATGCAGAGAGGGAAATCAGGTATCAGGAATCAGGTGGGCTTTATCATGGGTATGCAATCTTCCCCATCCAATTTTTATCTCTGTGCTCAATCCAAATGAATCTTTATGCAAGGTATAAAGATTAATATTTATTCTGTCGACACAGATCTGGAAAAATGCATTAACAGTATAACTGCCAGGAACCAGCTCACAGATGTCAAGCTCCTGTAATTTGATTTCAAAAGCAGCCCAATATATAATGTTAGGATTTTTTTTGGAGCAAAGCTGTCAAAGTATGACATGTAGAAACAAGTGGGTACGACACGTTCATTGCCTTGATCATCCCACTGAACAGATAGGTTATAAAAAGAAATTAACTTCAGCGTAGAAACACAAGTATTTTATTTTTCATCGAGCTTGTCACCCATTTTATTATCTTCTCCACACCATACCACCACCCCACCACCCCACATCCACCCCCTACTGCCACACTCCCTGTCCTCCCTACTTGTATTAGGTGCTGCTGCTTCAACACAATCTGTCTTTCCTGTGAGATAAGCCAAATTGGTTGATTTGATCTATAGGAGAATGCCAGTTAAATAAACCTGCATTTATAAAGCACCTTTAACAACCACAGGACATTCCAAAGCACTTTAAAGCCAATGACATGCTTTCCTTGTGTAGGCACTGTTGTGATGCAGGAAACAACGCAACCAATTTGCACATGCAACCTCCCACAAACAGCAAAGTAATAATGACCAGATAATCTGGTTTTGTGATGAGGATTGAGGGACGGATTTTGGCTAGTGCACCAGGGATTACTCCTACTCTTCTTCAAAATAGTGCCTTGGGATCTTTTACATCCAGCTGAGAGGGCAGATTAGGCCTCGATTTAACGTCTTATCCGAAAGAGAGCACCTCAGACAGTGAAGCAATCTCTCAGTACTAGAGTGACAGCATTGAATTTTGCATTAAGCACTTGGGGCTGGATTTTGTTTTCCCCCAGGCTTCCATGGCCTGACGATACCTCTCACCCCGTCGCCGGGAGGGCCTGACCCGATATTAGCGGTGGTGGTGAGGCCTCGTGGTGACTCCCCCGCCGCTCAGCAACAGGATCCCAATTTGAATATTTAAAGAAATTAAAATGAATGAATTAATGAGACTCACATCGCCACCAGATGTCCGGCTGCAATCTACGGCCTGGTGGCCAGCACTCCTGTGCCTTCAAATCCCCATCCAGGGAAACGAGACACCATACTGGTGGGGAGGGGGGAGGAGATATGTTTCTCAGTGCGGTGGGGAGGGGGGGGGTGGGGTATCGAGTCACATTAATATTATGCATGTATGGGACGGTGGGAAGGGTTGGAGTTTAAAGTTGGTGCTGTTTGGTTGGGGGGGGTGGGTGGGATTCGAGATCAGATGGTAAAGGTAAGTGTTTTGGAGGGGGAAGGGCAAATAATTTAAGTGTTATGGGGGGGTGAGTGGGAGGGGGCAGAAGAAATGTATTTATTTATTTTTATTAACTTTACCTTGAAATATTTAAATTTCCCGGTAAGGCTGAGAGCCCTTTAAAAATGGCGTCAGTGCCTGCGCACAGGCAGCTAATGCCATTGCTGGGGATGGACAGCCCACCCCCTCCATGTGGTTGGGGGTGGGGGGTGGCGGCCCACCTCAGCTATTTAAATGAGCTGCTGAATGGAAGATTGCAGCTTGGAGTGGGACTTGATTCCACAATCTTCTGGCCTCAGAAACAAGAATGCCACCAACATAGCCAAGCAGACACACAGTTCCCACAATCCTGGTTAAGGAATCTGTGTCTGAAACAGCAGCCTCAGCTTGTTGCCACAAACCATGAACTTCTTCCATTGGGATTTATTTGCAAACATATAACATTTGAACACATTCCATTTATTGGAAGGCCATCAGTAAACATCCATGATATCAGATTTGGATAGACCCAGTTTTTTTAATTTATTTGTGGGATCGGGATGTCACTGACTAGGCCAGCATTTATTGCCCAGCCTAATTGTGCTTGCACCGAGTGGCTTGCTAGGCCATTTTAAGAATCAACCACATTGCTGTGGTTCTGGAGTCACATATAGGCCAAACCATGTAAGGACAGCAGATTTCCTTCCCTCAAGGACACTAATTAGCCAGATGAGGTTTTTTTTTTGAACAACAACTGTTTCATGGACTAGACTAGATTTAGTTTCAGATTTATTAACTGAATTCAAATATCATCACCTGCTGTGGTGGGATGCGAAGCCAGGTCCCCAGAGCAGTAGCCTGGGCTCAGGATTAGTAGTTCAGTGACAGTACCACTATGCCACTGCCTCCCCCTGTGTCATATGTTTCTTTGTGTTATCTAAAGCAACACAATAAGGTACGTGGATTCCAGTTTCTTGAAGATCTCTCGAAGGTTTATTAATGGCTAAAACTAATACAAACAATACAGAGCAAACTATATACGGCACAGTGGCGCAGTGGTTAGCACCGCAGCCTCACAGCTCCAGCGACCCGGGTTCAATTCTGGGTACTGTCTGTGTGGAGTTTGCAAGTTCTCCCTGTGTCTGCGTGGGTTTTCTCCAGGTGCTCCGGTTTCCTCCCACATGCCAAAGACTTGCAGGTTGATAGGTAAATTGGTCATTACAAATTGCCCCGAGTATAGGTAGGTGGTAGGGAAATATAGGGACAGGTGGGGATGTGGTAGGAATATGGAATTAGTGTGGGATTAGTATAAATGGGTGGTTGATGGTCGGCACAGACACGGTGGGCCGAAGGGCCTGTTTCAGTGCTGTATCTCTAAAATTAAAAAAAAATACAGAACATTGGTCCAGGGTGTTGCAGTGCAGAGTGCCTGTGGCTTGTAGTCACAAGACTACATCCTGGGACTTACTCATTAGCATACTGAGTTCTTAAAGGGACTTCACTCTTAGACTTCACTCTTAAAGCTCTTTGGGTGCCATTCTTTGGGTGGCACAGTGGTGCAGTGGTTAGCACTGCAGCCTCACAGCTCCAGCGACCCAGGTCCAATTCTGGGTACTGTCTGTGCGGAGTTTGTAAGTTCGCCCTGTGACCACGTGGGTTTTCACCGGGTGCTCAGGTTTCCTCCCACAGCCAAAGACTTGCAGGTTGATAGGTAAATTGACCATTATAAATTGCCCCTAGTATAGGTAGGTGGTAGGGGAATTGTGGGGATGTGGTAGAAATATGGGATTAATGTAGGATTAGTATAAATGGGTGGTTGATGGTCGGCACAGACTCGGTGGGCTGAAGGGCCTGTTTCAGTGCTGTATCTCTAAATAAAAAAAATAAAATAAAGCAATAATACAGCAGCCCTGGACTGAGATTATACTACACTTAGAGTCATAGAGTTATTACGGCACAGAAGGAGATCATTCAGCCTATCGAGTATATGCCGGCTCTCTGTTGAGCAATTCAAACAGACCCATTCCCCCGTTCTATCCCCGTGGCCCTGCAGGTTTATTTCCCTCAAGTGCCCATCAAGATTCCTTTTGAAATCATTCATCATCTCCACTTCCACCGCCCTCAGAGGCAGCGGGTTCCAGGCCATTACAATTCACTGTGTAAAAACGTTCTTCCTCACACCTCCCCTGCATTTCTTGCCCAAAACCTTAAATCTGTATCCCCTAGTCCTTGTACAATCAGCTAATGGGAACATCTTTTCTTTGTCGACATTATCTAAACCTGTCATAATCTTGTACACCTCTGTCAAATCTCCCCTCAACCTCCTTTGCTCCGAGGAGAACAAATCCAGCTTTTCCAACCTAACCTTGTAACTAAAATCCTCCATCCCTAGAAACATTCTGGTAAATCTCCTCTGCACCCTCTCAAGGACCCTCACATCCTTCCTAAAGTGTGATGATCAGAACTGGACACAGTACTCTAGTTGTGGCCTAACCAAACCTTTATAACGGTACAGTATAACATTCCTGCTTTTGTACGCAATACCTCTATTTATGAAGCGTAAGATCCCACATGCTTTGCTAACTGCTCTCTCAATATGTCCTGCCACCTTCAAAGATCTATGCATAAGCACCCCAGGTCCCTCTGTTCCTGCACAATCTTTATAATAGTGCCATTTAGTCTATATTGCATCGCCCTATCCCTTCTGCCAAAATGCATCACCTCACACTTCTCTATTATATTCCATCTGCCACTTGTCTGCCCATTCTGCTAGCCTATCTATATTCTATTGTAGTCAATTTGTATCATCCTCACTGTCTGCTGTACCACCAAGTTTGGTATCATCGGCATATTTTGAAATTTTATTCTGTATTTCAATATCCAAGTCATTTATATGTATCAAAGAAAGCAGTGGTTCTAGCATGGACCCTTGGGGAACACCACTGTCTACCCTCCACCAGTCTGAAAAACTCACTGTTTCTGTCCTTAAGGCCATTTCTTTTCCCAAGCGGACACTGATCCTCCTATTCCATCAGCCTCAAATTTCAGTCTTTTATGTGGCACCTTGACAAACGTTTTCTTAAAATCCATATAGATAACACCATTGCTTTCCCTTGATCAAACTTCTCTGATACTTCATTAAAAAAAATCAATTAGATTAATGAAAGATGACCAGATTTTCACAAATCCATGCTGGCTATCCTTAATTTACTTAAACCTCTCCAAGTGCCTGTTGATTTTTTCCCTGATTATTGTTTCTCGAACCATTGATGTTAAACTGACTGGCCTGGAGTTACTAAGAATGTCCTTACATCGTTTCTTGAATAAGGTTGTCACATTTGCCACTTTCCAATCCTCTGGCACCTCCTCCGTAAAGCCCTTCCACTATGTCCACTCCCACCTCCTTTAGCAACCTGACATGCAAGCAATCCGGATCAGGCACCTTATCCACTCTAAGGCATAGCCAGCCTTTCCAGTACATCCTTCCTATTAATTTTCACCCCATCCATTACCTCTACCATCTCTGCTTCCACCAATATTTTGTCAGCATCCTCTTCCTTAGTAAACACCTATACAAAATACTTATTAAATATCCTAGGCTTGCCCTGTGCCTCTAAGCATATAGCACCCTCTTTGTCTCTAATAGGCTCCTTAGAACATATATTTCAGTAAATTATTTTATAATTAGGTATCCCTTTAAATAATACATGGGAAATATATGAATCACTCAAATTCAATATCAAAGTATTAATGAAGTAACAAAGTAATTCCTAGTTACCCTCAATTTAAAAATACTTGGTTCCCCATTTTTCCTACATTTTTCTTTTTACTGCTCTCATATTCACACAATAATCTTGAGTTGGGAGGGCAGGGAATGAACTTGTCATTGAGTCATAGAGTTATACAGCACAGAAACAGGCCCTTCAGACCATCATGTCCGTGCTAGCCATCAAGCATCCATCTATTCTAATCCCATTTTCCAGCACGTGGCTTGTAGCCTTGTATGCTATGGCATTTCAAGTGCTCATCTAAATACTTCTTAAATGTTGTGAGAGTTCCTGCTTCTACCACCCCTTCAGGCAGTGTGTTCCAGATTCCAACCATCCTCCGGGTGAAATTTTTTTCCTCAAATCCCCTCTAAAACTCCTGCCCCTTACCTTAAATCTATGCCCCCTGGTTATTGACACCTCCGCTAAGGGAAAAAGTTTCTTCCTATCTACCCTATCTATGCCCCTCATAATTTTGTATGCCTCAGTCAGGTTCCCCCTCAGCCTTCTCTGCTCTAAGGAAAACAACCCTAACCTATCCAGTCTTTCTTCATAGCTGAAATGCTCCAGCCCAGGCAACATCCTGGTGAATCTCCTCTGCACCCTCTCCAGTGCAATCACATCCTTCCTATAATGTGGCAACCAGAACTGTACACGGTACTCCAGCTTTGGCCTAACTAACGTTTTATACAGCTCCATTATAACCTCCCTGCTCTTATATTCTATGCCTCGGCTAATAAAGGCAAGTATCTCATATGCCTTCCTAACCACCTTATCTACCTGTGCTGCTGCTTTCAGTGATCTATGTACAAGTACACCAAGGTGCCTCTGACCCTCTGCACTTCCTGGGGTCCTACCATCCATTGTATATTCCATTGCCTTGTTAGCCCTCCCAAAATGCATTATCGCACACTTCTCAGGATTAAATTCCATTTACCACTGCTCTGCCCATCTTACCAGCCCATCTATATCATCCTGTAATCTAAGGTTTTCCTCCTCACTATTTACAACACCACTAATTTTCATGTATCCACTTCTGTGGATAGATGGTTCAAATCAGGTTTTGTAGGAACAATGTATTTTTGAGTACTGGTACCTTCACAGACTCATAATTCTAATTGCAATGCTTACTGTGTCAATGACTCCACAATCAGTATTGCTGGCCCAAATGTTTAGGTCTAGAGTTTTAATTCTTCTCAGGTGTTTTAGGCAAAGAATAATATAAAATGTTTGAAATAAGTAATGTCAAAATACTTTTTTATTATGCCTCTGTGAAGTGCCTTGGGCATGTTTCTACATAAAAGGCACTATATAAATGCAAGTTGTTCCTGATGATGCCGAATCTCAGTTTTGTTTACATTATAACACTTGACCCTTGTTTTGAATTGATGCAAGAATGAACAACAGTCCATTCCCCTCTTAAATGGGAAATTCTTTTAAAGTGTTTTCTGTAATCTTTTATCTTTTGAAATCAGTCATATTTATGCTAAAATATGATAACTTCACCTTGTTTATTTAAATTTCTCTGCATAAGGGGGACTCAATTTACTGTAGTTTCCATTGTCACATCTATGTGTTGAAAATGCTACTGAATAGCACTGATCCTAGGAAAATAGCATTGCTTGAAGTTTGAAAAAAGAAGTCAGACAAAAAATCAAAGCCCTCACATCAGAAAATCTATCCCTTTAAAGGACAAATAAAATCAGACTGGTTTGTTCATGCTTGAAATGAAACTTGTCTCTCAGAAAAAATGATAAAAAAAATCAACTTGTACTTGCCAGTAGCAGCTTACTTTTTGACTTTGTGGGAATCAAATAGCTTCCAGCTTTGAACGCTGTAAACCTAACTGAGCCTTCAGGCTTTGGGCCTTGGATCTGAATCTAGGCCTCTGCTGCATATAATTTACTTCTTCCTCAAGAAAAAGATGTTGAAGAGTTATTTAACATTAAAATTAGCAGCATTGGAAACCTAAAATACTCAAAAGAGTATATTTTCAAGAAGAAGTTTTATTGGGAATCTTTCTCGTCCTTAAGAAAAATTGCTTGTGTCTTTCAGTGGCACAAATTAAATGACAGCTTGAGAAAAATGAATAGGACATAAATTGAAAAAATTTATACCAATATCGTTCAATTAATGTATTGTATACATTGAGAACTTAATTGTGTCTTTGCGACTGTACAATATAATTTGTTTCTGTAAAATTTTCCCTTCAGTAAACAATTCACATAGATGCATGGAGGTCGATTTTAACTCTTGGGTGGGAACATGGCCTAGCAAGTGGCCAGCCCATCTAGGAGCAGCAGCAGGGAGGTCCAATCTATTTTAATGACTGGACCTCATTAATACGCAGCAGGACAAACTCCTGCCCAAACCTGGTGGTTCTGACAAGGACGTTGGGTGGCAGGAGGCTGCTGATAGAGATCTGAGGAAATGGTCGCTGGCGTAAGATAAGTCGCAAGGGTGGCGTCCAAAGGCAGTCACAATGGGGCAAAGGGGAAAGCAGCCTAGGCTAGGGGAACACTCTGCTGCTCCTGGCCCACAAGAAAACTACAACATTTTTTGAAAAAAAACAATTGAGCCTCTTCTGGACCAGCCCCTGTTCCCAGTTTGCTTGGCCTGGTGGGAAGCCACAAAGGCTGCCCCACGCAGTCTTGGGGTTAACAATAGCAGAGAGATCTCACTATTATCATTAGCACCTGAGCATATTTAGTCAAGGACCCCCTTGGCTTCAGAAGTTTTTGACGAGATGACAAGTTGCATAGATACCAGCCATGTTGTAGATGTATTGTACATGGATTTTTAAGAGGTAATCAATAAAGTGTCTCTGAAAAGACTTGTTAGAAAAATTCAGGCATATGGTATAAGAGGAGATGTAGCAATATGAATAGAAAATTGCTTGATGAACATGAAACAAATAGTTATAGGATGTGTGTTGCATAAATTGGAGGTGCATGGAAATGGCGTCACCCAGATGTCGATGCTGGATTCACCTGGACAATTTGGACATCGATTTAAGAAACATAATTGCAAAATTTGCCAATGACTCAAAAATAAGAGGTATGAAGACAGTCAGGAAAACTGTATAAGATTTCAGGAAGACAGGTTAGCAGAATGATCAGAAAGATGCAATTTCATACAGATAAGTGTGAGCTCATGCATTTTTGGAAAAAAAAGAACAGGGAATATACACTTTAATAGAAAGACACTGAGGTTTGTGGATGAACAGAAAGACCTAGGTGTTCAAATACATAACTTCCTGAAAGTGAGAAGCTAATAGAATTTTGGGTTTTATAAATTGAAGCATACAGTACAAGACTAAAGTGATAATGGGGTAGAATTTCTGTGAGGGGTCCCTGACCTCCCACTGTAACATCATCAGAAATAGTTTACAGCCCTTTACAGCCGTTCACACATTTCTCCAGGATTTCCACTGATCTTGCACCAAAATTATGGCAAAGGACCACATTTTACCGGTTGCAGCGAGGCCTCGGTGCGGCCACCCCGCCACTAAAATCAATTGAAATAAATGCAAATTAATTTACCTTGACTCGATGGCCGTCCCACGTCGATATTTTGGTCAGTGGCCGGAACTCCCCCGCTTTCAGATCTCCGTTCAGAGATCCAAGGCGTGACACTGGTGGGGAGGCTGGAGGAGTTAAATTTTCAGGTCGGGAGGAGGGTGGAAAGGTGAAAACCATTTCGATTTGCTGTGGGGATGGTGGGAAGGGGTTGAGGGTCAAAGGTGCTGAAGTTGGCGGGTGAAGGTTCGGCATAGAAAAGGTGTTTTTTGGGGGGGGATAGGTTATTTTATTTATTGATTACTCAATGGGTGGGTGGGAGGGGGGCTTCAAAGTTAAAATAAAATTTTAATTCCACTTTTATTGCAGAAGGACCTTTAAAAATTCAAATTACCGGTAAAGGCTTGAAGCCCTTTAAAAATGGCGCTGGCGCCTGTGTGGTGGCACCAGACGCCATTGCCGGGGACGGTGCGCCCCTCTACATCATGGGGGGGGGTGGCGAGGCTTTCTATTCCCACCATACTAATGAGCCGCTGAGTGTAATATCACGGCGGCTCCACGGCACATGTCTCGTGTGTGTGCTGTGCACTTTTTCAAACTTGTCGCTGAGAATGGCGGTGAGCTGATAAAATTCAGCCCAATGCTATGAAGCACTTTGGGGTGTTCCGAGGAAATGAAAGGTGGTTCCTTCTTTCTAATTAGGGACAGATGCGTGTTGCAGGTCAATGCTCACTGGGAACTGGACTGAAATGGATAAAATTCATCTCACATAGAACCTTTGTAGACAGCAAACAGAAGAGTCTTCCATTCCATTGGTCTGGGCTGAATGTGAAGGTTCCAGAGGTGAAAGGCCAGTTCTCCTCAATGATCTTGTTATTCAAACTGCTGTAATGTCAGCATTAATAAAGAGAATCCTTGTGAGCTTTTTCTTGAGCTGGGCCTACTATTTTCACACATCTTAAACCTGAACCAGAATGTGTTATTTACTAGAGTATCACAAGGCAAGCTGCTATTAGATAAAGGCAGCCACTTTAACTTTTGTAGTAGTTTGGCTCCCTGTTAGACAACCCACCTGATTTTCATTTCCATGGACTCCAAAATCAGGTGGGGTGTATAAAGGGCGACTAATCTGCTACTGCCTGCTTCCCACCAATGCCAACTATTAAAATCAGCTCTAAAGCCCTTACTGTTCAAGAAATTGTCCAGTTGAACATTGTAATGCATATCTTGACTAAAGTTCAAGGATTAGTATATCTGTGTTGGTGCACTTCACTCAGTGATGCTGGTTTTCATTGTGAATGACACTAACACTAAATAATATTACTATTTCCAGAGCAAAATCTAAGAATGGCGGACGATGTTTACGAGAAAAGTTGGACAGGTTGGGACTGAACCTACCAGCTGGCAGACGGAAAGCAGCCAATGTCACTTTATTAACCTCACTGGTTGAAGGTAAGGGCAACATTCAGACAGGATAAGTGCCATTGAATTATTGATGACCAACATACGTTGTGTGTTACATTTGAAGGGTTTACTAAGGCATAGTTTAGGCCATAGTAAAGCGGACAAAGTTCATAAAAAATGTTTCAGTGGAACTCAGGAAACACCCCACATGTCACAAGTTACAAAGTCACAAGTGAGTTTTAAAAGTGTAACTTCACCAGTAGAAATAGGAATTACTGGGATTGTTCTTTGAATACCATCTGGTGCATACTTTACAAAGAGGGGCTAGTAGCATAGTGGCAATGCTACTGGAATATTAGTCCAGAGGCCTTGACTAATACTCTAGTGGCATGTGTTCAAGTCCCACCATGGCAGCTGGGGCAATTTAAATTCAGTTAGTTAATTATTCTGGAGTAAAGTGCTAATCTTATTCATCATGAAACAACTGGATTGTTATAAAAACCCACCTGGTTCACTCATGTTCTTCAGGGGAGGAAATCTACTGTTTTCACCTGGTCTGGACAACATGTGACTCCGGGCCCACAGCAATGTGATTGACTCTTACCTGCCCTCTGAAATTACCTAGCAAGCTGCATAGCTGTAAGTGGCTCACCAACACTTACTCGAGGGCAAATAGGGGTGGGCAATAAATGCTGGCCTTTCCAATGCCGCTCACATACAAAGAAGGAATAAAAAAATTCGTATTTTGAAGTGTACTTTGAGAGAAGTGCAACCATGTCAAACCACAGATTAATCATATTATGGAAAAAAATTGCTGAACCCATTTTCTTTTTGGTTTCTTGACCTCCTCCCTTCATTAATCCTCCAACCTGTACATTTTTACACATTCTTCTCAGTCTCACTGCCAAGCCTGCCCCTAATGAGGCCAAATCTCAGGCACCAGTTCTGCTATGCAAATTCCCTCTTGTTGACACCCAGTCCCCACTGTTTTCATCCCTATGTGTAGTAGTTTTAGGAACAGTCCATTTCTGTGGCTAAATATGCAGACAAGAGAAACAAGTGTAAGCTAAATAAACATTCTGGATAATGAATACTAGGACAATTAGAATGGGTATAAAACAGGGAGAATAAAACATTCAAACCAACAGGGGGAAAGACAAAGCAGAATAATCATTCTCAAGTTACAGAAAATGTCAATTTCAGCACCAAAATGATCATGATGGGGATGGAATTTTGGATGGTACCCAGTTATATCTATGTTACTGCCCCTTTTTTCACCTGCAAATTTCTGCTGCAAATGTGGTGATCGCCTATACATTGAACAGGATGTGTTATGATGTCATGCAAATGAAGGAAAAGCATCATAAAACATGTTGCCCCTCATTGGTGCCATAGCAACGCTGAATGAAGGACATCTGTATATCCCTGGCATCCAGCATTTCTAAGGGGCTTGGTAGTATTTAAAATTGAAAAAAGACCACTTTTGCCCTGAAAATGTTTCTTGGGGCCCACTTATGCTGTGTCAAGTTAGCTTTGCTCCCCACCCACCTAAATCAAGCATTCTGGTAGGCCCAGAAATACCCAGAGGTATTTACTTGCCCTGATACCAAAAAATGAGCTGGGCTCAAGGCACAAATGGATGGCAGAAGTCTTGCCTTGCTGCACTTCTGCTGGTGAAGCAGGAACACACAAAATTCAGTCCCGTTAAGCACAATATGAAACATTCATCCAGTAGCAGAATACTCATTCTCAAGTTACAGAAAACGTCAAACCTCTCAAGAATAAAAGTGACAGTGAAATTAAGGGAGGTAGTATAGCTGAAGTAGTAAATTAATATTTGCTATCAGTATTAACTAGAGAAGATCATATTAACTCGCTTTAGTATCCTGCAAGATTTTAAAATTAGTGTACCGGGGCAAAAACATTTGAGTTGTTCACAATACAATTGGTTGCTGCCGTGGGAGAGTTAGGGTACCAGAAATTAGCTTTGGTAGGCTAAATAGCCTTTTCTCACCCTGTCTTTTCTTAAATTCTTATTACCTTCCAAAGCAATCTGAAATATATGTTAAAACCTATCTGAGGTCTTCTGTCATACTAAGTTCACTGAATACTTATCATCATCATCAGCAGTCTCCTGCTTTACACTGGAAATGGCCAGTTTATGATTAATTAATTATGACATAATTGTGTTAAGTCAAGCAAGAGGCATTTTACTCCAATAGACACAATAGCATTTCACTAAAAAAATACACTTAGTTCTGTGTCTACTTACTAAAAGGAACAAGCTGTTGATTGACATCATCAACTTTTCCCACTCTGATATTCCCCATCCTGTTTGATCTCAGAAGCCAAGCTGGGAAAAATTTGATTAATACTTAGAAGGGACGTTTCCTGGAAATGACAGATACAGTAGATTTTTGAGGACTGAGTGGAAGAATGGCTAAGTACAGTGTCATTTCACCTCTTGGTTCAAATTCAGCTCACAATGGCAAGTTAAAAGCTTCCTATACTGGCTGTAAAGGTATGCTAGAAAATAACTTTGGACACTTCCCAGGAAAATATGCGTCCTTGACAAAAAAAACTGCCCCATAAATTTTGCTGTTTGGAATTCTTAAGCTCCCAGCATCTTCACGGTCTTCTGGCTTCCTTCCTTTGTTTCAAGTTTCCAGTTGACACAAGTGTGCAAACTCCAATATTACAGTGCAAAAATACTGTACTGTCAGAAATAGCTTTATTATTGTGATATTAGTATCATGAAACTAAAATATATTACGTTTAACCATTTTAAATTTAAATACGTTTGAAAGGTTAAAGTGATTTTAACCTTGCCACACTCTGAAACCAAGGGGATGGGCAGTTCAAATTGCCAGTAGTAATCACTGGCTGAAATCTCACACTGATCTCCCAAATTTTGATTTTACATGTTTTTCTGAGCAGGCGAGAGGGACATCTACTGGCAACCGATGGGGTCCTACTTTAAATGTACAGGTGGTGTCATTGGGGCCTGACTGTTATTTTAACTGCAGGGATGAGTAGGGACGGGATTGTGGCTTTCCTGCCAAGTCCAAATGACAGGAAGAGGAGCTGGAGCTGTTCTTTCAGTCCCCAGCAGCAGCCTCCTTCTGCCTGACATTGTGCTCCCCCCTGCTGATCAGCTGCCACTTCCTGCCAGTTTCAAATGGGAAACTACCCAAGACATGTAGGTGAGAACAGAGTTAAAATCTCTTTACACTGCAAAGGGATGGACTGTTTTCTACCAGTCTCAACCCCTGTTTTGTTTTATATCTGCTTCTCTTCACTTTTCTCTTCTTCCCTATCAGTTTTTCTCTCATAATTTTTTTTTACTTTTCTTTTTTTTATTGTTACATACCCTATTGTTTTATTTAAGTTTCAATAAATCTCTTATCTGTTTCCCTGCTTCGTGCATCCTCCTATTTTGGATCCAGTTTTAATCGATATTAATTTACATCACCCCGGATTAACTAAAAACTGGCTCCAAAGGATGATTCTAAGCCAGTCAAGGGACTAAATACTGTAGTTTGACTTGGTCTCATCCTTCGGGCAACAGGATTAAACCATTTTGCTAAAATTGGGCTGACATTCAGACATTTACATCAGGCTAACTAACTTGCAGGATAATATGTCAATAGTAGAGGCAGATAAGTATTACCAACCTGATCTTGTTGCACTTTAGGGTTGTTTTTAGCATTTTAATTTCAGGACCACTGTGATGGGAGGCATAATTGTTGATTCTGGTGCCTGCTTTGGAGCATTGCATTATACTGCTGGCTTCATATCATTCTCTTGTCAGGCAAAGTAGAAGGCTGCCCGTGTGTACTTTTATACATGCCCAGACCTTCGTGCCTAGGGGTAGACCTTTGACTAATGCTGAATAATATTAATAAATACAGAGCAAAATCAAAGAATGGGTTGATTTTAATGGAAATAATGATGGTTTATAATGATAATGATAATAATGTTAATCACGATGACTTATAAGGCCTGTGTTCTCAGCACCTTGCTCTATGGCTGTGTAACATGGGCAACTTATAGCTCCCAGGAAAAGAAGCTCAATAATTTCCATCTTCGCTGTCTGTGGCGCATTATGGGTATACTCTGGCAGGACAAAATCACAAATGCGGCAGTCCTCTCACAGCAGAGCTCCCAAATGTATTGGCACTAATCAAACAGAGGCAGCTTCAGTGGATTGGGCACATTTGCAGGATGGAAGATGGTTGTATACCCAAGGACCTTCTGGAGAGGTAGCCGGGGCCAGATGACCCAGTGGGGCGTCCAAGCCTCCACTTCAAGGATGCTCGCAAGCGTGACATAAAGGCCCTAAATGTTGACTATCACACCTGGTGAAAGAAGGAAATGGTGACACATCCAGTGGACTGGTGTGCACCACCACCACGACCAGTGGTTATAGCAGCTTGGCAACAGGCGCCAACATCAAAAAAACAACTCACAGCATCACTTGATAGCTTCACATGCAACACTTGTGGCAGAACCTGCCTCTCAAGAATTGGCCTTCACAGTCATCAGCAAAGGTGCACCAAGAGAAGACACCCCACCTAAATGGATTGTTTGCTGCATGTTCACCATCTTTCAAGGATGCCAAACACCCAATGGGGGCAATTTTAACCTGTCAAATTGGGTAGGTTTTTGTGTGGGCAGCAGTTTGAAACAGCTGAAAATGCCGATGTGTCGGGATGTTGACAGGAACACAATGACTTCCACCTTTAACCTGAGTACAAAATTCTTGAGGCACGAGAAACCCCTGTGGGACAGGCGGGTCTGTTATTTAAAAATGTTAAATGATCATTACCTGCTGTTTGAACCCAGTATTCTGATTTTAACTCTGTGTGCACATGTTTCCAAGGCTTCATGGCATTCGCTAGAGAAAACAAAGTGAGATGACAGTGGGGCTTTGATGGGCTGAGCCATTGACAGGCCACGATCATAATGAATGGCAGAACAGGCTCAAAGGGCCGAATGGCCTATTCCTCTTATTTTCTATATTTCTATGTTTCTAAAGGCTTTAAATACTGTACTCTGACACTGGCTTCCTTGCCTAAGTGAAAGTCTTTTGCATATAGGATTTGTTCTGAGCGTGTGCTTTCATTGCTTTGGAGGTGATTTCCAATACTTTGGAAATCAGTTCTACCACCTCAGTGTTTTTTGCCTTTGATCTGCACATCCCAGCTGTCAGCCTTCACAGCCACATGGGAGGCGCTTACCTTGGACCTTTGATGAGGATTAAGAGGAGCAACAACAACACCACCAGCAGAAGAAGCAGCACCTGCAGGAGGAGCAGCTGCCTTCTCCTCAACCACAGGATGGAGGGGACAAGTACAGAGCTCTAGCTCACAGGAGACGATACCCCCAACATAGGATATACTGATAGAGGAAAAGCTTTCTGAACATGACTGAGCACCAGTGCTGCAGAAGGCTGAGAGTGCGAAATTCTCCCTGATGACAAACCCTGATGTCCTGGCCAATTTTTAACCCTCAACCAATATCACTAAAACAGATTTTTTGGTCATTATCTCATGGCTGTTTGTGGGGGCTTGCTGTGCACAAATTGGCTGCCATGTTTCTTACATTATAACAGTGACCACACTACAAACGTACTTTAGTAGGTGTAAAGAGATTTCAGCCTTCCTGAGGTCATGGAAGGCGCTATCATGATCCAAGTTGTTTCTTTTAATTGTTTTCTTTTTAAACTATTCAACCACTTCCCTTTAAAAGCTATTACAAATTCTGATTCCACCACTGTTTCTGATAACTGCTCCCAATGTCTTTCTTTGTTTGTTGTTCTTTAGAATTAGCTTCATTCAGTGGTAGCATTCTCACCTGTAAGTCAGAAGGTTGTGAGTTTAAATCCCACTCACAGTTGCGTGCATAATCCGGGCTGACAGTTCAATGCAGTGGGGTGTGAAGCTGCATGGTGGAAGATGCCGTCATCTAGATGAGACATTAAATCAGGCCCTCTTGTGGATGTAAAAGATTCCAGGTGTTACAAGTGCTGCCATTTTTTTTGTTAAATTTTGAGAACTTGTGTTTGAAAACTGCAAAAGGATTCCATAGATGCTAGACTTAGAGTTTTTTAAAAAAAGAGATCTTCGTGAGGTCCTTTGGACTTGGTTTGTAAACAACAGTTACTGGAAGACACCAGTTTTCAGGTAAATACACAGCGGGGACTTTTTGACCTAGGGAAAAATGCTTACAAAGAAGTTACAGGTCGAGATTTACAGGGGTCAGGAGGCTTGATTCCTGAGATTTATTTTTTGGTTTTGCTTTGGACAGGCAGTTGGGGTATGGGAAGAGTTTTGAAAAGGAGTTTAAAAAATCAACCTGCCAAGGACAAAACCCTAGCTCAGTTTTTTGAAAAGCCTGCCAGTTTTTCCATCTCTTTGAGAAGCTCAAGAAATGGAGAAATTGATGCTGCATTCCTTCTGAAAGGCCTGCCCAAATTGATCTTCAACGTCACCTGAACTGTTCTAGAAAGATCCCAGTGACAGCTGTCTGCGTATTTGGGATGCCAAACCAAAACAAAGGACATCTGACATTTTCCATACCTTCTCTTTTTTTTTCAAGAATTATAAAGTATTTGGTCAAAGTATTCTTTTTGTCTGTTTTCTTGTAATAGAGCTCTAAAGAGAAAATCTCTATTTTTTTGGGTTAACTGGTGTATGTATGTGTGTGTGTGAGGGGCTAAGGCAAAAAGGGAACTTTCATATTTCAATCTGTGTGTTAATGCTTTGTTTCGTTACTGGTTATGTCTTGTTTTATATTAAACTAATAATTTTGTTGTTTATTAAAGAAACCTGGTTTGTGTATTTTATTCTGGGATAGAAATAGAGTCTATGATTGACCGTGTCGGTAACTGGGAAAAAATTAAATATATGTTGTGACCTGTGAAGAAGTGGTACTGCCATGTTTCTTACATTATAACAGTGACTACACTACAAAAGTACTTTAGTGGGTGTAAAAAAAAAGTTTATCTGGTGAATTATCCCACTGTTTGTGGGATAAAAACAAGAAATGCTGGAAATACTCAGCAGGTCTGGCAGCTTTTGTGCAGAGACTAGCAGAGGTAACGTTTCAGGTCAGTGACCCTTCATCAGAACTGGATACATCACAAGTGTTGCAAGGCCACTTAGAATCTGTTCTGCTGAAGGGTCACTGACCTGAAACGTTAACTCTGATTCTCTCTCCACAGATGCTGCCAGACCTGCTGAGCATTTCAGGCATTTCTTGTTTTCATTTCAGATTTCCTGCATTTGCAGTGTTTTGCTTTTATTTTACTGTTTGTGGACCTTCTTGTGTGCAAATTTGCAGCTGTGTTTGCCTACAAAACAACAGTGACTGCAATTCAAAAATAATTCATTGGCTGCAAAGAGCTTCAAAATTATCTGAGGATGTGAAACAGGTTATATAAATGCAAGTTCTTTTTCTTTCTTTTGGAGATAATTTTTAAGTTCTCCAGCTGCTGATCCATCAACTGACGCTGTATAACTGTACTCTAGCAAGGAATCAACAGCTTCAGAAGGGGGGAAGGGAGAGAATGAGAAAGAAAAGTGGAGGAAAAGACTAGAATATTCAAAAGGCCACCTTTGGACTTTCTCACATTTGCTCTGCACCAATTGCACTTACGCTGCTGGTATGAAGCTGATATGATGGAAGATAACATCCTCAACTCATTCAAAAGGATATACACCTCAGCTGCAGGGCTACGGACCAAATGCTGGTAGGTGGGATTAGAATAGGTGGATAGTTTTTCAGTTGGCACAGACAATGGGCCAAGTGACCTCTTTCTGTGCCTTAAACTTTCTATGATTCTAAGTGGCCTTGCAGCACATGTGATGTATCCACAATTCAGCAATTTCACTCATTTTATATCTGTGTAATTTAATGATCACTGCACATCCTTAAAAACCTGTGGTCTAAGTCGACAAAAATTATCAGCCGTTGCTCAGTTGGTATCACTCTTACCACTGAGTCAGAATGCTGTGGGTTCAAGTCCCACTCTGAAGATTTGAGCACAAAAATCTAGGCTGACTCTCCAGTGCAGAACTGAGGGAGTGCTGCAGTTTTGGAGGTGCTGTCTTTTAAATGAGACATTAAAGTGAGACACTCTCCTCTCTCAGGTGGACGTAAGAGATCTCATAGCACTATTTTGAAGAAGAGCAGGGGAGCTATCCCCAGTGTCTTATCCAATAACTATCCCTCAATCAACATCACAAAAACAGATTATCTGGTCACTATCATATTGCTGTTTGTGGGACCTTACTATGTGCAAATTGGCTGCTGTGTTTCCTATATTACAACAGTGACTACAATTCAAAAGTACTTCATTGGCTGTAAAGTGCTTTGGGATGTTCTGAGGTCATGAAAGGAGCTATATCAATACAAGTCTCACAAGTTATTGACTCATTTTGTTAAAATTCTGTAAAATTAATCTTGTCTTTTTATAAATGTTGCACCATGCTTTGCTACCTATGTTTTTCTTATATTTTTTCAGGACGGGTTCAACTGTAATAATGTGTTTTTATTAGATTTTTATCATTTTAGGTTCCAGCATTGTTGCCACACCTTTTTCTTTGACCTGCAGTACAGGCTAGTCTGTTCTGCAGATTTCTCCATGACTGTTGCAAATTCAGCTCCATGAACAGACAACCAGCAGGTGCATTTCTGCAGAGGCTTTTGTACATTCCCCTCCCTCCCTCTTAAAAAAAACACTCTGGCACGACAAGGTGCACCATCTGATGGCCTGGCCAAAGTAACAACAACATACCCAGTGATAATATAAGATTTTGAACATCAGTCATGGCAGATGGGCAAAGTCAATGTTGTGAATTTGCCAGGTATTTCAGCTGAGTGTAGAGACTACCTGTTAATCAGAGGAACAGCCTGCAGTCTGATCTCTGCACATTAGAGTTTATATTCAAACAGTGGGATGTGTATCCATGTGCACTTAAAGAGTTACTATCAATTCCGTTTCATAGCCAATATGGCTGTGAGTGTTTACACTATCATCAGATGCTCAAGCTGGGAGCTGAATTATTTACCACTAGAGGTTCTGTCACAGAGACTAATTCAGGTCTTTTATCAGATGAAAGTGAATTTTCTAGTCAACAACTACAATTAATACAGTTCCAACATTATGCAAGTGCATCTGTCTTTTAGAGTTGATAGTGATTTCTCTTCTCCCCATAAGGTGAGGCCCTCCACTTGGCACGGGATTTTGGCTATACGTGTGAGACAGAGTTTCCTGCCAAAGCAGTGGGGGAGCAACTAGCCCGACAGCATCTTGAACCCAAAGAACAGACGCCAAGGAAAAAGATGATTCTAGCAACAAAGTATGTCATCTGCATTACTCTTTTATTCTGATATGTTTCATTGCTTTTCCTCCCACATTCCTTTCCTCTTTTAAACTGGTGATTTTTGATTCCATTAGTATCTGCAGCTCTCCATTTTCTTCACGCGTGGTCCTAAATGGTGTGTGTTGCAGGCCTTTTGACATTGGGACATCACAGTCGAGCCTGATGCTGTCTTAATATGACACCAAGGGAGTTTAATTCAGGAGCGTCGCTTATTCCCCCACATACAATGATGAGACTCGAGGACCCCCGATATTGGGCCTCGCACGTCATCATAATGAAGACAGCACTGCAGGAGGAGGTAGCATTGGGCAAGTGGATCTCAGAACTAATGTCAGGGGGTTGAAGATGAAGATTTGGAAGGTCTGCTTGTCAGGGCTAAAGTGGGGTGGGGCTGGGAGGTTGGGGGGGGTGGGTGCAGTGGGAGGGAGGGAGGGAGATAGATTGAGGGATGCACAGGACCAGGAGGCAATTTTTTTTTAAGAGTTCTTCCCTGAGGAAGCTGTCAGATCAATGTTCCGGCCAGGACCTAAAGCAGGCGTTAGGCACCTTATTTGCATATGCAATTGGCCTGCTTCAGGCATGGGTAAATATTGCCTCTTGTTTGTCCTTACCCAATATGGTAGGTGGTGCACTTCTGGTCAGGTGTGTAGACACGCTTCCTGCCTGTTATTTTAGGGCCTTAGGAGACCATGTAATACCTGAAAAGTGGGCGTCACATGAGCCAATGTAACCCTCCTATACTTTCCAGGGAGGATGTTGAATAGCCGTCAGGTGTGGCTGATATTCCCCCTTTCTAATCCAGGGATACTCAGGCTAATTATAGCTGCCCAGTGTTTGTTCTGGCTGAGGTCAACAAACCCAAAGCAGGCCAGATGTTGAACCTGGAACTTTCTGGCCTTTATGGCTCGATGTCACACAGAAGATGAATTTGTCTATCAGTGTAACCTTTGGCAGTTGCTTCTGATATATATTGAAATATTGATATATTAGCCCCTCAAGTTTCACTTTATTGTATTAATTTAGGAAAATATTGGCAATTATTGTTGCAGTTTATCTGACTGCAATCATAACACCTTAAGTTTTAAACTGCTGATAGCATAAGCCATGAAGTAAGATGCACCCAGGATTCCTCCATATTAAGATTCCAAACATCTGTATCATGCTCTGACAAACCTATTAGAAAATGAAGTCAAATGACAATATAAACAGTTGGCTGGATTTTATCTGGTCCTTGGAGAAGGGCTGGGATGCCAGGGTGGGGATGGGAGGTGCGGCATGGGTTGGTGGAAGGGGCAGACAAAACGGCATCAGATGGTATCAGGTGGCATGCCCCATGTTGTCCAGCCCCATGCCATTTCGTCCATGCTGGGCAACGTGGCGAATGGGAAGTCCGCTGGGAGGCAAATTAAGCCACTTAAGTGGCCCATTAAGGACCACCTCCTGCCTGCGCTGGTGTTTAGCCATTGTGGGAAAGGCCTGTTACCACGTGCAGACACCATGAGGTGAGACCTTGCAGTCTCCTAGCGGGTGCAGTGGGGGGGTCCATCCTCTAGGGGAAGTCCGTGGCCGATGGATGTCCCCCTGGCTAGCAATGGCCATGCCCACGGCAAGATGCCCCTGCCCTCACCAACAACCCCCTCCCCCACTTTGCAGGGTTCTTCCTGACTGGCTGAAGTGACCCCAGCCCCACTTACCTTGGTCCTAGGCTCTCCTCCATTAGCCTCGTTCCGGGCCTCCTACAGTAGCAGCAGTGGCCTGGTGGGACTGCTGAGCTGCTGTTCCTTTGATTGGCTGACATCTCCTGGGACGGAACCTTGTCCCTTAATTACCTACTCGCCATTTGACTAAAGGGCTGAGGCACGGTTGCACCCCAGCCCCACCACCACCCAGCCCATCTCTGGGACCGCCATCACCGAACTGAAACACATCCCAGTATTTTGAATTCTTCTTATCTAAACTGCCCATGTAAATTTTTCTTAATGGATTTGGTAGGTCCAGAAATATCATAGTGGCTCTAGAAATTGATGTTGAGCCAGTATTGATGTCACTGCAGTCATGTGACAGAATGTTTGTATCATGACGGCGTTATGTATTACAATGAACGTATGCTGCCCTGCTGCAGAACTCAGTGCACTGAGCAGCTCACAAGGGGAGTTCGCTGTTCAGACAACAGAACACAAGACCCTGAGAAATCATGAGGGTAATTTTAACCTAACCTGCCCAGTGGGAACAGGCCGGCTTTGAGTTGGACATCCGCTTTAACCACCCACCACCCCTCCCCCTCCCCACACTCCCCCTCCCTCCAATTGTGCTCTCCATTGGAGCATAAAATCGGGTAGTGTATAAAACAACCATCTGATCTAAAACTGTCCCATTCCCGCAGGATGGGTTACGTGAAAATTAACCCCATTGTGTCTACATTGTTAGTTGTTCTAAGGAGTTCAGACAATTTAGGAGTCATTTGAATTTAACTCACTAGTGGAAAACTGGCCAGAGTGGGTTGGCCACCCATTTTTTAACTGAGCAAAGTGTAAAAAAGATGCCTAACCCACATCGGTCTGGTTCCCGTCAGATGGGTGAAGCTAATATTATCCTTTCTATTTTCAGAAGTGCTGTGGTTGACAAATCGTACAGTGATAGTCAAAGGCTGAGTAGATAGTCAAACATTGAGTAAAAGTGTTTCCTATAATTTTATGTTGTGTGGCCCAGAGAGACATTTGAAGGGGAAAAACATAGACTAACATAAAGAGATACATCTCATGAGGGTGCAGCTCCTTTAATTCCTTTAATCAATTCACTGAATGTTTCTCTCATACTTTGATGCAGGATTAGACAAACCTGTTTTAGCCCTGAAGGAATTATTGCATACAGCAGTCATCATCTGCCTCATGCCTCAGAATATAACGAATCGCATGTTTTAAATCAGACTGTTACATTTTAACTAATTTTATTTTCCCCTCTGCTTGTGGTGCTAACATTTCCTTTTTTTCATTAAAAATGGAACAAATGTCTGTTGTTTAGCAAAATAACAATTAATAAAATTGTGGGAATTGCACATCTTGAAATATGATTACTTCAGTTTTGTGTAAAATAATAGAGCTGAATGTCAGGAATAAATTGAGGATTATTTGTACAACAATAACCTAATAAATAGCAATGGCTTCAGAAGCAGAGGATGGTATATTACCTGACAAACCTCTTCAACTTCTTTGAGAAAATGATGTGGCAAGTGGAAAACTTTACAACAAGGTATACCTGCATTTCCAAAAAGCATTTGGCAAAATTCCACGTGGAGGGATATTGTTTAAGCTCAAAAGTTGTGGGAATGCAGGGTAAATTTTGGGAAAGAATAAGAAATTGACTGATGGGAAGTTGTTGGATGAGCTATGTTGGGGTAAGGGGAAGTATTGACTGGAGTGCCTCAGGGATCAGTGTTGGGGGAGGTCACTGCTGTTACTAATTTATCAGTGACTTGGATTCAGGAACTAAATGCAAAATAGTGTAATTTGCAGCTGATACCAAAATAGGAGAGATAAAGGAATCGAGGTAGGAAGCCCAGAAATTGCAGAATGCTGGTTTGCTTCTCAAGAGGGTGTAGCGTGGCAGCCTGAAGGGGAAGATTGGGTGATCCTTACCCAGCCATGAGCTGGCAGGTAAGTGGTAGGGAGAGAACCTCAGGCAGGTCTTGCAGGAGGAAGGTTGGAGGGTGGGGGAAGGTTTCTGGGAAGGAGAGGCTCTGACATTCATTGTGGCACAACCCTGTTCCTCCTGGCCCCACAAAGAAAATGCTTTCATTTACCTGGAGGTTGCAAACATAAATGGCTCAGTGGGATCGCTAGTCTTTCTGTTAAAAAGAAATGACACAGGATGAGCACATGGAATTATAAATACCTACAGTTCTTATAACAGTGGATAACAGGGGTCATTTTCAACTTTGTTACCTGGGTGGTAAGTAGGTGGAGCAGATCAGCATCCCATTGTAGAACCGTCTGATTTTCATCCCACTGAAAGTGCTCCACCGAATTACCACAGAGACAGTGACGTTGAAAACTGCCCCCTGCAGTTCGTGGTGAGTACAATATTGAATCTGATGCAACTAAACATTGTTAGAGTGAGCGTATGTGAGAGAAACTATTTCCACTGGTTGGGGGATCTAGTGCTAAGGGACATTGGAGCCAGGCCTTTCAGGAGTGAAGTTAGGAAATACTTCTACATACAAAAGGTGGTCAGTAGAAGTTTGGAACTCTCTTCCGCAAATAGCAGTTGATGTCGGGTGAATTGTTGATTTAAATCTGAGAGTAATAGAGTTCTGAAATAAAAAAAGAAAGTACTGGAAATACTGAGCAGGTCTGGCAGCATCTGTGGAGAGAGAAACAGAGTTAACATTTCAGGTCTGTGACCTTTCATCAGAACCCTGAAACGTTAACTCTGTTTCTCTCTCCACAGATGCTGCCAGACCGCCTCAGTATTTCCAGCATTTTGTTTTTATTTCAGATTTCCAGCATCTGCAGCATTTTGCTTTTATATTAATAGATTTCTGTTAAAGGTATGAAGGAACAAAGGCGGGTAAATGGAGGTGGATCGCAAATCACTGAATGGTGGAACAGCCTCATGGGGCTAAGTGGCCTACTCCTGTTCCTATGTTCCTCTGCTCTAAACAAATGTGATTACTATTGTAGAAATCAACAGCATTGTCATTTCCACAAACTTCAGTATCCCACAAACCTTGTACAACCTTTCACCCTATGACCTCTATTATTGATTTTACTCATTAGGCTGAATTTTATGCAGCAAGTGGGGGTCCCGACGCAGAGCCAGAATGTTGAGGGGAACCCTGTCTCTATTGTTTTGGGGACCTCGGACTGCATTTAACGACACGCAGGTAATTAACTGCCCAGCAACGGGATTCCCATCTCTTTAAGGACAGGGATCCCTCCTCTGAGAGCTGCCGGCCAATCAGAGGGCTGGCAGCTCAGCAGGCCCAGCAGCATCACTGGGAGCGATGGCCACTGATAGAACTGCATTAGGTCCTGGACCAGGAGCAGCCATGGAGCTTCAGACTGCAGGTGAATGGGGGTGGACTTGCTGGGGCCAGTCAAGTAGGCACCGGAGAGGGGAGGGAGGGAGGTAGGGGTGGGCTGTTGAGGGCAGGGGGGTTGGGTTGGCACAGGGGTGGTCTTTGCCATTGGGGACCCTACATGGGCCACCAATTACCCAAGCAGGACAGCCTCCCACCACCAGCCCACACGGAGGCCACCTGGTGTTGCTGGGAGACCTCCCAGGAGGCAGAGGACCCTCCTCCCCTCCCACCGCTGGTGAAATATCAGTGGTGGCAGGATGAAACCTTAAGTAGCCATTAATTGGTTACTTAAGAGTCTCAATTAGCCTCTGGGTGGGAAGGCCATCCTCTACCTTACCCGCCTCTGACTAAATTGAATGGCATTGGGGAGGCAATGGGCACTCCACCCGTCGCCTTCCCTTGCAATTTTATGGGCCGACCCCACCACCCTGCCCACTGCCGGAGGGCTGATAATATTCATTCCATTGTGAGCAATTATCAGTTTCAGCAATCTGATACCTGTTGAAGTATATATTCTAATGAAAAGAGTAGCATTTTAGAATGGCTGTAACTTTGCAGAGAGAAGCAAAGTCTGCCTGGCACCATATAAGCTTCCTGATCTAGTAGAATGAAATGCGAAAACCACTGATGATACAAAAGCAGGAACGCAAAATAAGTGTGTGTGTGTGTAGTCAATCATATCTATGCATAAGGGCAGTTAAAACAGTCTTTCTCACCTTCTAATAAAAAGGCCTGCCTCTTCAAACCTGCTGTACAAATTCAAAAATGTATTCTTTACCTCTCTTTTCTGATTCACTTCAGCAATGTAGGGCTGGATTTTACCAAGCCCACGATGTCGGGCTCTGTGTCGGTTGGAGTGGGGGGGAGCGGGTGGGGGGGGTGTTGTCGAAAGATGGTTCAGCAGTGGTCCACCACGGATGCCAATGCCAGGAGGGCCCAGCCCGATCCTCCCAGTGATAGCAAGGTTCCATGGCGGCCCCCCCCCCCCCCCCCCCCACCACTGGGCGAAAGTCAGCGCTTCACAGGATTGCGGGATCTCTTTCTCAAAAACTGCTGGGACCAATCTACATACAACTCCTGAACTGGTTATTGTGAAAGGTGTACACAAGATATGTCATGGCTTAGACTGCAACTACAGAATTCCACAGTCTAAGCCATGACATATCTTGTGTACACCTTTCACAATAACCAGTTCAGGAGTTGTATGTAGATTGGTCCCAGCAGTTTTTGAGAAAGAGATCCCGCAATCCTGTGAAGCGCTGACTTTCCCAGAGTCAAGCTTCTATTGCCTTGATCTGCAGTTTTGAAAGGTACTGCCGCGAGGCAGGTAGAACAACTGAAATTGGTCAGTTTTTTCAAGTACAAGAATGCCATCTTTACAGAACTGTGAAATAATGTATTTTCACACTGAAAATATGTCACTCATTCTGATTTTGCTTTTCTAAGAATGTTGGCAACAAAATATGACTTTAACTAAAAATAGCATGTTTTACATTAAAACATATGGCTGAAGGAATAGATAAACAAAGTAAAAACATCAACAATTTAAATATCTAATTTCTACTGTTGTGCTGTGTGCTAACTGAATCAAATGTTTAGAATTATAATAATGGTTCAATTGGACTTAGAGGCTGATTCAAATTTTTGCCTCAATAAAACAAAGATCATTAAGCCTGGGAGAAGTGACCTGCAGAATACCCCAGAAACATATCTGGCCCATTTGTGGAGCAGTCAGAAGTTGTCCCTTTCGGACCTGTAGTTCAACTGCTCAATGCCAGGATACATGGGTGGAACATTTGCAGCACCACTCTAACCAGGTGCCCCTGAAAACTGAAAATGGGGTCTTCGCTACTTCATCGGACCCCAAGATTCATAATCAAGAGACCTACCGCCACAATCAAACAGGCGCTCCAGCTACCCAAGAGAAGGCCCCTTTTCAAATGGCGGTAATCAGAGATTTGGGGCTGCATTTTTATAGCTGATGGTGAGCTTCAAAAAGTGCGCAGTGTACACGCAAGACGTGCACCGCGGTGCCACCGCAATGTTTCACATGGTGGCTCATTAGCATGGAAGGGGCGGACCGCCCACCCCTGTGACGTAGAGGGGGTGGGCACACCATCCCCGGCAACAGCATCCGGCTCCACCGCGCAGGCGCCGGCGCCATTTTTAAAGGGTGTCAAGCCCTTCAGGGCCATTTAAATGTTTAAAGGGAGAGGTTTGTCAAAAGATTAAAATAAAACTTTATTCACACTTCTAATCCCCTCCCCCACGCCCCCCATGAATAACCCGTTTATTATTTGTCCTATCCCCCAAAAATAGAAAGTTTTCAATCACAACCTTCCCCCCCCTGCACTTTCTTTCTTTCCTTTAAGCTTCAACCCCTTCCTACCGTCCCCTCAACCAATCACGTTCATTTTTGCCACTCCCTCCCCGCCCTGAAAAAATCACTCCTTCACCCTCGCCACAAGTGTCACACCTCAGATCTCTGAACGGAGATCCAAAAGCGCAGG
Organism: Heterodontus francisci; assembly: GCF_036365525.1. Taxonomy (NCBI): domain Eukaryota; kingdom Metazoa; phylum Chordata; class Chondrichthyes; order Heterodontiformes; family Heterodontidae; genus Heterodontus; species Heterodontus francisci. The sequence goes on from NC_090373.1 coordinate 131,306,001, forward strand.
AGTTCCGGCCGCCGACCGGAATATCGGCATGGGATGGCTGTCGGAACAAGGTAAGTGTTTATGCATTGATTTAAATGTATTTACTTATTTAAATGAAGGCTCCGCCACTGAATGGTGGGGGGGGGGGCTACCCCGAGGCCTTGCTGCCACCGGTAATATGGGACAGGGCCTTTCTGGCGTCAAGGCCTGTGGCGGGCCTCTCCGGGAAGGATTTTACAGGCCACCCCCACCATGACCCCCAAGGTCAGGGGGCTTGTAAAATTCAACCCTTGGTGTTCATGGTGGGGCGTGCATAACTCGATCAAATCTATAAATTTTAAGGCCGCTCCTGCCCCATTAATGCACTGATTTGACTAAATGAAATGAATGAGTCTCAGCTTAAATGTCTTTGACATTTTCTTTAAATGTCAATTTTATTGTCAACATGGAGGCAAGGAATTCCTTTCCGTTCTTGCCATTCAGTGACATCACTTATCAGGAGTGTCCTAGAATAACTGCATTATAAGGAACAGGGTGCATGATTTAAAATGGGCTCTGATACTACCTGACCACAAATAAAAACAGGAATTGCCGCAAATACTCAGTAGGTCTAGCAGCATTTATGGAGAGAGAAACAGAGTTAATGGACTGAATTTTATGGGGCTGTTTGAGGTGGCAGCGGAGGTGGGGGAGGGGCCTAAAATTGCGATGGTAGACATCGGACAGGAAGTCTGATGCTGTGACATCCATTCCAGATTTTCCTGTCAGCAGCTAACATGGAGAGTGGGCTTTGCACATTCACGAGGCAGGGAGCCAATTAAGGTATTTAAGAACCCAATTGACAGTAATTTTATTCTCAGTTTTGAATCTTCCTGATGGCATATGTGAACCAAGGGGCTTCAGGGCCTTACCTGGTGCAAGGAGGTGACAAGGAGGTTACAAGGAGGTGGCAGGTCAGTATTGGGTTCACTGAGAAGCCATCGGGTGAAGCAGCATTATTTGGCAGGAAGGGTGGAGGGGGGAATTGTGAAAGACAGTCAGGAGTGAGGACCAAGGTGCCAGTACTGCAGGGCATCCACACCAGTGTGGCATCAGGGCAGTGCCACCTCATTGAAGGACACAAGTAGCAGGGGTGCTGGAAGGTCTGTTTGGACTAGACACCTTGTGCTCAGGGAGAAGCAACCTCTCATGGGCCTCATTCACCCTGGCTTCAAGGACCATGTGGAGGAGGAAGAGCAGAGAGGGACGGAGCTTCGAGGAAGGACAGGGAACACCAGCAAATTGGGGGCCCACAGGAAGGCCAGCTCTGGGCACAAGAGGCTGGAGAAGGTTGTAGAGAGGGACGGCAAGAATCTCCAGCGTGGCAAAGAAGCTACCCTCAAAAAAGGGTCTACTGGCAGTGTCTCAACTACCTGCAGATATCCAAGCAACCATGTCTCTGAAGACTGCACCTCTCCAAGGAGGCCATCAATGATCTATGTGCCAATCTGCAGGATGAGCTGAGGCCCATGGGACCTGGTGGGCACCCAATGCCAATAGCGCTGAAAGGCACTGTGGTACTGAACTTATACACTACTGGACCATTCCAGGGATCCACTGGAGATATGTATGGAATCTCCCAACCTGTGGCGCATCACTGCATCAAGGAGGCCACCCGTGCCTTGTTCAGGTGGACCGGTGACTATGTACATTTCTGCACCAGTCCAAACAGTCAAGCTGAGAGGGCTGTAGAATTCGGGGCCATTTTGGATTCCTCCAGGTGCAGGGGGTGATTGACTGCATGCATGTGGCCATCAGGGCTCCCATGGACCAGCCTGCTACCTTCATCAACCGGAAGAGCTTCCACTCCCTCAAAGTACAAGTGGTCTGCAACCACCATAAACAGATCTTACAGGTGTGTGCATGACTCCTGGGGAGCAGCCACAATGCAATAAGGCAATCATAGGTGCCTGACCTTTTCCATGCCCCTGTGCCCTTTCAGGGATGGATCCTTGGAGACAAGGGCTACCCATTGAGGACATGGCTGCTGATGCCTGTGAGGAACCCACACCCAGATGCCGAGGAGAGGTACAACACTTTCCACAGGTCAACCTGAGTGACCATCAAGGAGGCCATTGGTCTACTCGATGAGATTTAGGTGCCTAGGTTGATCCGGTGGAGCCCTGCAATATGCCCAGGCGAGGGTCTAGCATATTGTGGTAGTCTGCTGTGTACTACACAACCTGGCACGACAGAAGTGTTGATCAGTGAGGATATTGTAGAGTGAGATGCCTCCTCCAATGACGAGGATGCGGAGGAAGATAATACCCAAGCAGTGCCAGGCACAGCATGAAAGGCGCCATGAGATATGCACAAGGGTGGCATGAGACTCCTTCATATACTTACGTTTCCTTTGAGCCTTACCACCTTCTGGAACCCCAGCAATAAAGCCTTACCATTAAACATCCCTGTTGTTACATCCTTCTGTACTGCAGCACCCAAATGCAGGTTGCAAAGTGGCAAAGCCAAAGCTTTGAGTGCTTAGGGCTTGCTCCCTTACTACCAGGAGGAAGGTTTGTAATGGAACTCACAAAAGGAATGCATAACAGAAAGGAGACGTGATGAATGAACACCATAGTTTAATAGGCTGCGTTTGCTGACAACGCAACCACTGGGTGGCGCAGTACTAGCACATGCGCCAATGCAGTCTCTTGCACTGAAACATCACAGTCCGCGACGTTCAGGCAGCTGCCAGGATTCAAGATGATGCTGCTCAGTTTATCACAGAAAAACAAATTCAGCCCAAAAATCCCTTCAATGTCTGCCATCGCCGCCTCCATCCCACCCCCAATAGTCCCTCGCTCCTACCTCCTGCCATTGCACTCCTTTCTATCGGGCCCTCCTGCACCTATCTTCTCGCTGCTGGCTCCCCGCTGCCTTCCCTTAAGCACTAGATCCAGCCTCCACCCCTCCCCCCCCAACCCGCCCCACCCCACCACCTCAGCTGCTCGCTGCAGACCGCCAGACTGCCTTCCCGCTTCCCCTCCCGTCGGCCGATTGTTTCCTGCTCCTCACTTTCTGCCTCCACCCTCCTCTCTGACCGCTCGCTGCCTGCTTCCCCACCGCCCCCCCCCTCCTCCAGCTATGGGCTACAGGCCATGGCGCTTTGCTCCTCTCGGCCACTCGCTCCCACGTTCGATCGTTCTCTGTGTGCCGCCCGAAGAAGCAAGGCGGGCCACGAGGGATGATGAATCGATGTAGGAGTGAGTGGCTGAGAGGAAGGAAGTGGTGCAGCCGAGAGATATCGGCTGGATGAGGGCGGGGTAGCGGCTGGAGGGTGGGGGGAGCGGTACGTGAGGAGTGAGGAACAATCAACCGAGGGGAGTGGGGAGGGGGAGCACAGTGACGAGCTCTAGACGAGCGGCTGAGGGGGGGAAGCAGCCAGTGAGGAGGGGAGGGGCGGGCGAGAAAGCGGCGAAGCCTGGAGCGAGTGGCCGAGGGGGAAGAGCGGCCAGTGAAGGGAAGCAGGCAGGGGGAGCGAGTAGCTGACTTGGAGGGAATGAGTGGTGGGGCTGTGCGTCCCGCGCATACGCCAATAAGTACTGACAAGATGTAGGCTGCACATGCGCAGCATCTCACTGAGAGCAAGAGACCGTTCATGCATGTGCACAGTTTGGAGTGCTCTGATGACGTCAGCAGGCCTCTGCGTTGTCAGGAGTCACTTTGATTTTAATAACATGTGACAACCATTGCAACAAGTCCTTTTTTGCAGCATTATCGCCACCTGTGATCCTATATGTGTTTTTCTTAAGTCATTTGTGGGTGTTTCTATGTGGGTGCTGCTATGTGATGCTCCCCCTGCACTGTCAGCTGAGGCAGAGGGAGGGTGCTGACCTTGCTGCCCTCTGGCTTGGGATGACCTTGGCAGCCATCCTTTGGCTGCCTGAGGCCTAATGGGCCCTGGAACACTGAGGGCCTCCTGCAAAGGTGCAGAGACAACCTCAGTCGGCGGGGATGATGGAAGCGCTGGCGTCACTGGCAGAGGGGCTTTGGAGCCACTGTCTGCACCAGGAGTACCCTGAGAGAAACTCCCTGATGCAGCAGGCAGCTGCTCCTCTCCCCTTATCAGACACACTTGTACCTTCCTGCTGACCTGAGAGGGACATGGATCTGGTGGAGATACCTGGTGCCTCGTCCCCCTCTTGCCTTGCCACTGCTGCAACGAGCTCATGGAAAAAGTGATGGTGTGCAGGTCTGTGCACATCTCCGGCAGCCACTGATTGGTCTGCTGGATGTGGCTTTCCAGACACACAGTTGGCAGAGACAGTGCAGCACTCAAAGCCTGGCTGGACTCCTCCATTGTTCATGCTTGGTTATGCAAAGCTTCTGGCATTTCTGTCAGATGTTGCCTCACTTCTCGCTGCAACTGCAACATTTCCTGTGTTGCCACCGAAATCAGAGGTGCCTCATCAGCCTGGGCCTCAGCAAGGCCGTGGCCTCCCACAGCCCTCTGACTGCCTGTAGCTTGGCCTTTCACAGCCTCCATCAGCTGCTCTTGTGCTTCTGTGCTGTGCTCACCAGGTTGTGTACCCATCTCTAAATGTGCATGACTACCCACTGATGTGAGAATATCGGTGCTGGGAACTCTCGCCTTTCCCTTGCAGCCTGGAGCAGAGTCTGGAGGGAGGCATCACTGAACCATGTGGCCACCTGGGATCTTCCTTCTGCCATTCTGTCCACAGGCTTCCAAACGGATGCCTTGCAGTCCTGAATGAAAGGGCTCTGATGAGGCTCTGAACAGTCAGGCAGGGGCTCAATTGAGGCTCTAAGCAATCAGGCAGGGGCTGTCCGCTGTTTAAGTATGGTGCCTGTAGCTTCTGCAGCATCACCTGCCACCTCATTCTCTGCTTCTGCTGCTGCCTTCACCCTCTCAGTGGACAACCCCCGCTGTGGCTGGCCACTGCTCAATTGCGTTCAGCTGGCCGCTGCTTGCTGCAACAGATGCCACTCCCGCTTCCGGTCCTGATGTCGGGACCTGTGGCCTAGAAATAAACCTCATCCCAATGTTTCAGGTCTGTGACTTTTATTAGTACTGGGAAAATTCCACCTGACTAGAGGAAGTCATCCTAGAGGTTGGAAATCCCAATTTGCCAGACTTTAGCACTAGAGTGGCTTGCAGACCACTTTGAAGTTGTGTCCTCCCTATTTTACACTGGAAGTTCTCAAGGAATGTTTCTGTAATTAACATTACAACAGCAGTCTATAAGTAGGGGCAACCCTTCTCAATGGTTTCTAGAACTTGAAAAGAACATAGACAAGTTGGTGGAATGGGCGGACAAGTGGCAGATGAAGTTCAATACAGAGAAATGTGAAGTAATTCATTTTGGTAGAGAAAACATGGGGAGACAATATAAAATAAAAAGTACAATTCTAAAGGGGGTGCAGAAAAAAGAGGGACTTAGGTGTATATGTGCATAAGTCATTGAAGGTGACAGGACAGGTTGAGAGAGCAATTAATAAAGCATACAGTATCCTAGGCTTTATTAATAGGGGCATAGAGTACAAGACCAAGGAGGTTGTGTTAAACTTGTATAAGACACTAGCTCGGCCACAGCTGGAGTATTGCGTACAGTTCTGGGCTCTGCGCCTTAGGAAAGACGTGAAGGCATTGGAAAGAGTACAGAAAATATTCACAAGAATGGTGTCAGGATGAGGAACTTCAGTTATGAGGATAGATTGGAGAAGTTGGTACTGTTTTCCTTAGAGAAGAGAAGGCTGAGAGGTGATTTGATAGAGGTATTCAAGATCATTTGGACAGAGTAGATGGGGAAAAACTATTATCACTTGTGAAAGGATCAAGAACGAGAGGGCACAGATATGATGTAATTTTTAAAAGAAGCAAAAGCGACATGAGGAAAAACTTTTTCACGCAGCAAGAGGTTAGGATCTGGAATGCCCTGCCTGAGAGTGCGGTGGAGGCAGGTTCAATCGCGGCCTTCAAAAGGGAATTAGACTGTTATCTGGAAAGAAAGAATGTGCAGGGTTATGGAGAGAAGGCAGGGGAATGGCACTAGGTGAATTGCTCATTCGGAGAGCCGATGCAGTCACGATGGGCTGAATGGCCACCTTCTGTGTTGTGGCAATTCTGATTCTGTGATCTTATGCCAGCAATGAAATTGAGTTTTTCTAAATGTGGAAGAAACATAAACTGAGAATATCATGTCAGTCTTTGAAATGGAGGAGGGGAGCTCAAGTTGCTTTGTCTTGGTTTTCCATCCCCTTTAAACAATATTTTGCCATATCTTATTCTTTCATTTATCACAACCAATACACACTAAAAATACCATTAAGTAGAGGAGTGTATAATTACCTGTGGCATTAATCATGGCTCCACAAGGAAAGAATCGGCCTCCCCCTCCACTTGCTTACCTTCTGGAAGACCCTCCTGAGACTCCTTCGCTTTCTCACCTCCTTGCCAGCGAATCTTCCTTTGGCATAGGCCAGCTGCCTCCTAATGCCTGAACTTCCACTCCCACCAGGGAGTGACATGGAGATGAGGCCCATGAATTAAATGTGTCTGGGTCTCATGCTGTCAATATCAGACCTGTTTGGCACTCCCCATTTACCTCCTCCGTTCCTCATCCCCACCCCACCCCCAACTCTGAATCCTGATTCCAGTAAAAAAATGTCCCTTACGATTCTGCAGAGTACCAGAGAGATTCAGCACTAAAGCTTTTGTTGAAGACAAAGCTATGTGTTTTCTAGGGGGAAATGAATTTACCATATTGAGTATCATCAATCTTATTGACTTGGAGAAATGTCTTTTTGAGAATCAACACTGTTTCTGAATCTTAATAAATAATGTTTGTCAAAAGTGAAATCAAAATATAAATTTTAAAAATACATTCATAGTTTTAGTTCACTTCAGCTCTTTGGAGGATTGCTTTGACTGCAGCATATATAATTTCCCAATAAAATAAATGTAAATACAGTTTCTTGGGCATAGACTTTTGTAGGCTCGAGTCTAAAAAATCGATCCACAGTTTCCAGACACAGCACACGTCTGTGTCTGTGATACAGTGCTAAGGCTAAGTGTTTGTGTATTGACTTTTTTTCTTAAGAGTTATATTAATTGCGATCAGACTGGTGTGATTGACAGCTTAGGTGAGGGTGCAGGAGTCAGTGTAATTAGAATGACCTGCATTCGGTAACTGTCTTAGAGCACTAAAAAGGTGGGCCTTAGGAAGAGTAGCCTCGGACTGGGGGTCATACACATCATAAAGAAGCTGAAACCATGTGAAGCAAGGAGTGGTATTTAAAGTCTGCTTTTCTTCTTTTTCTTCAAGAAGAAATAATTGTTCCCTTAGGTGATTTCCAATAGCAACTTTGAATGTTTCTTTCCACAAATATTTTGAAATCATTTGATTTCAGCTCATCCCTTTGAGACCTGCCTGTTGCAGTAAAATTGAAAATTCACCACAGTTACAAATATTTTGCTTATTCAGAAAATGCTGCAAATAAAATAATACTTCTGCGTAATTCATTTATTCTACCTTATATTTGTTTTAAATGTTCGCGGAACATTTAAGGGAAAGCTCCATCAAATTTTTCTTTCCTTTCCATTGTTCCCTTCTCTGCTGATGGTTCTGATTTATACTGCAGTACTGTAGGCACTGGCTGCCTTCCTGCACCATGGCCAAGTTAAAATCCTTCCTGTGGAAGCCCAGGTAATGAGTGCTGACAGGTGGTTTTAGCATGGGAGCCATCACAGTGGAGCACAATGTGGTCTTCATTCAACATCTAAACATGGGAATTTTCTAACCAGGATCACTGGGTAGTAATGAGAAATGAAAATAGAGGTTGATTGTTTACATTCCTCATCCAGGAGCACTGAGGTCAATTATAGAACCTATATTACTCTTCAAGTGTGGATCAACTGATACAACGCAGATCAGAATTAGAACTATAGAAGGTAACTTTGACTTTGGGTGATAGTGTAAAATGGATGATCATGATTCAGCAGAGAGGTGAATAACATGCATTTGAATTGATGTCACCCATTTTACACGATCACCCAAAGTCAAAATTACCCCTGCAATCTTTCTGGTTTGGATCGTCCCGTTATATACTGGGACAGCTTTTTATCAATTTGGTCATTGGGTAACAGAACAAATGTATTATTAATGCACAACACACACCTTCAAGATTGAGCTCGAAATACAATTTAGTTTTTATCAGTTGACCTGCACAGTTCAAAGCTTCAAAATGAATGCTTTTTCATACTGAAAAGTACCGACTATCTCCTTTGCAGAGCTGGTTTCTCCCGTTTCCACTCCTTCCCGCCTCTCCTGAAGACACTGCAGCAATTTTCATCTGACAAATGCCCAATTCGCACTGAAAAATGGGGCAATAGGCAAACAATTTTTTTGTGTCAGCTGTGTCTCAGATGGTAGCACTCTTGTCTCTGAGGCAGACGATTGTGGGTTTAAGTCCCACTCCAGGACCTGACTGCACCAATCTAGGCTGACACTCCAATGCAATACTGAGGGACTATTGCACTGACAACATTACAACAGTGACGGTAAAGCACTTTGGGATGTCCGGAGGTTGTAAAAGCTGCTATCTAAATGCAAGTTTTTCTTTTCCACCACCAGTTGGCTGCCCAAGGCACACCAGACTTGATCTTTAAGCAGGTCTCAAAATAGGTAACCATGACAAAAGGTCTAAACTATTTTAATTGGAGTAATATACTGTGTGTAGGACCCTACTAAAATTCTCAAGAACCAATGGGGGAAGCATGAGTCCATTGGAACTGGACATGCAAGTAACATTCATGCCACACAAGTGCCAGACAATGACCATCTCCAACAAGACAGAATCTAACCATCTCCTATTGATGTTCAATGGCATTACCATCACTGAATTCCCCACTATCAACATCCTGGGGGTCACCATTGACCAGAAACTTAACTGGACCAGCCATATAAATACTGTGGCTACAAGAGCAGGTCAGAGGCTGAGCATTCTGAAGCCAGTAACTCACCTACTGGATCCCCAAAGCCTGTCCACCATCTACAAGATGCAAGTCAGGAGTGTGATGGAAAACTGTCCACCTACTGGATGAGTGCAACTCCAACAACACTCAAAAAGCTTGACACCATCCAGGCCAAAACAGCCCACTTGGTCAACACCCCACCCACTACCGTAAACATTCACTCCTTCCACCATTGGTGCACAGTGGCTGCAATGTGCACTACAGCAACTCCCCAAGGCTTCTTCAACAGCACCTTCCAAACCTGCAACTTCTCCTACCTAGAACAGGGGTTGGCAACCATTTTCTACCTGCAGAGCCTGTTCAAAAAAATTTACCTAAAAAATGATTGGGAGCTGCAAGACGAAAGTTTGGCATTTCTAAACCAAATACATGGCAAATTGCCAAGTATCTCTGGTAGAACGCATAACTTGTATATATAATAAATAAAATATATGTATTGAATTTATATATCAATTGAAAAAAAAACTTAAAATAGAACTAACTAAATTATCGCTTTTTTGAGTCTTTTTTCTTGGTCTCTGCAGTATATGCCTGTTCAGATTTTATGTGTAAATTTGCATGAATTATGTATAACCATACTTGAAAAGAAAATGTAAAAATGGTGAATCATATTAATTTAATGGAAAAATAGCACTATTCCACTTTGAATAAAAAAAGTAATAAGAAATTTACATATAAAACTGAAAGAATGCTTTTTGTCTTTGTGTTTTTATAACAGATCTTGTGATAAATGAAATTTTTTTAACGATAATTTTGTCAGTAAAATCACCTTTAAAACAAACATTAACTTGAGATGCGCAGAATTAAGACAATTTTTTCGACTATTGATTCTAGTGATTAAAAAAAGCTTCTGATAGCACATTCAGAATAATTTACCATCTAGGCTATATTAGAAACAATGGGCTGAATTTTACCAGCCTCTCGACGCTGTGGGTCGTGGCAGTGGGGGGGGGGCCCGTAAAATTCAGCGTAGAGAGGCCCTCCTCGACCCCCGTGTGGAGTTCCAAGGTGAGAACCGGGTGGGGAGGGGGGAGGAATAAAATTTTCAGGGAAGGAGCAGTGGAGGAGTGGGGAAAACAGTTTAAATTGGCCTTGGGGATGGTGGGAAGGGGTTGAAGGACAAATGTTCGAAGGATTGGGGGGAAAGTTCGAGTATGTCAATAAGGGCCAATTAAAAGACCATTTGTTGGGGGGAGGTGTTAGGGAAGGGCCCCCGTATACTAATTGTTTATTTTTAAAAAAAATCAGGACTACTGTAATTTAAAAAATTAAAATCTCTGCTCAGGACTTAAAGCCCTTTAAAAATGGTGCCAGTGCCTGTGCGGTGGTGCGGGATGCTGTTGACGGGGCCGTGGCGGCTGCCCCCTCTATGTCATTGGGAGCGGCCGCCCCGCTCCCTCTGTTTAAACCCCATGTGTAATATCGTGGGGGCTGTGTGGCAGCACTTCCATGTCGGAAGGCCGCAGCTCTCTCAGCGCACTACCGCGGAGCATGGCGCGCCAATAAAATCCAGCCCAATAATGGTGGCAACCATACAATCTGTTCCTTGAACCAAAGGCGTTATCTATAACCATGGTGTAGCAATGCCACTCAAACAGGTTTATTTAGAGCACGATTGTGTTTCTCATTAGAATAATCATTTGAAACTGTAAAACGCAGCATAATGATTAGCCTTTTATCCCTACAATAAAAACGTGGCTCTTACTTTTCTTGACTTAATTTTTTTTAGGCTTTTTTCATGATAATGCGATCCAACTGGAAAAGGGCAGGAGCCGCAAATGAGAAATTAAAGAGTCTCATGTTGCTGAACCCTGACCTGGAAGAACAAGGACAGCAAAAGCGGGGAACATCACCACCTGCAAGTTCCCTTCCAAGTCACATACCATCCTGGTTTGGAACTATATCGCTGTTCCTTCATTGTCACTAGATCAACTTCATGGATCTCCCTCCCTCACTGCACTGTAGGTGTACCTACACCAAATGGACTGTAGTGGTTCAGGAAGGCAGCTCACCACCACCTTCCCAAGGGCAATTAGGGATGGGCAATAAATGTTGACCTTGTCAGTGATGCCCACATACCATGAATGAATGAAAAAAGCCTAACCAGTGCTGCTTAAATTGACCATCGCAAACTGCTCCAAATATGGCTGAAGAAAGTGGTGCCATTGATTTTTGTTAGGCCAGGAGGGATCTGAGTTCTCCTGGCCTTTTTAAAAATCTTTATATCTTCTGCCAGTTACTCAGTGACCACCCCAACACCTTCCTGACTCATCCCACTTAAAACCCCATTAAGTCATTTTGCAGTTTGGTTTTGCGGAGGATTTTCCACCCCCTGCTCCTGGATCAATGTCAGTACTCGATAAGCGTTGGCAGCTTACCTAAATTATGCAGATGAGGCCCGAGCATGGAAATGCTTTGGGCCTCCGCTGCTGCCATTAGGCAAGTGGTACAAGTGCTCCATGCACTGCCTGGCCAGTATGTCTGTGCAGAAATCAGAGAGTAAGAATAAACAGATCATTTTCAGGATAGCAGGGTATAACCAATGTGGTGCTGCAAGGATCAGTACATGGGCCTCAGTGATTTATAATCTGTATCAATGATGTAGATGAGGGGACTGAGTGCAGTGTATCTAAATTTGAGGATGATACAAAACTAGTTGGGAAAGTAAGCTGTAAAGAGGCTTCAAAGGATCAGTTAAGTGAATGGGCAAGAAGGTGGCAAATGGTATATGTGGGGATGTGTGAAATTATCTAATTTGGTAGGAGGCATAGAAAAGCAGAATATTTTTTAAAAGTTGAGCGATCAGTAAACATTGGTTTGCAGAGGGATTTTGGTGACCTTATACACAAATGACAGAAAGTTAACATACAAGGACAGCAAGTCATTAGGAAGACAAATTGTATATTAGCCTTTCTTGCAAGGGGATCAGAGCATATGAAAAAGGAAGCCTTGCTGCAATTATTTGGGCGTTATTGAGATCACTAGGCTTGACAGGGTCGATGCTGAGAGGCTGTTTTCCCAGTCTGAAGAATCTAGAATCAAGGGTCATAGTTTCAGGATAAGGTATTGACCATATAGGACTGAGATGAAGAGAAATTTCTTCCACCAAACAGTTGTGAATCTTTGGAATTCTGTACCCCAGAGAGCTCTGAATGCTCAGTCGATGAATTTATTCAAGACTGAGATCATTAGATTTTTGGGCACTTAGGGTCTCAAGGGATATGGAGATAGAATGGGAAAGTGGAGTTGATGTAGATGTTCAGCGTTATCCTATTGAATGGTGGAGCAGGCTCAAGGTATTGTAGGGTCTACTGCTTGAGTACTGTGTACAGTTTTGGTCTCTGTTGACTCTGTGGTTTCTGTGCCTGTTAGCACTCCAATATCTCACCCACTATTCCAAATTATAGCTTTGGGATTTTTCTTTGTCTTCGTTGCTTAGCCACATTACTGCTAAAATCATCTTGACCTTGATCTATAGGAAAGTCTCCATAATGTTTTACTCACACTTTGTTTGCTGTTTTTCTCTTCATGCTGTTGTATATTGGCACTACTGCGTGCTCACCACATAGCTTGCTTGCCCCTAACTCCTGCACACTGCTAAGCACTGTTCCTGCTTCTTCAAAAACTTTCTTCTCACATGAAATAGTACTGCCTGCTTCTTGAGTGCACCATAGGAATGCAGCTATTTAGTCAGACAGCTGCAGTGCCATTAATCATGTTGAAAGACTGCAGAGGTACATTCGAGCAACAGAAGAGCCACATGTGGTTGTTGGCCTGCGTGTTTACCACCACTGATCTTGACTCAAAAGAAATAGTGTTCCAAAGGCCACATGATAACAAGTGCAGAGAACAATAGGAACCTGCTGGTGTAGTACTTTGCAGATCTGTGTCATAGAATGGTAGGATAGGTTCTACAAGAGGGAGTTCCCAAATGGCAATTTCTAAATTTTAGCCAAACTAACAAAGGGAGACATTGAGCAGAGACAATGGTATTTCCAAGAGGGAAGTTCGCCCTTCTTCTCTTGCACCTCCTAGCATTCTTTGGAATGATACTGACCTAATGACAAAGGTGACCTTATGAGAGAGAAGCAGTGTATGATGCTGGAAGGTTAAAGAAGAAGGGTAAAACAATTAAAAACAGCAGAATATGTAGGGAAGAGAAGATGGGTTGCAGCATGTACATGACTGCAACACCATAGAGGGGCTATGATGATGTCACTGCATGTAAGAATAAAGATGGTCACTCAGAGCCTCATTGTCTTATATCTTGTGAGAGGCTCCAAGGCATCGTTTGATTTATACACTATTTAGTTTTTTCCAATTCAGACAGGTGAGCTTTCCTGAGATGTTCAATTCAAGGTCATACCTCACCAAATCCAAGATCCTTGGAAGTACCAAATAGAAAACCTGGCATTAAACCCAATACATTCATGAATTATGTTGTTTCTTATATTGCAGGCAAATCTGTAAGGAATTTCAGGACCTATTAAGCCAAGAAAGATCACCTCTGGGATCCTCAAGACCAACTCCGATTCTAGACCTCGATATTCAGAGACATTTAACACATTTTAGGTATTTATTTCTCTTATCATGTTTAAGACTATACTGATAACTGAAATTCTTAGTCGCCTGGTATTGTATCATCAATGGTCAATTACTCTGCTTTTGATATAAACATGGTATTAAACCATATTTTACTAATTGGTGTTTGAAAAACATAGGAACATAGGAACAGGAGTAGACCATTTAGCCCCTCAGGTCTGTTCTGTCATTCAATAAGATCATGGCTGATCTGCGACTTAACACCATATATATTGCATCCATTATAGTCGATTTACTGTGAAATTTCTGGGAAGAAAAGCACACCACTCATGTGGAGCAAGAGGACCAGGAGATTGGTGGCCCAGGCAAAGCCATGAGCATCACAGAAGAAGGCTGGCAGGGCAGCCTACCTGATCAAGGTGTCTATATATTACTTGTAACTTTTTATTCACCTCAGCTAACATTCAGCAAGCTTCACAACTTCAAACTGTATTCTCAAGACTGCCATCTGTTCATGTGCAGCTTCTCAGTGTCATCCTAACTCTTTCTCCTTTTCTCTTTCCTCTAATAACTTCTTAGCACCTAGACACTGCAGAAGAATGCAGCTCGTAGGAGGACACTCCTCCAGAAGTTGCACCATCATTCCTCCCAAGCACCCACACAAACATTGGCACTCTGTGTGGGTTAGGCAATGTTCCAGAGGATATCCACATGGTGGAGCACCCAGCACAAGTGAGCACCAGCAGATACTGGTGCCAGTGGCAGCCCAGGAGAAAGCTCGCCAGAGGAGTGAATTAATCTCCCAGCTCTGTTGAGCAGGACACAGATGTAGATTTCAGGGGCCCAGGCTTGAAAAGAAAACTGCTTGTCTCTCTCAAGTAGTTAGAACAAGTATTTGAAGGCCTGTCAAGAGTTTCAGCACTACGGCTGAAAGTATGAAGGATTCTGCTTCCATTCTATTTAGTGTCATCTTGAATGATATCTCGAGGGACACTGCAGCCATTTCCTCACAAAGGAAGTCATTGTCACCAGCCTTTTCTGCTTTACTGAAGCTCAAACCACTGCCGTGTAAGCTCTGGGCTCCACCATGGAGAGACTGATGGTCTGAATAGATAGGGGTTTTCAAGGAGTTACTCATCTTCTAAAATCTCCTCTCTCACACATCAGTGGAAGTGATGAACCCCAGCCCCAAGGGGGTGGCAGTGACCTCTCTCAGAATACCCACATGTCTATTCTTTCACCATCTCCCTCAACCAATACCCATCATGGTGCCAGCAACTGAGCTGGGCCAGACAGCACTGGCAGCTGCTAAGGTGCAACAACTTGAAGCCGGGCCATCAGAAGCTCAAACACCTAGAAGTCACCGGCCACGAGCATTTTAAGGATCCCCACGTGGTCAAAAACAACCATCCACCGGTGTTTCTTCTTATAAGAAAGACACTATGGGCTGAATTTTATCCGGGTGCTGTGCTCTGCGGTGGCGCACTTTAAACTCAGCGGGGTGCCCGCATTTAGTGGCTGCCGCAGAGCCCCTGTGATATTATGCGCTGGGGCTCATTAGCATGACTGCGCCTCCCCTCCCCCCCCCCCCCATATTACGTGGGGAGAGGCCGGACATTCGGCGCAGTGAGGAACCCTTTGACAGCTGTGCAGCAGGTCCTGGGGACCTATTTCAAGCGCTCCAGCACCTGCTTCCTGACAGCTGTCAAAGAAATACTTACCTGACTGATGAAGAGTGGGGCTGCTGTCAATCTGGCAGCAAAGCAAAAAGTGCTGCAGAAATCCAGCAGGTCAGGCAGCATCTGTGGAGAGAGAATCAGAGTTAACTTGTCCAAGTTCACAGACCTGAAAGTTAACTCTGCTTCTCTCTCCGCAGATGCTGCCTAACCTGCTGAGTGACCCCAGCACTTTCCACTTTGCTGCCACATACTTACCCTGCTGTGTCCCAGTGTCCTGTGAAGTTGCAATCCTCTTCTTTCACTCAAGTGTAACATTCCTTCTTGTAGACATGCTGCACCTGCGTGAATAATCTTAATTTTGCACATTCCAGGATGTGGGACTGAAATAGACCATAAAAAGTATTACAGAGGTTTACAGAGAACAGACTGACACAAATGGGAATGCACAGGTGTCACAGCAATGTAAATACATCTTTCACTAAATGTTCCTTTTCTCTGTGTGAATAATGTGTGCCAATGTCACATCCCTTTGCACCATTGGTCCTCAGGGGAGCCAATGTATGCAATAACATCATTGCCACGCCACCATTACTCATGAGCATCTCCACAGATGAAGTGACATGGACATTGGCTCAGTCAGCTGCTGCCTCTAATGGTTTACACAGGGATGCTGCAGATTTGGACTGGTGCACAGCAGGTGAGCGAGGGTGATGTGTGGCTTGTAGAGCTCATGTCAGTTCCTATGGAGCAGAGAGCCTCTGTCTGATAAACCACTGCCCTACATTCCTCGCTCACTGCTAGCCCTGCATGCAGAGCATGGGTGCTATCTGCCCGTGTAGCTCCTCAGCGTCCTCATAGTCCGGGGAGGAATCCTGTTGACATCTCTCCTCATCATGCCAGGCCTTTGAGTGTGTAGTTGTGCAGAGCAGCAAAGAAAGGAGCTGGCCTTTTCAGCCCGTAGCACAGGGCATCATCCTATCCATACAGGCATTGAAATCGCTCTTTCAGCATGCCAATCTCTTGCTCAGTGATGGCTCTTGTAGCTCAGTGGCTAGCGTTCTATCTGTCCTCTCCAGCAGTGGTAGACTGTCTCACTGGTGTCGGGAGCCATGTCTGCAAAGGATAGCCCTAATCTCCAAGAAGCCACCCCTCCATCTGAGACAGTTCAATGACCAGCGGTGGCAGCTGGGACTGGTGCAAGACCCAGGTGTCATGGCAGCTGCCTGAGAAGCAGTCACACACTCGGAACAAGCATCTGCGGTGATCACATACTAGCTTCACCTAGATTGAGAGGGCTCCTTTTATGGTGACATCTGCAGGTGGTAGCCTGGCGGGAGGTTTGATGGCCACATGAGTGCAGTCTATGAACATTACAACCTATGGTTCTCCGGCAATGGTGCCAGAACCAATGGCCCTCTGGGTCTGGCTGTGAGAATCCGTCCTGAAGTGGACAAACTCACTGGCCCTCCGGTGCAGGGTACTGGTGACCTCCCTGATGTAGCGGTGCACTGCTGACTGTGTGTCCTCACTAAGGGCTCTGGTGGGCTCTTAAAAAGCTGCAGAGGTGTCAGGCTGAGAACTGCTGCCACTAAGAGGAACAAAGGCATGGGATGTCCACCGGAGCCCATGGGCTGCAGGTCATCTTTGAGCAGGGCACAGAGACGTGTCACCATCCTCTCTACATGAGCAACTACCTCCAACACTGGTGCTCTGACATCTGATGGCATGTCATGTGGGGCCTATAGATGCACAGCAATCGTGATGACGGGCTCCCCTTGGAGGCTGCTGCTCACGACCGGGAGCCTCCAGGTGGATCGCACCTGCCTGTTGATTTTGTCTCTGGCACATATGGATCCTCACTGGTAGAGGATCACACAATGTAGGATAAGCCATACCTATTTCCATGTGATAAATAAAGTTGAACCCTTCATGTATTCGAAGGTTCCTAACAGAGCAGGGATTGGGGTTGACGGGTACATCAGCTGCTTTCTTGAATCAACTATGTGGCGTGCCATGGCATTGCCCATCTTGGCCAACACTCAGAGTGGTACAGCATGACCACATCAAGATCCTATCAGCTGAATCAATTGCCCCACCATCCATATAACCTTAATGCTCCTGCCCTTTCTGGCACCCTCCCCACACACAGGGTGCCTAGTGTGCCATTGCACCTCACAAATATGAACAAACACAGAGCGTACACTGTTAATGGAGGGAGGGTACACAGTACCCTCCAGTAATCCCAGACCCCCTCCCTTTAAGAATGCAGTGAGACCCCTGTGGATTCCCCCCTCCCTCCTCCCTACCAGTATGCAGATTGAAACCCTGTAATCACCCCCTCCGTCCTCCCTTTAAGAATGCAGAGACCCCTGTAAGGCCCCCCACTCTCCTCCCTTTAAGAATGCAGAGTGAGACCCCTGCAATCTCCCCTTCCCTCCTCCCTTTAATAATGCAGAGTGAGACCCCTGTATATCACCCCTCCCTCCTTCCTTTACGGATGCAGAGTGAGACTCCTGCAATCCCCCCTTCCCTCCTCCCTTTAATAATACGGAGTGAAACCCCTGAAAAGGAATTTACTTTCTGCCACAAAACTTTCTGCCTCTGTTGACCCGCCGGCTTTTCAAATCGTGAATGGGACGGCACGTGACGTCCGCCCGTTCAGTGAAAAATCAGGAAGTGTCCATGGAGAGGCGGCGAGCTGTATTATCTGCAGAGGTAAGTACCGGTTAATATATTCTAATTGTGGTGCCGCCACTATGTGGCGGGGGGCTGCACCAAGGCCCCCCCGCTACCAGTAATGTGCGGCAGGCCCTTCTCGACGCTGTGGGTCGAGGCAGGCCTCCCCCCGGCGTCGAGGGGCCAGTAAAATTCAGCCCTATGTGTTGACACTTGGGTGAGAAATGAATTTTCGGCAATTGTTCTGAGGTTTAAATTCATCATCTTATTCAAATTTGGCACTTTGATCTGCAATGTATTTTTATAGCAGCTTTGAATCTGTGGTGTCAGTATATCATTGATTGTGGGGAGATGCTGATGTCATGGTAATGTCACTGGACTGGTGCTCCAGAGACTCAGGCTAATACCTGGGGATATGGATTCAAATCCCACCACGACAGCTGGTGAAATTTCAATTCAATTAATTAATAAAAATCTGGAATTGAAGCTAGTCTCGGTAATGGTACCATGAAACTATCATCAACTGTCGGAAAAGATCATCTGGTTCACTACTGCCCTTTAGGGAAGGAAATCTGGCGTACTTACCTGGTCTGGCTTACATGTGCCTCCAGACCCACAGCAATGTGGTTGACTCTTAACTGCCCTCTGAAATGGCCTAGCAAGCCACTCAGTTGTCAAGGGCAATTAGGGATGGGCAACAAATGCTGGTCTTGCCAGCGATGCCCACATCTCATGAAAGAATCAAAAATAAGTAAATAAAAGCTGGCTGAATGATTTCAGCATTCTTTCATACAGAATCAAGGGAACGGTATAGGATGTAACAATAGCTGTTTATGCAGAGAAGCTTTGAATAACTTCTCAGGGCAGAAGAATGAGCAAGTTACTGAACTATCTCAGCAATTAATATCCCTCACATCTTTCTGCAAGATGCTGAGATGGCTCTCCTTTTTCTGCTGTGTCCTCACTTTCCCCTTGGTCTGCCTCATCCAATGGTGACTACTTCCACTATTGTGCCTCCTTCAAATGCAAGGCTCCCTGTATGGCAAGGTAATGTAGGATGCAGCACACCACAATGATGCAGGAGACTCTTTCTGGAGCATATTGTGGAGAGCCCCCCTGAGCTGTTGAGACACCTGAATCCCTGCTTCAGCAACCCCTTGATGTGCTCAATAATGAAACTGGTGGTTGCCTGGCTTTTGATTACACTCATTTTGCTCAGGAGTGGTAGGGTTGCAGAGAGATATCATTAACCATGGGATGACTTGTCCCCCAGCGACACTCTACCACATTCATAGAAGGGTTGAAAATCGAGCAGATGGTAGAATGTTACAGGATAAATGCATCATGACAGCTGCCAGACTCCCTTGCACAAGCTTGCATGATCCTGTTTCTGCGATTGGAGACTAAAGGATATCAATAGAATGGTAGCCTTTTCTGTTCACAAATGCTGCTGTTTGGTATTCTCATGTTCTGAAGGCAGCACGTGAGCAGTCCATGATACTCTGGATGCAAGGGAAGCTAACCATTCCTGCTAATTGCCAAACCCCTCTGGTTGACTGTTGAGGTCAATGGGGAAGGTGATGTATTGGTCACTCCTGGCAAACAGGATGCTGGTAAGCTGCTTAATGCAGCTATGCATTGGAGATTGGGAGTTGTGGGAGATGTCCCTGTAGACTGGAAGGAGCCAGTGGTAAAGAAGTTAAGAGCTGTAGCAGTTTTTAAAACAATTGGGGAAGCATGGCCCCCTGGTCCAACAGGCAGCAGTTCCTGTAACAGGAAGCTACAGGGATCTGCAACAGCCTGTCTGGAGAAGGGAGGCCTCCTGATGCACTGCACTTCATGTAGATCCAAGAAAGTGACTCCTGGCTTGTACACCCTGTGCTGGGTATGATCTCCTGTGAGCAACTCCCCTTCTAATAGGCAATACTGCTCATCTGCCTCCAACTTCAAATTGAAACTGGCTTTAATAGCACTCATGATGAATCTCAGAAAGACGTGATCTGGAATCTGGAATGTTGCTTGGCAAATCATACAGCTTAAAAGCACACTGACTCCATGATCCACTTACCTATAGATGGATGCCTGTTTAAATACTGCTTCAGCTAGGTTTTACTGGGCAGGCCTTCTGCAATTTCATGTTAAAGTGGCATTGGGGTCCTAACTGAGTCACAAAGACCCCAACTTCCACAAATTCATGAGGACCCCACCTGCTTCTGGAGGGCACAGTGGATGATTCAGAGAACTGTGCAATTAAGATAGCAATGGAGGGAATGCATTAGGAACACCCCAGTAAGTATCTAATGGGTTTTTAACCACCCACCCATCTTGATCACATCTGACGCAGCAGATTAATATTGATCTAACTTGTGTTAAACTGGCTGATGGCCTGATGCTCCAATGAA
Source organism: Heterodontus francisci (assembly GCF_036365525.1). Lineage (NCBI taxonomy): Eukaryota > Metazoa > Chordata > Chondrichthyes > Heterodontiformes > Heterodontidae > Heterodontus > Heterodontus francisci. The sequence goes on from NC_090373.1 coordinate 131,326,313, forward strand.
ATTTGTACTGGTCGAACAGATCTGCCTTCTACTGTCTCTGAGCCCAGGCAAGGCTTTTTGGCACCAGTGTCATGAATAGGCTTTGTAGCTATTTTTTCAACATTAATTACAGTGAGTAGATTTTCTTATCAAGAAACTCCTCTTTATTTGGTTTGAGAACCTTTCTGACTATAATAGAGGAGAATATCTGGTCCTTACCACATTGCTGTTTGTTGGAACTTGCTGTGCGCAAATTGGCTGGCGCATTTCCTGCATTACAACAGCGTCTACGGACAGGACTTTTGCCCTGATATCAGAGCATAAATGGAGCTGGGTGGGCGTGTAATTTTGTGCCACTAGACGACATGTCAGTTTACCAGCATGATTCCACCCCGAGCCATTTTCCTGGAGGCCGGATTGAGGGCGGAACGGCTACCTGCCAGCAAGTGATGGGTAGCTAGTTAAGCTAATTAAGAAGCCAATTATAGCCAATGATCCGGGGCAGACTGGAATTGTCCAGTTGACCTGCAGGCCCCCTGCAGCGTTAGGAGAAGAGCAGCTACCTGAAGGCGGCCTCCCAACGGCACACAGGGGGCCAACACTTCAGGATGACTTTGAGGCCCTCTTTCTTATTGAGTCAGCATCAACACAGCACAGAAGGAGACCATTCAGCCCATTTGAATCCATGCCAGTTCTCTGTAGAGAAATCCAAATGGTCCCATGCTCATACATTATCCCCGTGGTCTTGCAAGTTGATTTCCCTTAAGTGCCCGTCCAATTTCTTTTCAAAATCATTCATTATTTCTGCTTCCACCACCCTCATAGGCAGCGAGTTCCAGGTCATTGCCACTCACTGTGTAAAAAAGTTCTTCCTCGCATCACCCCGACATCTCTTGCTCAAAACTTTAAATCTGTGTCCCCTAGTCCTGATACCATCAGCTAATGAGAAAGCTTTCCTTTGTCTACCTTATCTAAACCTGTCATGATCTTGTACACTTCTATCAAAACTCCCCTCAATCTCCTATGCTTCAAGAAGAATGACCACCCCGTCTCCAACCGAACCTTGTAGCTAATATCCCTCATGCTTAACAAATCTACAAATTTTTGAGGATGTAACTAGTAGATAAGATAAGGGAGAACCAGTGGATGTGGTGTATCTGGATTTTCAGAAGGCTTTTGATAAGGTCCCACATAAGAGGTTAGTGCGCAAGATTAAAGTACATGGGATTGGGGGTAATATACTGGCATGGATTGAGAATTGGTTGACAGACAGGAAACAGAGAGTAGTAATAAATGGGTCTTTTTCCAGGTGGCAGGCAGTGACTAGTGGGGTACCGCAGGGATCAATGCTTGGGCGCCAGCTATTCACAATATATATTAATGACTTGGGTGAGGGAACTAATGTAATATTTCTAAGTTTGCAGATGACACAAAGCTGGGGGGGAATGTGAGTTGTGAGGAGGATGCAAAGAGTCTCCAATGTGATTTGGATAAGTTGGGTGAGTGGGCAAATGCATGGCAGATACAGTATAATGTGGATAAATGTGAGGTTATCCACTTTGGTTGTAAGAACAGAAAGGCAGATTATTATCTGAATGGTGATAGATTGGGAAAGGGGGAGGTGCAACAAGACCTGGGTCAAGCATTCAGGTGCAGCAGGCAGTTAGGAAGGCGAATGGTACGTTGGCCTTCATTGCAAGAGGATTTGAGTACAGGAGCAAGGATGTCTTACTGCAGTTATACAGGGCCTTGGTGAGACCATATCTGGAGTATTGTGTGCAGTTTTGGTCTCCTTATCTGAGGAAGGATGTTCTTGCCATGGAGGGAGTGCAAAGAAGATTTACTAGGCTGATTCCTGGGATGGCAGGATTGACGTATGAGGAGAGATTGGGTCGACTAGGCCTATATTCACCAAAGTTTAGAAGAATGAGAGGGGATCTCATAGAAACCTATAAAATTCTAACAGGACTAGACAGGCTAGATGCAGGGAGGATGTTCCCGATGGCTGGGGAGTCCAGAACCAGGGGTCACAGTCTCAGGATACGGGGTATGCCATTTAGAACCGAGATGAGAAGACATTTCTTCACTCTGAGGGTGGTGAACCTGTGGAATTCTCTACCGCAGAAGGCAGTGGAGGCCAAGTCATTAAATATATTCAAGAAGGAGATAGATGTAATTCTTAATGCCAAAGGGATCAAGTGATATGGGGAGAAAGTGGGAACAGGGTACTGAATTAGATGATCAGCCATGATCTTTTTTGAATGGCGGAGTTGGCCCAAAGGGCCAAATGGCCTATTCCTGCTCCTATTTTCTATGTTTCTATCCCTGGAACCATTCTGGTAAATCTCCTCTGCACCCTCTGAAGGACCCTCACATCCTTCCGAAAGTTCAGTGATCAGAACTGCACGCAGTACTCTAGTTGTGGCCTAACCAGACCTTTATAAAGGTTCAGCATAACTTCCCTGTTTTTGTACTCAATACCTCTATATATCAATTTGGCCAGAGCTAAGGAACAAAAAAGGTGCAATTACATTGCTCAGTGTTGTCTATAGGCCACCAGCTAGTGGAAAGGATGTGGAGGAACAAATTTGCAAGGAAATTAGAGAGGTGCAAAAATTATAGGGTAGTTATAATGGGGACTTTAATTATCCAAGCATAGACTGGGATACTAGTAGTATAAAGGACGGTGAGGGGCAAGGGTTCCTTGAGTGTGTTGAGGAAAGTTTTCTACAGCAGTTTTCTCCAATGAGAAAGGAGGCACTGCTAGGCCTGGTTCTTGAGAATGAGGTGGGCCAAGTGGATCAAGTATCAGTAGGAGAGCGTTTAGAGGACAGTGATCACATCATAAGGTTTAGGCTGACTATGGAAAAGGACTAAGAATAATCCAGAGTAAGAATAATTAACTGGGGGAAAGCCAACTTCAATGGGGTAAGAATGGAGCTGGGGCGAATAAATGGGAGTCAAAAGTTGGCAGAAAACCGGTAGCTGAACAATGGGTTACCTTCAAAGAAGAGATAGTTGGGGCAAAGTCATGGTATGTTCCCACAAAGGGAAAGGTAGGACAACAAATCCAGAGCTCCCCGGATGACAAAAGAGATAGAGATTAAAATAAAGAAGAAAAAGTAAGCTTATGACAGATGCCAGGTAGAAAATACTATTGAGAACCAGGCTGAATATAGAAGGTCCAGAGGGGATGTGAAAAAGCAAATAAGAGAAGCAATGAGAGAGCATGAAAAGAGACTGGCAACTAACATAAAAAGAAATCACAAAGTTTTCTCTAGGCATATAAATAGTTAAAGGGTGGTAAAAGGAGGAGAGAGGCCACTTAGGGACCCTAAAGGGGATTTACACATGGAGGCATAGCTGAGGTATTAAATCAAAACTTTGCATCTGTCTTTACCAAGGAAAAATATGCAACCCAGGCAATGGTGAAAGAGAAAGTAATTCAGACACTAGAAGAGTTTAAAATTGATAAAAAAGGATATATTAGATAGGCTATCTGTACTTAAAGTGGACAAAAAACCAGGACCAGATGAGATGCGTCCAAGGATACTGAGGGAAGTGAGGGTGGAAATTGTAGAGGAACTGACCATAATTTTTCAGTCTTCCTTAGACTCAGGGGTGGTGCCAGAGGACTGGAGAATTGCAAACGTTACACCTTTGTTCAGAAAAGGGTTTAAAGGTGAGCTCAGCAACTATAAGCCAGTCAGTTTAACTTTGGTGGTGGGGAAACTTCTAGAAAAAATAACTCGGGACAAAATTAATAGACACATGGACAAATGCAGGTTAATTAAGGAAAGCCAGCATGGATTTCTTAAGGGAAAATCATGTTTAACTAAGTTGCAGGAGTTTTCTGAGTAGGTAACAGAGAGGGTTGATGAGGGCAATGCTGTTGATGTGGTGTGCCTGGACTTTCAAAAGGCATTTGATACCCGTGCCGCACAACAGACTTGTGAGCAAACTTATAGATCATGGAATAAAAGGGCCAGTAGCAACATGGATATGGAATTGGCTGAGTGACAGGAAACAAAGAGTAGTGATTAATGGATGTTTTTTCAGGCTGGAGGATGTTTTGTAGCGGAGTTCCCCACGGGTCAGTGTTGGGACCCTTGCTTTTCCTAGTCTATATTAATGACCTGGACCTTGGTATATAGGGTACAATTTCAAAGTTTGCAGATGATACGAAAATTGGAAGCATGTGAACTATGAGGAGGATAGTGTAGAGCTTCAATAGGACATAGACAAGTTGGTGGAATGGGCAGACAGGTGGCAGATGAAATTCAATGCAGAGAAATGTGAAGTGATTCATTTTGGTAGAAAGAACATGGAGAGACAATATAGAATAAAGGATACAATTCTAAATAGGTGTAGGAGCAAAGGGACCTGGGTGTATATGTGCATAAGTCATTGAAGGTGGCAGGACAGGTTGAGAGAGTGGTTAATAAAGCATACAGTATCCTGGGTTTTATTAATAGGGGCACAGAGTACAAGAACAAGGAAGTTATGTTGAACTTGTAAAAGACACTAGTTCGGCCTCAGCTAGAGTATTGCGTCCAGTTCTGGATGCTGCACTTTAGGAAACACATGAGGGCATTGGAGAAAGTACAAAAAAGATTCATGAGAATGGTTCCAGGGATGAGGAACTTCAGTTATGAAGATAGATTGGAGAAGTTAGAACTGTTTTCCTTGAAAAAGAGAAGGCTGAGAGGTGATTTGATAGAGGTATTCAAAATCATGAGGGGTCTGGACAGAGTAGATAGAGAGAAACTGTTCCTACATGTGAAAGGATCGAGAACGAGAGGGCACAAATTTAAAGTATTTGGTAAAAGAAGCAAAAGTCACATGAGGAAAAACTTTTTCACGCAGCGAGTGGTTAAGGTCTGTAATGTGCTGCCTGAGCGTGTGGTGGAAGCAGGTTCAATTGAAGCATTCAAAAGGGAATTAGACTGTTACATGAAAAAGAAGAATGTGCAGGGTTATGGGAAGAAGGCGGGGGTATGGAACTGTGTAAATTGCTCTTTCAGAGAGCCGGTGAAGACACGATGGGTCGAATGGCCTCCTTCTGCACTGTTATAAATCTAATATTCTGTGACTCTGTGATATGCAGCCCAAGATCACATATGTTTTACTAACCACTATCTCCATATGCCCAGCTACCTACAAATATCTATGAACATGAATCCCCAGGTCCCTATGTCCCTGTACACTCTTTAGAAATGTGCCATTTAGTCTATATTGCCTCTCCCTATCCATTCTGCCAAAATGCATCACCTCACACTTCTCTGTACTAAATTTCATCTGCCACTTGTCTGCCCATTCTGCTAGTCTATGTCCTGTTGCAATCGATTGGTATCATCCTCACCGTCTGCCACACCTCCAAGTTTGGTATCATCAGCAAATTTTGAAATTTTACTCTGTATTCCAATATCCAAGTCACTTAAAAGCAGTGGTCCTAACACTGAACCTTGGGGAACACAAGATGTCTACCATCTTGCTGTCTGAAAAACAACCATTCACCACAAATCGTTGTTTTCTGTCCTTGAGCCAATTTTTTATCCAATCTGACACTGATTCTCCTGTTCCATGAGCCTCAATTTTGGTAACCAGCCTTTTATGTGGTACTTTGTCAAACACTTTCTTAAAATCCATATAGACAACATCCATTACTTTCTCTTCAACAATCTTCTCTGTTACTTCATCAAAAATTCTCCTTTAAGTGCAATGGCAAGCTGCAGCTCCTTCCATGCCGGAGCTCCTCCCATTGGCACTCCAGCTTCGAGAGTCCACCCACCATCCTTAGCTGGGCAGTGAGCATGCCTTCTGGCCATCAGTTGGCCAATCCAGGCAAATTCCATGTTGGGTGATGGCATGGCGCAAGGTCAGGACCCACATTTGATGCCAATGTTGGGGTCTCAACCCAAATGCAAAATCCTACCCCACATTTCATAAGTACTTTATTGGCTGTAAAGCACTTTGGTGATCATGGCAAGCACTATAAAAATCAAGTCTTTTTCTATTTTTCTGCTGAGATGTGGCTTATAATGATGTGTTTCTAATAATAGTTTAATAGTATTAATGAATTTGCACTGTGCAATACTTTCAGACACAAATACTAATATTTCCTGTTTTTAATCTGATGTAGCCTGATCACACATGGATTTGGTACCCCTGCAATCTGTGCTGCCCTCAGCAGCTTCCAAACTGTCCTCAGTGAAATGCTCAACTACCTGGATAAGCACACAGTTACTAAAAATGGAGGCTCACCGGAGAATGGCCAGGGCAATGGCAACACAGAAAAGGTATCACTGCGGAAGAGCTTGGAGACATCTCAAAAAGATGGCAAAATTGAGAAAACAGAATGAACTTGGTGAATGAACTTTTAAGTCACCAGAGCTTTCTTGCTGCTGAAGTCCGCTCTTTAAACAAGGTGTTTTTTCCTCTTGTAGGAAGACTAGAAAGAGGGCAACAAAAGCTCGACATGGGAATCACTACTTTTACAATACTGAAACATTAGTGCACATTTGTGCTGTTTATATAGTATTTATAGTGATACACTTAACAGCTTAATCACTGGATTCAAAAATGCAGTATTCCCTTTCACATAACAGTCTACACGATGTCCTATGAAACTCGCTCAATAGTCACCTCATGTATTTTGATTGCAGATCTCAAGATTCTAGGGAATATTGTGGCTCCAGTCTCCCCACAACATACAGAAATCTTCGGATTTTACATGTGTGGCTTTGACCAGGATCCAGTATATCTGAGTTCTGACCTAGTTTCCACCATTCTGGTGGACCTCCGTCATGGTTATGACAGACAAATGGCTACAGGTTTACACAGCCCATCATATTTCCAATGGTATATCATATAAATTATGTAACTTGGCAACACAGAGAAACAAAAGCTGCTAAAGTGTTCATTCAAATTATTTTCCTGACTGAAATTGTTAGAGATAGTGTCATAGTGAGCCATGTGGTATGATAAATATCTTCATTTGTCAGACAAACTAGGACATGGATTATAAAAATATTTATCATATCACATGGCTAATCATATATCCTCTGCATTTTCACTCTGAGCTTAATTCAAATCCCTTTTCACATTATTTCAATTTTTGGCAAAATGAAGTTGGGTTTCTGTGCATCTTGTAGTATTGTTATATATGTGACAGTAACACTGTTGGGATTTAGTATTGATATCTCAGCAGACGTGGACCTCAATGAGTTTTTGAAAAATTTTGAGTCATTTAATATATTCAAGGCTGAGATAGACAGATTCTTGAACTATAAGGGAGTCAAGCTTAATGGGGACCACGCAGTAAGGTGGAGTTGAGGCCAAGATCAGATGAGCCATAATCTTATTGAATGACGAAGCAGGCTCGAGGAGCTGAATGGCCTACTCCTGCTCCTATTTCTTATGCTCTTATGTTCTCTTTTTCCAATTTGAGTGACAAAAAGCCCATTACCATTTAACTATAAAGTAACTAATTTGATTAATAGGGAAATATTAGTTTTCCATTTTCCAAAAATTAAAATGCACTAAAATTAATTTTAAAATGCATTCTAATTTGGGCTGGATCTTGTTGTCCTCCAATGGCAGGCTCGTGGCGGGGTGCTAGAGAATTGGTGCAGCAATGGCTGCCACAGATCCCGACGCCGGGATTGCCGGGCCCGATCTTCCCAAAGGCAGGATAGGCCAACAACTGCTTTCTCACCCAGAGGCTAACTGATGCTCTTAAGTGGCCTACTAATGGCCATTTAAGGGCCTCTTCCCACAGCCGTTGGGATCTTACCAGTGGCGAGAGGTGCCCTCAGCTGCGTAGGGAGGATGCCTTGGAAAACGAGGCGCCCTCCCTCCGGGCTTGGAGCAATTTGTGGTCCATGCAGGACTCCCACCAGGAAGAACTGTAACCCCCGGGATCCTCCTCCTCTCAGACCGAACACGCACCCCCCACCCCCCACCACCCCGGCCTGGGCCCTAATAAGGTGGGGGTGAGCTGCCTTCTTGAACCACTGCAGTCCATGTGGTGTAGGTACACCCACAGTGCTGTTAGGAAGGGAGTTCCAGGATTTTGACCCAGCAACAGTGAAAGAATGGCCATATATTTCCAAATTAGCATGTGTGACTTGGAGGGAACTTGGAGGTGGTGGTTTTCTCATACATCTGCTGCCCTTTTCCTTCTTGGTGGTAGATGTCACAGGTTTAGAAGGTGCTGTCGAAGATGCCTTGGTGAGATCTGTCCTTGGGCCCCTGCTCTTCCTGATCCATGCGTTGGCCTTCATGATATCATTCTCAGGCATAAACTCAGTTTCCATACAAATATTGAAAATGCCCATATTGATCTTTCCATCACTTCCCGAAGTTCTCCAACAAATGCTGTGTTGCCATCTCGCCTGTATGACTTGAGATCATGGATGAATCAAAATTTCCTCCATAAGAATATTGGGCTGTGGTGGGGATGGGGTGGGGTGGGGGGTAGAGAAGTCAGTGCCATAATTTTCATTGAATGACATAAACTTTTCTCCATTGCGATATGTCTCTGTCCTCTTCCATGGCCACCTGCTCCAGCTGAACCTGACCATGCAAATAGTTGGTGTCCTATTTGATCCAAAACTGATCTTCTATCCCCACATCATATCACTGACCAAGACCTTTTTTACCTCTGTAATATTACCTGCCTCCAACCTTACCTCAACCTCTCCACCTCTGAAATCTTTATCCACATTTTTTTCAAATCTGTCCTCCATCCTGGTCTCCTGTTTTCAGTGTCCATAAACTCCTACTTCTCCAGGTATCAGCTGCTTGTATCCTGTCCCAAACAAAGTCTTGCTCACCCATTGCTTCCATTTTCACTGAGTGACATTATTTCCCTGTTCAAAATTCTTGTTCTTATCTTCAAATCCCTCCCTGGTCTCACCTCATTATTTCTCTGCACCCTTCCATACCCTTCAGTCATCTGACTTTGGGCTTTTGCGTATCCCTCCCTCCTTTCATTGGTGGCACAGCCTTCAACACCCCCTCAGCCCTATTTTCTGGAATTTCCTCGTTTCTCTCCTCACTTCTTTCTTCACCCTTAATATCCATCCAGGAACCCCTCTTCTCAGCCAAGCTTTCAATCATTTTTGAATCTTGCAGCATCCACACCTTTATCCCCTTTTTCTTTTTTTTTCTCTCCTCCTCTCTATCTCCCCCTTCCCTCTGTAAAGCATCTTGGAACGTTGTCTACATTAAAGGTACTATACAAATGTAAATTGTTGGATGAAATAATCTGGGCAATCAGCTTAACTCAAATTTCACCACCACTACAGCAACTGCTTGGATCCAGTATCCTTTAAGTACAAGGTAGGTTCTATTACCAGTTACATGTTATTTTCAAAGCACTTTTATTTTAATAGTGAGAATAGTCACTTAACCAAAATCTGTTGAAATGTAAATTACAGACATTCAGCCATGGACCTTTCCACCCTGTGGTCACAGTTAAAAGACATGGCTTATCACTTTTGAATATGCAAGTCATATGCATAGTTAGTATGGTCTGTGGTGCTGAGCATGATGGGTTGCCTTATGGCAACTGAGTGACAAGCTGATTTTGAGAGAGGGAGAAGAGAAAAATAATAAATAACTTGAAAAAATGTCTTTCCTCACTGTGCCCTTACTGGCTTGTGTGACACAGCCCTATTGCTCACCTCCTGAATTTTCTTGCTTACTTGTTCACTCCTTTCCAGTAAAGGAGCTTGAGAGTTGACAGCCAGTAAGGGGAAGATGAGGGAGGATAAAGGAGTGAGGAGCTGGCCTTTAGATCCTACTGCAGTGAATAGCAAGTAGACTCACATCAGTATCGATGCTCTTAAAATGTCACCAATTACCTGCTTCTTACCATGAAAACATACTTCATTAATGCATGACTGCACATATGCAATGAAAGGGATCCTGCTACTTTAAAATTCTCAGAATGTACCATGTTATTTACATTGAGCTGTAACACTGTTCTATTGCATGCTGTGTCAGAACTAAACTTTTAACAGAGGGAATATAAACCCTTCTAGGCTGCTCATCAATTTTTATTTTATTTTTACTTTACTTCATATTGTTTTATTTCAAAGGCTTGAGGGGCTGAATGGCCTATTCCTACATAACTTAGAAAAATGTGACATTATAACTTTGACCTCTGTGGACTGAAGGAATTTAAGAAACAACTTTGAATAACAAATGATTTCTCCACTTATACTACTTTGTGATTCCTGCCAAATGAGGTATTTTTCTTGAAATATCTTGTCACTTGGAATTGAGTTGAGCATCACCAGTGTCTTGTACCAATGATTTACGCATACATTCCAATGGTTCATTAAACTAAATAACCTCATAAAACTGTGACTCGGAAAATTGATTTAACTCGCTAGCTTGGAATGATTAGACCTGTCATTATCCAAGCTTATAAGCTTGATAATGCCCAAAGGTGTCCACTGTATTGTATTTATATATCATTTCTCCTAGCCACCGTTTATTCTTGCATATCTTTATATATGATATTATCAAAGCATGAAGTTTTCATGACAAAGAACATGAAAATAGCCTTAGGTAGGACACTCAGAGAATGCAAAGACTGTAGATTTACATGCCAGAATAATCTGATGCTCCAATCCTCCAGCCTTGCTCAACAAGGGCAGAGAAGTGATGCTCCTCATCTCACCCCGCCGCTAGGTTGGCCTTCTTTTAACTAACCATGCAACTGAGTTGATGATGGCCATGATAACAGCCACAGCCTAGACTGCCTCTCCTTCCCATGTGAAGGCACAGGCCAATGGAACTAAGGAAACATTTAGATGATTTAAGGAAAAATGTAAATAAAGATTTCAGAACAAAGAACATATCCCCATATATGATATTAAAAAACGTGTAACTTTTTATGTAGTGTAAGATGATACTGCAGTCCTTAATGGGTTAATAAACATCCAGAACACAGAGGGTTAAAAAATTGCTTGTGATCTGATGAGTTTCCTATAAGATTTGGTGAATGCACAGTGGTAATCAGGGTTTTTTGGCAGACTGAAAGCTTGGTTTTCTTATTGTAAATTGAAGAAATGTAACAGCTTGCATAGCGCTGGCTGTTTTCTTTTCTACTGTTGCATTCTATAATATGTATTGTACATGAACTGTTGTATTTGTAATCTAATATATGTGTGCACTTGGTCACAAATAAAAAACAAAAGTTCTAAATGTTGTCCAAAAAATATGGTGAAAGTTCATTTGGTTTTGTGTTTATGAACAAAGTAAAAATTCATTTGGTAATTTTTCAACAACAGCAATAAAAACTGGCATTTTTTTTAATTCATTCATGGGATGTGGGCATCGCTGGCCAGGCCAGCATTTGTTGACCATCCCTATTTGCCCTTGATAATGTGGTGGTGCGCTGCCTTCTTGAACCGCTGCAGTCCTGGATGGTGTCGAGCTTCTTGAGTGTTGTTGGAACTGCACCCATCCAGGCAAGTGGAGAGTATTCCATCACACTCCTGACTTGTGCCTTGTAGATTGTGGACAGGCATTGGGGAGTCAGGAGGTGAGTTACTCGCCGCAAGATTCCTAGCCTCTGACCTGCTCTTGTAGCCACGGTATTTATATGGCTACTCCAGTTCAGTTTCTGGTCAAGGGTAACCCCTAGGATGTTGATAGTGGGGGATTCAGCGATGGTAATGCCATTGAATGTCAAGGGGAGATGGTTAGATTCTCTCTTGTTGGAGATGGTCATTGCCTGGCACTTGTGTGGCGCAAATGTTACTTGCCACTTATCAGCCCAAGCCTGGATATTGTCCAGGTCTTGCTGCATTTCTACACGGACTGCTTCAGTCACGAATGGTGATGAACATTGTGCAATCATCAGCAAACATCCCCACTTCTGACCTTATGGTTGAAGGAAGGTCATTGATGAAGCAGCTGAAGATGGTTGGGCCTAGGACACTACCCTGAGGAACTCCTGCAGTGATGTCCTGGATGTGAGATGATTGACCTCCAACAACCACAACCATCTTCCTTTGCGCTAGGTCTGACTCCAGCCAGCGGAGGGTTTTCCTGCTGATTCCCATTGACCTTAGTTTTGCTTGGGCTCCTTGATGCCATACTCGGTCAAATGCTGCCTTGATGTCAAGGGCAGTCACTCTCACCTCACCTCTTGAGTTCAGCTCTTTTGTCCATGTTTGAACGAAGGCTGTAATGAGGTCAGGAGCTGAGTGGCCCTGGCGGAACCCAAACTGAGCGTCACTGAGTAGGTAATTGCTAAGTAAGTGTCGCTTGATGGCACTGTTGATGACACCTTCCATCACTTTACTGATGATTGAGAGGAGGCTGATGTGGCGGTAATTGGCTGGGTTGGACTTGTCCTGCTTTTTGTGTACAGGACATACCTGGGCAATTTTCCACATTGCAGGGTAGATGCCAGTGTTGTAGCTGTACTGGAACAGCTTGGCTAGGGGCGCGGTAAGTTCTGGAGCACAGGTCTTCAGTACTATTGCCAGAATATTATCAGGGCCCATAGCCTTTGCAGTATCCAGTGCCTTCAGTCATTTCTTGATATCACGCGGAGTGAATCGAATTGGCTGAAGTCTGGCATCTGTGATACTGGGGACTTCAGGAGGAGGCCGAGATGGATCATCAACTCAGCACTTCTGGCTGATTGTTGCAAATGCTTCTGCCTTATCTTTCACACTGATGTGCTGGGCTCCCCCATCATTAAGGATAGGGATATTTGTGGAGCCACCTCCTCCAGTTAGTTGTTTAACCACCATTCACGGCTGGATGTGGCAGGACTGCAGAGCTTAGATCTGATCCGTTGGTTATGGGATCGCTTAGCTTTGTCTATCGCATGCTGCTTACACAGTTTGGCACACAGATAGTCCTATGTTGTAGCTTCACCAGGTTGACACCCTATTTTGAGGTATGCCTGGTGCTGCTCCTGGCATGCCCTCCTGCACTCTTCATTGAACCAGGGTTTGTCTCCTGGCTTGATGGTAATGGTAGAGTGGGGGATATGCCAGGCCATGAGGTTACAGATTGTGCTTGAGTACAATTCTGCTGCTGCTGATGGCCCACAGCGCCTCATGAAGGCCTAGTTTTGCATTGCTAGATCTGTTTGAAATCTATCCCATTTAGCACGGTGGTAGTGATTTGATTTTTGATTTAGAGATACAGCACTGAAACAGGCCCTTCGGCCCACCGAGTCTGTGCCGACCATTAACCACCCATTTATACTAATCCTTCAATAATCCCATATTCCTACCACATCCTCACCTGTTCCTATATTCCCCTACCACCTACCTATACTAGGGGCAATTTATATAATGGCCAATTTACCTATCAACCTGCAAGTCTTTGGCTGTGGGAGGAAACCGGAGCACCCAGAGGAAACCCACGCAGACACAGGGAGAACTTTCAAGCTCCACACAGGCAGTACCCAGAATTGAACCCGGGTCGCTGGAGCTGTGAGGCTGTGATGCTAACCACTGCACCACTTTGCCACACATCACGATGGAGGGTATCCTCAATGTGAAGGCGGGACCTCGTCTCCACAACGACTGTGCGGTGGTCACTCCTACCAATACTGTCATGGACAGATGCATCTGCGGCAGGCAGATTGGTGAGGACGAGGTCAAGTATGTTTTCCCCTCTTGTTGGTTCCCTCACCACCTGCCGCATACCCAGTCTAGCAGATATGTCCTTTAGGACTCGGCCAGCTCGGTCAATAGTGGTGCTACCGAGCCACTCTTCGTGATGGGCATTGAAGTCTCCCACCCAGAGTACATTCTGTGCCCTCGCTACCCTCAGTGCTTCCTCCAAGTGCTGTTCAACATGGAGGAGTACTGACTCATCAGCTGAGGGAGGGCGGTAGGTGGTAATAAGCAGTAGGTTTCCTTGTCCATGTTTGATCTGATGCCATGAGTCTTCATGGGGCCCAGAGTCGATGTTGAGGACTCCCAGGGCAACTCCCTCCCTACTGTATACCACTGTGCCACCACCTCTGGTGGGTCTGTCCTGCCGGTGGGACAGGACATACCCGGGGATGATGATGGCAGTGTCTGGGACATTGTCTGTCAGGTATGATTCCGTGAGTATGACTATGTCAGGCTGTTGCTTGACTAGTCTGTGGGACAGCTCTCCCAACTTTGGCACAAGCCCCCAGATGTTAGTAAGGAGGACTTTGCAGGGTCGACAGGGCTGGGTTTGCCGTTGTTGTTTCCGCAGCCTAGGTCGATGCCGGGTGGTCCGTCTGGTTTCATTCCTTTTTATTGACTTTGTAGCGGTTAGATACAACTGAGTGGCTTGCTAGGCCATTTCAGAGGGCATGTAAGAGTTAACCTGTGGGTCTGGAGTCACATGTAGGCCAGACCAGGTAAGGATAGCAGATTTTCTTCCCTAAAGGACATTAGTGAACCAGATGGGTTTTTACAACAATCGACAATGGTTTCATGGCCATCATTAGACTAGCTTTTTAATTCCAGATTTATTAATTGAATTCAAATTCCACCTTCTGCTGTGGTAATACCCTGGGTCTCTGGGTTATTAGTCCAGTGACAATACCACTATGCCACCGCCTCCCAATTTACATAGCAGCTTTCTCATGGAGAAATGTCCCAAGGCACTTCAGAGAAGCATAAGACAAAATTTGACACAAGCCAATAATGGAGATATTAGAGTAGATATTAGTATGGGTTTTGCACATTTTCAAGCTTAGCACAGGTGCAAAGCATACCAAATTAGCAGTGGGATAGCCTGTGCCCTCTCTGTGCAGGCATTGGTTGCACTGCTAAACATGAGGCCTATTTTTTATGTATCCAGGGCAGATGCCTAAAATAGACACTAGGCCCCTTGATTATGTTAAAGAAAGGCCAATGCCTTTTGAAGGACGTGTTTTCAAAATTAGTCTCAGGGCACACATTGGCATTTTTCATTAGCCCCTGCAGTTAATGTCCAAAGGTAAGTTTAAGAATTCTTTTTCTAAGGCTCTTATGTGGAGCCAGGAGGAATAGGATTGCTCCCCAAACTCCACAGGCTCTGCAATTGGCTCCCTTGTAGTCCACTCCAATCCCCCTGTCAGGACTTATTCAAAGAGCCAATTTCAATCGATGTTTGATCCGTCTTGATTCAGGTGCACACATTCTCCACATTGCCAAGTCTGGGCTCAAAAATGAGCACAGAATAATGAGCACAGTCAGGCAGCTGGTCACAGGGAAAACAGTTCACTTTGGAAGCAGCTGGGCTTAGCAGCAAAGAGGCAATCGGGAACCAGAGGTGTTTCTGTTTTGAGTAAGGCCCGTGCTCAAGCTCGGAAGTCCAGATTTGGGAGGTGTTGAAAGAGAACTGGAGGATTTGCCTAGTTGGATGCTAGACGGAGAATCCCAGGAGATCTCAAACATTGAAAGACAGCTGAGAGATTAAGGAAAATTGAAGTGAATTCCTAAGAGCTGTGGTACACTTTGTGTTGGTCCCAGAAGAAGTGTGCAATCTGCCAAGATCCTGTAAAGTATAAGGGAACTCGGTTGGAAGTAAAAGTCAAATGGAGGGTGTTCTGTTGAGATTTAGAGTTCAAAACGTCTTCATGTTTTGTCAAGATTTTAAGGTAAAGTATAAGTATTTCTAAATTGTCGTGTTGTTAGTAGTGTTTTGCATTGTTTAACTCTTGTACAGTAAAGATTTTTGTTTAAAATGTGAAATCTTGTGGTGTAATTCTTTCAGTAATAACTGGGAATTTGACTTTCTCTTTTTAAAAGTTAACATTCCCTAACGGGATTATAATAAGTTCCAGTAAGTGAGTGAGGTACCTCAGTTCACCCTACCACTAGGTGGAACTTGCCACTTCTGCTTACCAGTGTCCAAGCATGCATTACAGCTCTGGTTGCAACATAACTCAATACAGTTTAGTTTTTGTCCTTTTAATTATTACTGTACTGTCTGCTCCATCTAACTATGCACCCCGTAAATACTTCGAGTGCCTTTGCTGAATCCGAAATCACTTCTTTTATCCAGTCTACTTCTGCCCAGATATTCATAGGCACTGACAGTTTATGTGTAGCTTTTTCTGATGACCAAGATTTCAATTCAGATGCATGACTGTATTGCTGAATGGCACAAAGCTCACTGACAACAAAAAATAATTCTCGGATTATAGGGTGCCCCACTGTAGCATAGCAATGGGATACACAGGATACTGGGTTCTGGACTATATTGTGCAGCTGTAGGAAGTCCCATGGGGGAGAGAAAATCAGAAGGAACCTTGTCGCTGGATCACTATGTGTCTCCTAGCAGTTGGCTCAAAGAAACACCTGTGGACAATTGGGAACTTGTTGTGGTACACGCTTGGCTTGGGAACCAGGAAACAGGGAAAAAGTAAAAAGTGATTGCCATTGAATACAACATTTAAAAAAATAAGATACTGGAAACACAGCAACCTCTGTCTGCATTATAAAGGTATGGACACTTCAACTGTACAGTTTGAATTGAGTACCTATACCCAGAATGTAAGACAGCCCTTTCTCTTTCAATGTGCTAATTAATCTGCAGTGTGTTTCCAGAGTTCAGATTTTCAGTGCATGCAATTATTCTTTTTTAATCCAAAAAATGTCTTTCCTTTCTTGTTTTTCAAAAGAGACATGTGTACCATAACACCGAAATGTCTGTCCTTTACATTGTATCTTGAAAGGCCTCATTCGCATTTGATTAGAGACAATGAAGAAACAACAACAACCTCTGACGATGAGGAACACTTACAGGATGCACCATCCCATAACTCTCCTGCACCTTTCACCAGTGCAGATACTCTCAGCTCGGTGGGTATCCGATCAGCATTAGATTCGGGGTCAAAAGCTGGTGACAGCACCACACACATGGCCAAGCAGTTGTCTGAGGCTGAGACAGCCAAGGCCTCTGACGTTTGGAGGACTGTGGGTGACAAGGCCCATGCTGTGCCCCAGGCTGATGATGAGCCTCCGGTGTCGACAACACAGGGCATGCTGGAGTTGTAGGGGGAGGTAAGCTAACATCCAGTGTAAACATGATGGGCTGAATGGTGTCCTTCTCTGCCGTAATTTTTCTCTGGTTCTATGCCAGAGGCCATGCCCAGCCATGAGCGGACAATGGAGGAGTCCATCCATGCCATGACTGCTGCCATGTCCCACATATGTGAGCACATGACTTCATCTATCGAGAGGTTGGCAACCCTCATGGAGAGCCACATTCCACAGATGCGACATGACCTGCAAACCCTCGCTTTGGCCATGACTTCGGATCAGCAGTGGCAGGGCTAGACAAGGACCAGGACCCTGGAGAGTTTCCTCATTCCTAGACCTTCTCCAGAGAGGAGGGAGGTTCCAAGAGGCCTTGAGAGGGAGGAGGAGAGGATGCTCTCCATGTCTGGGATCTCCCCTCAGGGCAATTCGAGTGTGGACACAGGCTCCTCAGCCCCTCCAACAGTGAGTCCAGCTCCAGCAGCTGCAATGTTTAAGGACAGTCCTGCACCAGTGCAGGAATCCTTCAGGCAGTCGGGGCCCTCCAAGCCTCAGGCACCCAGAGGACGACTGCTGAAGTCATCACTGCCAAAGGGTGTCCTGATCAGCAGCCTGCTTCCAGTACAGAGGTAACACCACAAAGGAACACCTGCAAACGTATTAAAAGGACACCTTGACACACATGGGTATTCACGGGTGAGACAGATATGTCATGTTTACTTTAATGAAATGTTTTCCTGCCAATCATCAGTCTTTATTGTCTGAAAACCACATTCCACCAAGAAGTGATTGTGTGTCCTGCAATTCCATCATAAGTCATACAGCATTGCCAGCGTGACCACTGTCATCATTGCCATACCGATATGCATCTTGTTTAATTACATGAATTATGTCACATGGGCAATGGCTCAGTTTGTTGCTGCCATTCATGCTGGAGAGACAGATGTTACGGAGACAGAGGACTTGAGACTACATGAACGATGGTGAGTTATGTTAGCAAACACATTTATTGAAATTCATGGATTGTGGAAACATGCAAATATTATTCTCCGCTTGCCTCCCTTGTGCACTGCTTACCATGTCTAACCTCCATCACTGTTCTCTGATTTTTCATGTGTGCTTGGCCTTGTGTGCCCTCTGTGTCCTCTTCATCGGAGGATGTCTCATGCTCCCGTATTTTTTCATCTTGCAAGGCTACCCCCTCTGTAGCGCGATGTTGTGTAGAATGCAGCAGACTACAACAACGTGTGCAACCCTGTCTGGTGCATACTGAAGGGCTTCACCAGATCTATCGAGGAAGCGGAATCACATCTTCAGCATACCAATTGCCTACTCGATGGTTGCACGTGTGGAGCCGTGGCAGACATTGTAACGCTCTTCCGCATCATTGCTGGTGTTCCTTACAGGCATCAGAAGCCATGTCTTCAAGGGGTAGCTCTTATCCCAAGAATCCACCCTTGAAGGTGAACGGGGGGAGTGAAAAACAATGGCACCTGGGACTGGCGAAGTATGTATGAGTCATTGCAGCTGCCCAGGAAGCAGGCACACACTGGTCGGAAGGGCTTTCTGTGGTCGCATACTAGTTGGACATCAATTGAATGAAACCCCTTTCTGTTTGTGAAGGTGGCTGGTTGATCCATGGGAGCCTTGATGGCCTCATGCATGCAGTCAATTATACCTTGGACATGTGGGAATCCCACAATGGCCCAAAATCCAACAATCCTCTCGGCCTGACTTTCAGGGCCTGGCCTGCAGCAGATATAGTCACTGGCCCTCCTGAGCACAGCATTGGTCACCTCCTTGATGCAGCGGTGCACTGCGGACTGAGAGACCCCTGTGACGGAAATCACACCTGCTAAATAGAAGCATATTAATTTCATCATATGGGACACTGCTTGGGACATTTTTACTGGACACCGCAACTAAGTTGTTTTAAAAAAAGCAGAACTGACCAGCTGAAAACATCGTTGCACATTTACATTTTGATAAGGCAAGGAATATTTGAGAGACCGCTGAATAGAGAGACAATGGGAGTGCTCACTGATTCGATTAGCATGAAGGGTTTTGTTAGTAGTGGTGATCAACATCCTTTGACTGTGCAAAAGCCAGAACTCCACCCCCCACCGAGTGTGTCTGGAAAGCTTTGAAATCCAACAACCCTCCAAGAAGCTGCTGTTTCAAACAAAGAGATGCTCACATGACCTACCTGCTGGCCAGACTGGGGCTTTTGAATTGTGCCTGATAGAAAGGAAAAAGACTGCAACTGGACTGGCAGAAGAAAAGTCTGTCCCTCTCTCTCTGTCTCTCTCTCCAGCAAAGTCCCAGGGAACCCATGGTGGCAGCTTAGACTTCAAGACAAAGCCTTCTTCGGCCTTCTGGTACCAGAGAAACAAGACTGGAATTGTGCACGTGGCCCCAGTAAGGTCTCCCAGACCTTAACTTCAATCAAGGACATTACATCAAGGACAAAGTATAGTACCTGTATTCTATTTATTGCCAACTCTACTTCAACACCGCCCCCCCCTCGCTGTATCTATTTGTGTGTGTGTTTCTCTTGTGTGCATACGAGCATGGTTGCGTCGAGTATTTTAATAATTTTAACCGGGTTAGAGTGATAAGGCTAATAAACTTACATCATTCTTGCTTAAACCTAAGAAACCCTGCCTGATTGGTTCATTTGCAATTGTAACGAGAGTGCAGTGAGCAAGCTGGCAAGCTAAAATCACTGTGTTTTAAAAGATAAACCGTGTTAAAAAATATTCCACAAGATAACAACAGATAACTTACCTAACCTTTGCAGGCACCAAGGACTCTCGCCTCGGTGGCACCAGCTTTTCAATATTGGGAAAGTGAAGGCACGCGAATGCCATATGTCATGCAAAAGATTGTGAATGCCTGGTAGGATCGTGGCGAATGAGATACAAATTCATACAAAACAGTATGTAACAGATTTAAATTATGATCCCGTCGCGTCACGGTGGGGAGGTGCCACCACAGAACTTCGCCGCCTCTGAGAAAATCAGAAACCGGCATTACGGCATCAGGTTCTGCGGCGGATGACTCCGTGCCGATTCTCTGCCCACCCCCACCAAAAAATTCGCCTTCTAATGGAGCATAAAATCCAGTCCATTCTGTCTGTTTTAGTTTCAATTTCTCTTTGCCAGTATGTGTGTTCTACAGCAGCCTCTAGAGTACACAATGCACAATGCAATTGCAATTTCAAAACACTGCAACACTACATCCTTCCACTTCTTAGTAAATGATTTGTTTTAAAAAATGTAAATGATAAACATAAATAGTTCATCTTGTAACATAGTCAATTAACTATAATGGGCTTATTCTCTCACGAGTAGGATATCGTCTGACATCAGATGTAGTCTCATTTTACTCATGTTCTTCGTCTGAGGTGTCGATCTCGAAATCGGATTCAATGTTTGTGAGTGGTGTTTTCATTGCTTTGAAGAATGACACATTTCTTGTGATGGTTTGTGAACCACACTTAGCAGTAATCATTGATCCTTTTGTGTGGGTCACAACAAATGGTTGGATGTCATAAGGGATTTTTGCTTTCCTGTCTGAACATCATGTTTCACAAGTACTCTATCTCCTAGCTTTGGCAATGTAGCTCTAAGTTTCATGTTTCGCTCCACATGTACTTTCATTCGATCTTTCTGTTTTCGATCGTGTTTGCGTACATGTTGATCATTAGCTCCACATGGTAGCTCAGGAAGACATGTGCGCATAGGATGTGCAAAGATGAATGTAGCTGGAGGTTTTCCAGTAGTCAAGTGAGGTATTGAAGGAAGTGATTTAGCTCTTGCTTCCATGACTTGTTCTCAGCAGTAGCTGTATGTATCACTTTTTTCAAGGTTTACATAACTCTTTTGACTTCACCATTAGCTTTTGGCCAATGGGGTGTGATTTTCCTATGAGTAAACCCTAAGTAGTTTGCAAATTTACTGAACTCATCACTGTTGAATGGGGATCCATTGTCACATCTTACCATTTGAGGGATTCCAAACAAAGCGAAGATCTGGTCAAGCTTTGGGATAACATCTTTCGTTGAAGTTGACATAACTAATTCCACGATTGGGAATCTGCTGTAGTTGTCAGTGACAACAAACAAGTGTTCACCTGTGGGCAAATCTGTGAAATCAACACCTACTTCAATCCATGGTCCTGGAGGTAGTTTGGACATCTTGAGAGGATCATGAAGATTTGACATTGTGGTTGCTTGACATGGCAAGCACTGATTGATTTTATGCTCTACCATGCGGTCAATTCCTGGGAGTCATATCTTTTCCCTAAGGAGTTGTTTGGTCTTGAGTATTCCCCGGTGTCCTTCATGTGCTAAATCGGCAACACATTTCCTCAATGAGTGTGGAATGACAATACAGTTGTTGCGTAATACAAGATCAGATGTGGTTGTAACAGTTAGCTCATTTCGAACATTATGTAGATCCTGTAATGTGTGAGAGATTCATTTGTAGAGACTTTCTGGTCACGTCTTACCAGTTTCGTGATTCCATAACTTCCACATATAGTTGTAAAGCTGCATCTTGTTTTATTGCTGCTTTGTTGATGGCTAGTTTTAGCAACTTTGACACCACATTTATGCTTACATAGTTAAGATGTTGTTCAGCAGCCTTTTCCTTAACGACTAGTAGGACTGACTGTCAGCAACGGATGTCACAAAAGATAATCCGCAGTGTTGAGCTTGCCTGGCTGATATTCAACTTGGAGCTCGTACTTTTGTTATTTGAGTATCCAATGTTCTATTTGAGTGGGTGGTTTGTTATGTGGATGTTGAACAAGCTCACTAGTGATCTATGATTGGTTATTACCTCAAACTCACTTCCATATAGGTAGAGATGAAAGTGTAAGATACCCCATGTGATTGAGAGTGCTTCTCTGTCTGTTTATTAATAACGTTGCTCTATGGGTGTTAATGATATGCTTGCCATGGCAATGATTGACTGGTTGCCTGTCTTTTCTTTCTGCATGAGAACTGCCAACTGGGCTTTTATCCACGACTAGCTGGGTGGTTTTCTCAGGGTTGAAATAGGCATTTGTGCAACTTGCTGACAAATGTCATTTGATCTTATGTACCGCCTGTTTGCGTGATTTAGTCCATTCCCACTTTGTGGTCTCTTTTGTCAGATCATATAGGGGGCAGATAGCATAGAGAGGTCAGGAATGAAGTGACTACATTATGTGACAAGTCCTAGTGGATTCTGGACTACTGGTGTGTTTGTAGATCTGCAGCATTTGCTGTGGCTTCAACTTTCCGTATATCTGTTGATACTCCTTCAACACTAACCATATAACCGCAGAATTCAATTCAGCTTTCATTAAACAAGCACATGTCTTTGTTCAAGGTGAGGTTACATTCTCTGAGATGTTGTAGGCATGCATGTAGGCATGTCTCAAGTTCCTTTTTGGTTCAGCCATAGATGAGAATGTCTTCACTGATGTTCAGCTTGCCTTCGACTCCTTGAAGTGCAGATTGAATCAAGTACTGAAACACCTCAGCTGCTAAGCTGACTCCAAAATTGAGCCTCTTGTATCAGAAAAGGCCAATATCTGTAGAGAATACAGTAAGATATCTTGATCTTTCTGCAAGCTCGATTTGATGGTAGCCTGCGTTGAAGTCAAGTTTAGCAAAGTGTTTAACACCATTCACTTTCTCAATGATATCATCAATTGTCGGTGTCAAATGTCTTTCTTGTTGTATGGCTTGGTCTGGTGATGGCATATCAACACATATATGAATGATTTCTCAGTAACATTCGCAAAAGTAATATTGCAGTTGGTTGACTGGCAGAATATTTTTTGTACACATGCTGTGGATTCTTGAACAGTGGGATATCACTTGACCTTTCGCTTTCTTCCCTTGTCAATTTAATTCTAACACTCCATGCCACCAAAGGCCTGAAAGTTTTCTGTGGTTTCAGTTCAAGGGAACCAATCACCTTATTGCCCAAGGGATTATTATTACGTTGGAACCTTGAGTGTGGGTGTCACAGCTGAGCCCAAAGGCAATACCCAAATACTGCTACCAGTGGTCAGTGACTGAGAAGGTTGCCAGGTAAATTTGTTTCTGCACCTCTGCAAATACAGAGTGACCATGAGGAGGTGCATGAGTCATATGTAGTGACCAGTTTTTCACTCTTTTCCTTTTTGAGAAGCACTTTTCATTTGGAGTCATCTCAGCTGAGTTTGGAATGTAGCATGGGATTGGTAAAATTTCCTAATTGAAAATAGAAGTGTTGTGATGTTTGCATGGTCTGTGCACTATAGTTGCTACAGAAAACAGTCAGATGAAGCTGTGGATTTTAAACCCCCTACCTGCCAATACAAGTTCTAGGGCTATAGAAAATTGAAGGATAGCTGAAAATGAGCTGTAACCTCAGTGAGGGTGCAAATGCCACTGAGACCCAGATATGCTTGGTCCAGCCTTGGGTCAAAGTTTTCTGTAGGGCCTTAGTATGTCTATTGCACATGCCACCACCACCCAATCAGCGAGTGCATTCCTGATCATAGTGTAAGCCATCGTGTAAAACAATCCTCCTCATCTTCCCTTTGGTATTTTTACCAATTATCTTAAATCTGTGTCCTCTGGTTACTGACCCACCTCACAGTGAAAACTGTTTCTCCTTCTTTACTCTATCAGAACCACTCACAAATTTGAACATCTTTATTAACTCTCCCCTTGATGTTCCCTGTTCGAAGAACAATAATCCCAACTTCTCTAGTCTTCTCACCATATAACTGAAGTCCCTCATTCTTTGAATCATTCTAGTAAATCTCCTCTACATCCTTCCTAAAGTGTGGTGCCCAGAATTGGACACAATTGGACAGACTCGGTGGGCCGAAGGGCCTGTTTCAGTGCTGTATCTCTAATACTCCAGCAGAGGTTTAACCAGTGATTTATAAAGGCTAAATTGCTTTTGTACTCTATGCCTCTATTTATAATGCCAGGATCTTGTATGGCTTTTTAAACAGCTTAATTAACTGATTCTGCCACCCTCTTTAAAATTTAACTAAATTTAGTTTAAACCTAAACTATGCCATTTAGTTTATAGTGCTTCTGTTCATTCTTCTTCCAAAATGCATCACAGAAAGCTTACATAGATCTTACAGCAAGCCTTTTCAATTTATAGGGAGTTGGGATTCACCCATGATCTAAGATATGTGAGTCAAAATAATCTGAATCAGGAAGGTTAGAAAAGGCTTAAAATGTAACTCTCACACTTCATATGACCTGTCCCAATCATATCGGTCCAGACTCCACAGGTCAGCAATATAGTAAAGCTGCATAAGAAAGTCAGACATTGGTACAGCTAAGATGGCCATTGATGCACAAGACCTCACCATTATGCTATCCTTTCTCAACTTCTGCTATTTTCTATCTGTTGTTACTTTCCTACTTATGTTCCACCATCTCAGCTTCCATACAATTTGTTTCACAGCTGGGGCTCCAAATTAGACACTGATGAAGGCACAGAAGGAAAAACTGAATATACCACATGAATACGTTATGTAAAGGAAATATTAGGATCATCCAAACAGGCACAGGAACCAACACTGAAGCAATGAATGGATAATGACAATGCATATAGTAGCAAAAAGATATATGCGCCAAATGCTTAAATATTAGAAGATAAAGTCTATTTTCCTATAATTGGGGTAATTTTAACTGCCCCTGCCCAGCAGAAACTGGGTAAAGAAGTAATTAAAATGGAATGGGTGAATTACCCACTCAATCACCAATCCATTGCAATTTTAAATTCCCTGTTTTTTCAGGCATATGAGGTGCCCACCTGAGTCAGGCAGGAGCATCATACATTTATGCAAATAATGGGCATAATATGTCATGAGGACCCTGACACTTTCTTAACCAGGGAATCAGCAGGGTACTTGTAGTGGCCGCCCTGACAGCAAGACCATTGATGAGGACCTAGCCCTTCGTGGAACCAGGAGGAGCAGGAGTGCTGCTCCAGACCCCATAGAGAAATATAGGCTTTGCACTCCCAGACTCCACCTCAACCCCACCACATTTCCCTCCAAACTGCTGATCACCGCAGAATCTCTGCATCACCCCACATGAGGAAGGAATGGGAAACCACCTCATGTACTTTTTCCCTAGTCATATTGCTTATTTCTCATGGAAGTTAAAAAATGGGCGGCTCTTACAAGCAACTGAAGAGGAAAGCGCAGGACCATGAGGCGTGGAGAAATGAGCTAAAGGACCTGCCCTTGGACAGATCACTACTACAACTGTCACTGGCAAGGGACTAGCATCTTTGAGCTTTCAGGAAAGGGCTCCAGTTAAATCCTGTCTGTGTAACCAGTAATAATAGCTCAGTGTTGGTTGTTCTGAATTTAATGTTTCTCCTGTGTGTGATGAATGTGTTTTTGGTGCCAAAGAGTATAAAGGAAATATATTTCCATTTTTTCAAAGAAAGCCCTACTGTACACATAAACTCTGGTATAGCCTAAGTGTATGTCAGATGACTTTTTTTTTCCTTTAAATAAAAGAAACCATGTGGTACTCCCATATATTGTGATTATTCTCAGTGACCAGTAGCTAGATATTTTCAAGTCAGGTCTTTGAACATTCTGAAAATCCCCATACAGGTGAGGATAAAACAAAGTAAAATATAATTGACAAGTTTATTATTTCCCCCTGTCTGTTAATAAGCCACAATTGGGCATCTGTCCACTTCTGGGGCAAAGGTCAGCTTTTCTGGCCGATACTTGCACTGTTCATGTAGGGATTTGGAAACTAACAAACAGTTAGTTGTCCAATAAAACTGATAAGTTTAGGCCCATAACTTAAAGCTGAGCTCAAGGAAAAAGATGAAAAGCAACTAAGCATTTGGGGTCAATATATCATTTTGCATGGCAAAATTCATACAGGAAGTTTGGACTCGAATGGATTGTACCTCTTTTGCTGCTTTCAGATAGATATGCATGGTGAGAGACTTCTGGGTTCTGTAGAATTGGTTATTGGATTGGGTGGCTGTTTACATAGGAACATAAGAACAGGAGCAGACCTTTCAGCCCCTCGAGCCTGTTCCACCATTTAATTAGATTATAGCTGATCTGTACCTTAATTCCATCTGCCTGCCTTGGTTCCGTAACCCTTGATTCCCTTGCCTAACAGAAACCTATCTATCTCAGACTTGGAAATGTCAATTGATTTAGTCTTAACAACTTTGTCAGGAAGAGAGTTCCAGACTTCCATTACCCACTGTGACTACTCCAGTGCCCAGACTGCATCCCAACCAAGTGCTCCAAGACTTACATCACCCCTCACTCTCTTAGGCATCATTCCCCTCCACTTGATCTATCCATCATTCCAAAACCAAGCACTTGTTTCTTCCCAGCCACAGCTTTCACAAGGTCCTCCTGCCCTGTCCATTAATATATTTTCCCTCTTAACTGCTCATATTGCAGAATTTCTCCAACAAACCTTCCCACACCAGCCTGCCACATATGCTTTGTTCTCCATCTTCAATAAAGGAGCATATTTGAAAGTTACACGCAGGCAATGAGGACTTCCAAAAAGGAGCAGACAGAGGGTATGAGACCTCACAGAGAGAATCCATGGCCGGAATTTTACACCACCACAATGAGCCAGATGGTGGCAGGGGGAGTGGTGTAAAATGGAGAGGGAGGCTCTGGGAGGCCTTCCCGACCCATTCCCGCCTCCACCCTCCTTTACGTAGGGCGGGGAGGGGGAAAAAACAGGCAGCCTGCCCCAGGCCAATCAAGCCCCTTAAGTTGCCACTTAACGGCCACTTAAGGGCCTTCGTCCACCTCCACGCGGATTTTACGCCTGGAAAGTGGGCGTCCTGAAGCTGGGAAAAGCCGGCCGGTAAAAGCAGGTGGCCTTTCAGCGCCCCAGGGCGGGCCCTGATAATCGGGCACAGGGAGCCGCCCCTGCTTTCCCAACCAGCCCCAGGACCCAGCATGCCCTCCCTTCTCCCCAAACGACCACCCTTGCCTCGCCGGGGCCTGACCGATTACCCCCGGCGAGGCAACCAAAACACACCTTAAATCCCAGCTCCATGTCTTCCTCTGCGGTTGGCTGGGTTGCAGTCCCAGCAGTGGCCACCACTCCCGGTGGCATTGCTGGGACTCAGAGATGCCAGCCCGCTGATTGGCTGGCAGCTCAATGAGGCTGGATTTCCTCTCTCAAGCGGGTGGAAGTCCTGCTTCGGAACAATTAAAGTCTGGGGACCCGTAAAATGTGGTATGGATCCCCAGGTGAGGCGGAAGCAGGTTTGCCCTTGGAATTTTACGTTGGTGGCCAGCTCCCATCTGCCCAACGTAAAATCCAGCCCCATATGCCAACCAGATGGAGAGATCAAGGAATAGTGTCACAAACAGAGAGTTCAGCACAAATATAATTAGAACGTAGGATAGAAGCAGAGACAGAAAGAAGGTTTCATGTGCAGAACAATGGGAGATTGCATATATTATACATCATGTATTATGTGGTGTAATATTTCAGTGATTATCTTGTGCATACTTCAATTCAGAGCAAGAAATAAAATGGTAAATCTATAATAAATATAGGAGTGCTGTGACTACTGCACATTTCATTCATCAAGTGGTACATCAGATATTACACTTCGGACAACACACCTCAGGCATCATGTTGAGGCATCATAATGTGCAACTCTTGCAAACTTCTGTGTCACATAGTGTTAATTGCTTAAAAATTCCCATCCAGAAAATGTACCAATTGAAATTGATAATCATTGAATGATAGACAAAAGGAGACTG